>NC_133652.1:112700769-113062141 GCF_009905375.1 Apium graveolens
GTTTTAAGCGAGACCGTTGACTCCCTCACTACCTGTAAATCAAATATTGATGAATATTGATTTGAAGTATTTTATACAAGAAAAAAATGGAAATCTCTTTATGATGGGATCATGATCGTTTTAAAATTAACAAAATCCTAAAGTTAATATTAAGTTGATCAGATGCCTTCCGATGAGTCTAATGCATTAACCTCTAGATCGACTAGGAGTGGGTTCGCCAAAGCGAAGTACTCTCATCTATCGTGGGAGATGTGTTGAAGTATATTAATATTTTTGACTATTGGGTTTGGCTTAACTAAGTTACCACAATAGGATTGTGAACTTAGAGGCATAGAGTTTGGAGAGATTTATTAGATAAATATGAACAAATGTTTTTCCACCAAGCTATCCAAGAGTTATATAGTTGATATAATTGACAAATTGTGTCTACCTAAATAATCATGTTTTAGGAGAAAAGCCAAAGCTGACCTAACGCATGGTGAAATATGGATCTTGGCTCACTAGAAAGGATATAGAAGATATTCTTTCCTTATTAATAGTTAGGGCTATTGATTTGATAAAAATAGTGGGAAATATATATTGTGAATATATCTATCATTTTATGCACTTTAATATTGTAGATATCAAATGACTAATAACACAAATAACTTCTCTATGTAATAGTCCTTGAGAAGGACAAGCTGACATGAAAAAATTTCCTCGATTGACATGGGAACTTGAGGGTTGTCCTTAGGTTCAATGATGTCACTCAATCTCATCCCTTATTTCTTCTAGCTGAGAATGAAACATGTGCTGAACAAAATGCTCACCAGAAGCAAATTGATTATGCAACTGATGTTTCATGTCTCATGCTTGTAATTATGAGTGTTGAGCTTTATAAGCAATAAGAGCATAATGATGCTTATGATATGATTGAGCACCTTCAAAGGATGTTTGAAGGATAGGCTCGTCCAGAAAGATTTGATAATAATAAGGCACCATACTTTTGTAATAATGGGAGAATGATATCCGACTGGACCACATGTTCTAAAAATGATAGATATATGTACCTTGATATTTTAGGTTTCAAGAATAGTCTAGAGACTCGCTTGATTTGATCAATAATCTTTGAACAACTTATATCCTTAGTTTGTGAAGCACAAAAGGAATGAGATAGACAGAACACTCACTGAGTTGTTAAGCATGTTTAAGGCTGCTGAAAATAACACTGTAAAGGCATGAATTACGTCCATATTGTTGGTGTACACATGAACTACAAATGGGAAAGTAAAGTGGACAAGCAAGGTGAAGATTTGATTTTATTCGGTGCCAAACCCAAAGTCCAATCCCAAAGGAATTTAAAGCCTAATAGTGGTGTTGCTAAGGAGATGATTGTCACTTCTGCGGAAATAACTGGATGATTGGAAAATAAATTGTCGAGCTTTTTTGGAAGATCTAAAGAAGAAGACCAGCAATGGTCAAGCTTCAGGTATCGGGTCAGAATTGGAGCAAAAGTTTTTGCTCTAGTTGAAGGAAACTCGATACCTAATTTTGCTCATAAGGCGAGATTGAGAACTTGATAAATTGTCGTTAGTGCATGCCTTTAGAGATACATTAAATTAATTTCTTGTTAGGACAAGAAAGGTTTTCATTGTAATTAAATAAACAATAGTTGTTTATTCTATTTTAATGATAAGGCTTATAATGTTGCCCAATTAGTTAACAATTTATATGTTCTAAGATGACTCAAATCATACAAAAGATGTGAACTTTATCTCATTAGAAAAATAACTAAATCTTCTTTTACCTGATCAAGTGAAAGGGCCACCGCACGATTAGGACTTATACATAATAGGTATGTGGTCGAATGTGTATGATGGCAAGGGGTGGCTTTTATACTTCATAACATTTACTGTTTACTTCAGTAGGTATGGAAATGTATATCTTATGAAGAACAAATCTGATTCTTTTGAAATTTTCAAAGAATATAAGGCTAAAGTAGAAAAGCAAACAGAGGAGAGTATAAAGTTTTACGATCAGATCATGGATGAGAATACTTAAGCCTCAATTTCAAGAGTTTCTTGAAGGAGTATGATAGTGTATCAGAACTTACTCCTTCTGGAACACCTCAATGGAATAGAGATTCTGAGCGGAGAAATCGTACCTTATTGGACATAGTGCGATCAATGATGAGTCAAGCGGATCATCCATTCAGTTTTTGGGGTTATGCTCTAGAAACGGCTGCATATACACTTAACCAAGTTCCGACTAAAGCGTTCAAATACTCTGTGTGAGATATAAAGTGATCAATGTTATAGGCATTTCATTATGAAAATTTGGGGATGTGAAGCGCTTGTAAAACGTTTAGCCTCTGACAAGCTTAGACCAAAATTAGATAGATGTTATTTTGTGGGATATCCAAGTGAGACTAGGGTATAGTTTTTTTAAAATCCTTTGAGAACAAAGTGTTGTTGCTCAAGCCGCTGTATTTCTTGTGGGGGAACTACTTTCTAAGAAAATAAGTTGGAGGGTAATACATCTCGATGAAGATCGAGAACCACATGATACCATGAATCAGAGTCGGAATAGATCAGGATGTACATCATAATGTGAAAATAATCATGTTCAGGAAACACACTTATTCATAGATCTAGTAGGATCACCATGAGCCTGGGAGAAATTATGGATTTCTTTTGACTCAAGATGGTGATGTGATGCTTTCGGATAATGATAAGCCTCTCACCTACCAGATGCTATGAACAGTCCAGACTCCGAGAGATGGCGGTAGCCATGAAATTCGAGATGGGAATCCATGTATCAAAATAAAGTATTGACTTTAGTTGATCCACTCAAAGGGGTAAAACCTATAGGGTGCAAGTGGGTTTTGTAACGCCCTCCAAACTCGGGTCAGAAGTTTGGGGACCACAACACACATACACACCATATTTAAACCTTTTATGAATATAATAATATATTAAATGACCCCCACTTACCATAATCCACGGAATCAATGCAGTTCAAAGTATGTCCACAAGCCACAATCTTATTTATTACACAAATGTACCCTATCCCAGTTTATTTATCTTACAACTGAAGTTTAACTTTATTACAAATATATCTTCTAGTCTATTCCATTTCAACCGGGATACCTAGCTCGCACACTTGTCTGGGGATCCTTGCTATCACCAGTTCCTTTTCACTGGAAAAGAATATAAACAGTTTTGCAAGAAGTGAGCTAACTAGCTCAGCATGTCACAAAGACAGTGACTGAGATTAACAATGATCAATAGAGAAGCTATAAAGAATCAAGTTTACTGATAATAATGATTATAATTGGATATTCATTTTCATTTTAAAAACCAAGGTTAGGCTGCTGATCAGTCACGCACTAACCCCGAGCAAGGCTCCCAGCTTTGCTCTATATACTGGATCCAAGGCACACATTGGCCTATTATGACCACAAATCTGATCCGACCACGAATCTGGTCCATACTTAAAACAATCTAATTCCAAAATCATAATATGATAAGCAATGTAAATCAATAGTTGAATCATAAACAACATTTATTTTAAAGCATATGATGATCAGTAATTCCATGCAATAACAAGAAAATCAGAAAGGTTGGGTTTCAGCCAAGGAAAGAATCAGAAAGCAGAAGACCTAAGGGTTCAAGAGTTACAAGAATTGGTCTTCTGTTATGCTGGATATAAGGGTTGGTAGGTTAAGCAATCTCGTATCAAGAATCAGTATGTGGTAGATATGTATTTATGGAGTAGTATCGTATATTTATGGTTTCTATCTGAGGATTCAACAATCAACAGTTTATGAAGAATCAGGCTTATGGCTCAAGATCAATAAGAATAAGGGTTTGGGTTAAGTGCTTCAAGTACTTGCAATGTAGAATAAGAACGATTTGGAATAGTTGTAACGTAATGAAGAGAGTTCACAATACTTGTAATATCATCAAGAAAAATAGGAACACTTGCTTTTCAATCCGCTTTTACTTTTCTAACACTTGTCAGTTGGTTCCCACTCGCCAATCACTTGCTTTCCCTTTCTACGTCTCGCTTCCTCTGTTAAATATCGCATGTACTTATCAATACTACTTCTCATCACATTCTATTCGTTACAAACTTCTAACTACCCTTCATTTCACCCAAATCCGACGTACGGATTAGAAATTGTGAATAAAACCGTCAAACAATGCACATACAGTCATAATACACAGCAATTGGATCACGTATAACACATAGCACGTAAGATATTTAATCCACATAATTTTTCGAAGAAGATTCGGGGTTAAAATGATTTTCCAAGTATTTAATATGAATTTTTGAATATTTTTCAAAATTTAAACGGGACTCCGAATCATTTTATAATTAAATAATAGGGTTTGAACACCCGAGTCTGATTAAAAATAATTTTATAATAATTATCGAACCTTGAAAATAATTTTAAATAATATTTTAAAGTTCGAAACTATTTTCGGAATTTTTAAATCAATGTTAAATAATTAAATCTAATTATTAAATCAATTATAATTAATTAATAATTAATTAAATTATATAATCAATTAATTATAAATTAATCGATTAATTAAAATAATTAAAAACTAACTAAAATTAATTAATAAAATAATTTCAATTTATTTTTAAATTAATAAATAAGTAAAACTATTTTCTGAATATAAATAATTAAACAAATAGTTTTTCTTATTTTTAAAATAATGTAAATATCATTTTTAAAATAAAGTAAACATGATCGTTTTTTGTAAAACCTTGCAACTCGAGTGACTAAAATGTAAAAACAGTTTGTAAGAATTTGTTTTTAGCAAAAATTTGGATCAAAATCGGGTTATTTCCCGGGTCGAAATTGACCCGACCGGGTCAACCAATAACAGGCTGCCGGTGCCAGAATCCGGCGACATCGAGTTCTCCGGCCACACTGTAATAACTCCCAAAATTTTGAACTTTTTGTAACCCTTGTGAATAGTGTTTTAGCTGAATGAGAAAACTTTTCATGCCACACTATGTAGGGGTTCTGATATGGATATTCTGAGATTTTATTAGTACTTTTTATGGGATATAAGTGTATGTAAAGATCGTCAGAATCCAAATCCGAACACTTTGATTTTCCCGGAAATCCAATAGATACGGAAAGAATTGAGTATAAGGTAACAAGATAAAAGGATTTAAATTAAAGGATTATAATAGAGGATCATAAAAAGGAATATAATGTATTGAGAAAGGTTAAGGGAACCTAAGTAATAAGATCCCGGGTATGATCCCTCAAACGATAAACGAAAACGAAAGTTAAGCGAACTGTATAACAGATCAGCGGTCATTAGGCAAACAATTAGGAAGTTAATCAAAGGGATAGAGAGTATGATGTCACCCAACCAATGAGAAGAGGACAAGGAGGGGAGGATGACATCATGAGGATGACACAAGCATGACATGGGAAGGAAGGAGATGTGGTGGCTTTTTAACCACACAAAATCAAGGGCAACTAGGTAATTTACTAAACAAACACAAAAATCAAACCAACCAAGCCAAGCAAATCATTTTTCATCAAAATCAAAAAGAAACCAAGGCATTGTTCTTCATGCTCTCGGCCAAAACAGAACCAGCACACTAAAACTGCTGTATCTCCTTCATTTCTCACTCAAATATTGTGTTCTATAGCTCATTGGAAAGTTATTGAGATGACCTACAACTCTTATTCACAAGTCTCGTCCAAATAATCATGGTAAGACCCTCATTTTTACAGTTCTTTAAATCGGACTTTTAGAAACTTCAAAGCCTAACTTTGTGTTCTTGATTTCTTTGGAAAGATCAAGCTTGTAGGAGGCTCCCTAAGGCTTCCTAGCAACTTAACACCTCCCAAGGAAGGTATAAACTTCAAACCCTAGCCTTTACTTTATTTGTTAGTAAGTTAATGGTTGGTTTTGTGAAATGAGAAGCATGGATTGTGATTATTAGTAGTTTGGTTTGATTTGGAAGTGTTTTGGTAATTGAAGCTTGATTATAGTTCATAGGTCTTGATTGTGGTTGTTTGAGTTGAAAACCTTGGAGATTATGGACTGATGTGGTATGGTTTAGGTAAAGTTTTGTTTTATTGATGGTTATGAGTTGGTTGGTGGTTAATTGGAGTAGTTTAAACATTGGTAATCACGTAAACATAGCCGTCGTAACGTCCGATTTTCTTTAGACTGTTTTTGTGCATAACATTAGGACCCGAGAACCCCCTGCTAGATTATGACTACTGTCATGTTTAGGTAGCTCATGTTACGAGCTTCGTTTTGATATGTAGTTCGTTCGATTCCGATGCACGGTTTAGGAGAAACGACCGTTTCAAGTAACGGCGTTTCGCGAACGAAACTTTTCCCCTCGCCTTACTTTGAAACATAGGTTAAAGACCAAAAAGGGTTAATTAATGTATGAAACAATTATGGTAAGTGTGTTAGGCAGTTGGTAAGACACTCGCGAAGGAATCGCCTTAAAACTCGTAAAGGTTAAATTATTAAAAATGGTGGAGCCGAGGGTACCCGAGTGACTTAAGCAAATCAGTAAGCGCAAAACAAGCGTTAGAGTCTAAGTTAGTTAAAGTATAGATTTACAAGTGACTTTGGTTTAATTCCAACTTAGTTGTTGTTTATAGGTTACCAGACTCGTTCCGAGCTTTTTTTTCACCCCAAGTCGCTCAGGCAAGTTTTCTACCCGTTATACTGTTGTTGTGATGTATATGTGTATATGCATGATCTTGCGATAAATGCATACTTGTTATTAGCAAATTCTTGCTATATATTGTAGCATGTGATATGGTATATATGCATGCCTGTTTCATATTCTTGGATTATATATCTGTTGGTTAAAATACTTACAGTTGCATAATACCTATGCTAGAGATAAGCGGTATTGAGTTTACCCTTAGTATAGGGGATCAAAAGGTGAACATATTTCTAAACCGGGAGTCGATGTTCCCGAGTATAATATATATATTTTTATATATATATGTTTCTAGTTTTCAAAACTATTAATCGAATAAGGTTTATTCGATAACTTGATTTTATTAATGAATATTATCTTGAATATTCATTCGAGGACTTATGACTCCTTTATATTATTTATTGAATATTACTTGGATATTCATTTGAGGATATATGACTCCTTTATTTTATTTAATGAATATTATTTATAATATTCATTCGAGGGCTTATGACTCAGCTTATTTATTTATTGAATATTATTTCGAATATTCATTCGAGGGCTTATGACTCAGCTTATTTTATTTATTGAATATTATTTGAATATTCATTTGAGGATCTATGACTCCGATTATTTGCTGAGATATATTCTTTATTTTATTAAAGAATAAGGTGTCGATAATCAAACTCACTTTTGATTATTCAAATAAAGATAGTACTTTCGTATAGGTATATCTTTGGTTATTTAATATTCATTTCAAGTATAAGTTTTAAAACTTCTACTTCAATTATTTTTATAAAGATTATTCTTTATGGGAATATTATTTAAATAATAATATTCAGATATTTTCTAATATATTGGGACTGATTTACCTTGTTAAATCAGCATCACTCCAAACATTCTTAAAAATGTTTTGCGAGTCTTCAAAATGATTTTTAAAAGTTAGAGCGGATCCCAAAACTCATTTTTATATTTAAGATCCTCCTTTCGAAGGGGATTTAAATACTCGCTCAAAACCTGAGGGATCCGGCTCTGTGGTGTGTTTTATATTCGCAACAAGGTTGCTGTTTGATAAATGAATTGATTACTTACCCAACACTCGGGAAGTAAAATTCTTGGAACAAGTTAATCCATTAACAGGCATCGCCTGGGAAATATCGGTGAGTTTTCCTTTCCAACTAGATACGACTTCTTGGTGGAGCCGTATCAACAAGTTTCTACTTGGGGAAGGGGGAACGAGCTTTACGTTTCAGAGTCATGGATTTCATCTGAACTAGGAGTGGCGTAAGTGGTCGAGTGGCGCCGGCCCAGCCTTATTATATTGGCCCAAATGGCCTGGAAGTTCCGCTAAGGCGGTCCATTCCTTAGGAGTTCAGTGTTCGGTTGACAAGTAAATCCGAGAGGTTCTCCTCTACATGTAGAAAATGGTGGGGTTGCACTACTACGACTGATCATCGTAAGTGGTCTTCCTGGCGCGGCAAACTCCCGTAATGAGGTCATCATCCAATTGGATATTTCTGCAACACTACCCAGAGCACTTCGATAGAAAGGCTACGGTTGGGCGATTGTTGAGTGTTGGCAGGGTCAAGTTTTCAAAATGATGTTTGTATCAAATGAAGTATCTCGTAACTTCATTTTATTTTGATGATATTTTAAAGATTTAATCTATTCAAATCTGGTCTTGTAGTCTCATCTATGTGATGAACTTTTGAAACTAATTATAACTTGAACGGTGGTAGTTCAAGTAGTATTTGGAAAAGATATAAGTATATTGGAGTATCTTGTAACTTCATCTTTTAAACTTATATCTAGTAAATGATTATCTTATGCATGACAAAGATTTTCAGAAAAACGTTGAGACAAGGTTAGATATATGAGATCACCTTGCAGCGATATTTTTATACAGTTATAAACTGGAACTCTGTGTATATTATGTATGGAAGAGGACTTCCAATATTTTGAAAAGTATATATGTATATATATACTGAATATTTTGCGACTTCATCGCATTAAGATATCATCTTGGTTCATTTCTTTTGACCAAGACCTTCATGAGTACTATGAGAAGGCTCATATATTGTTAATCATTATACATATTATGTTGGTGGGCTTGCTGCTCACCCTTGCTTTCTTCTTTCATCACACAACATCAGATAGACAAGATGAACAGGACCAAGCTCTCAATTCGCGAGCGGATAGGAAATATTCCGCAGCTTCCTATAGGCGTTGATGTCGCTGTAGCTGAGGTAGGAACTACCAATAGGCTAGGCTTTCAACTTTTGATGTATCAGATTATGTATATTTATGAATTGTAATAATGGCAAAGAAATGTAAATTTATTTAGAAACCTGTTTAAGGTGTATTGGCATATAATTGTAGAATAAAACGACTTGTGATTATTTTTGGATATTCATCTCTGAGACTATAACTTGTGGTGTGTGTGTTTATTGTGGGGTCACAGTACAGAGTAGTTGATTATTTATTAAGAGTGGGTGTTATTAAGGGAAATGGAACTCGTGACAACCCGGATCCCCGACCCCGGATTTGGGGGTGTTACAGAAATGGTATCAGAGCTAAGCGTTATAAACCTCAGAGATGATGTGACGTTAAGATAATAAGTTCACAAAGATAATAAGAACTCTTGCCAAGTTCATAGTCGGGCTACCTAACGTAGTACTGACAGTTAAAACCCTTATGGGAACCCTTATAAATGTAGCGATAGAAGCGTAGTTCGTTATCGTATAGAGTAGCGGGACTCCGAACCCTGAGGTTGAGGAGCAATAGCGCGATGATGTTTTATTACTAATTGGGGATCGGATTGTGGATCCGATAGAGTGTCCTAATGCAGTACCGGATGATGTTGATATTGAGGATGTAGCGGTTGAGGATGTTGTCCTAGAAGGGATAGTTGTTGAGGAGGATCCCATGGAGGATCCTGACAAGATTGGATAAAGGACCACTGATGAATTGATGACCATGGTTAGGTCAACTACCAGAGGTAGGATTGGCCGGTCACTACCGGAGGTTCGTTCAAGTTTGTAAAGATAGTAGCCCCTTTAACGCGGCTTACTCGTAAGACTGAGAAGTTCGAATGGACAGAGAAATGTGAGAACAACTTTTAAGAACCGAAGCAAAGGTTGGTGACGTTCCCTATGTTGGCGTTGCCGGATGGAAAATGAGATTTTGTGAAGTGTAGTGACGCTTTGCATAAGGAATTAGGGTGCTTCTAATACAGCACAGCAAGGTAATCGCGTACGCGTCAAGACAATTAAGGTAAATAGAAATTCGATATCCCCGCCCATGAGCTTAGGCTCGTGGCAATAGTTTTACCCTAAAGATTGGAGGCACTACTTGTATGGAGAGAAGTGCGAGAATTACCTAAGCCATAAGTGCTCTAGTACATTTTCACGTAGAAAGAGCTCAACATATGCCAGAGGAGGCAGTTAGAGCTAATCAAGAATAATGATTGGGAGATTCTTTATCATTCGGGGAAAGCCAATGTGGTGGCTGATGCCCTTAGTAAAAGGAGAGACTCAAGATGATAATGTCTTTGGGAGAGTTTATAAGAGATTTTGGAAATAGTAGTGAAGGTAACCGGAGCCGGTATCGAAAAGCTGTTTGAGATTGCAATAGAGACCGAATTATTGGAAAAGAGCATACGGTGCCAGAGAAAGGTGATGAATGAAGGCAGAGAGCCAACAAATAAATATGAGATTAATACCGAGAAAGATGATAAGGGAATAATGAGGTATTCCTATAGAATTTGGGTTCTGAAAGTTCAAGAGCGTAAGGATGAGAACTTAGATGAGAGCCATAGTTTGAGGAATAAGATTTAGAGCAAACCCTGAACGTGATAGTCAGGGAGGTCGCCATCAAGATAGAAGGAACCCATGACATAATGGAGTGGAAAATGAGGATTTTAAATTAAAAGATGACCCCAATTATGGGGAGTAGGATGAAACATTTCATACTAAGGAAACAGAAAGTCGAGTAAGGAAAGGAGACCCGAGACGGTACTCTTATACGGCAATTCATGGACCTGTCTAGACAGAACTTAGACTATTATCCCCAACCACCACCTTGAGGAAACAATGCGATAGGAAATTCTTTCAGGACCTGTAAGTCTCTAAGCTCTCAGAGTTCCAAGGAACAGGTTGACCCAGTCGAGGCAAGAGCCTGGCTAAAGGAAATAGAGGAATCATTTGAGATTCTGAATGATTGACGAATCACAAAAGACTATTTTTATCACTTACCCTCCTAAGAGAGAGACCACCCGCTGGTGAAAGGCCAAGGAAGGCACGGAGCAAGAGATTATAATAAACTGATTTAAGTTCAGTCAATTGTTTTCAGGAAAGTACTTCCCAAGGTTATGGAGATAGTGTAAAAGCTTTAGAGCCAGAACAAAGGCAGACGCGTATGATGAATTATGAATCTAAGCTGTAAAGTTGTTAAGATTCGTTCTGAAGACGTGAATCCAGAATGACGGGATATTTGAAATCAATGCTTATGTTGTGTTGGTTCATGAAATAATGATAAGAGAAAGGAAAATAAAAAGGAATTGAAGTGGAAAGGAATATAAAGGCAACAGAGTTTGAGGAATGATAAGGGAGTTGGGTATGAGGAAACCCTAAAGACTCATATTAATAGAAATAGAAAAGTATATGATCATCAGGATGAGGGTGATTCACCATGGGTTAAAGTTGACGGTTGAAGGCATAAGAGATGCATATATTTTATCCCCTTTAAGTTGGGAGGATTCGAGGAAACATTGAGATAGTTCGAAGGATAAACAATGAGACGCGGATAGACTGAGGAGACAAGGAAGTAAGAAATTAGGAAAATTGGATGAAGGAAGTGACCTTCAAGAATGTGAAGTGTAAGTATCTTTTAAAGGTGGAATTAAGGATAAAACCCCGATAACTTGAAATGAATCCTAGGGGAATGCATAAAGGTTGGCATTTCACCCTTAATAGGGACAACATGAGTTTTGACAGTATGAATTGGAAAGGATTAAGGTAACAAGAACCTTTAAGGATCAGTGGAGAAATTTTTCAGAAGTATATAGACAATGATTCTGGTATTAGTAAATGGTATCTTGATATGCCCTGTGCTTAGGGTGTACCTGATGAAGGATTTAAGGATAACCTTAGAGGATTTGCAAGGAGAAAGGTAATATTCAAAGTTCTCAAGAATAGAAATGTGGATAAAGGAAATATGACGTAATTATAGTGTTGCCAAGTGGGGCACGTGTTAAACCACGAGAAAGTATGGATCGAACCAGTAATGGTCAAAATTATTCAGGGCAATTAGGACCCAAGATAAGAGACGTCCTAAGTATGATCGAGAGTCAGTCATGGCAATGTTCACATCTAAAGACTAAGGCAATGACTTATGGAAAAATGGTGATTTTTTTTCTCACCAGGACTTAAGAGAAGCATTTTCACATAAGCAGTGATTGAAATGAGGTAGAAAATTTAGTTGGAGGTGGTTAAAAGGACATTGATTGTAAGGAAATTTTACTATCAGGAAAGGCCAAAGAGGTGGCCAACACTTTAAGTGTAAGAGGACAATTATCGGCGCTCGTGCCAGAGGAATACAGTGATAATGGTTAATTCCGTCAAGTTTGTATTATGGTGTGAAAGATTGACATTCCTTCTGATGACTGTGCAATACCCAACCGTAATAGTAGTTGGTAAAGGTTTAATTCGTGTAATCGCCATGAACGGGCTATCTATCTTAGAAGGTCCTATCTTGAGATAAGCCAGGACCATGTTTCAAAAAGGACTAGACGAACCCTTGAGTTAAGTCTTCTATTTAGGGCGTATGATTAAGAATGGTATTAACCTGCTATCGTTGCTTTGATTGAAACTCTTCTGCACTTTTATCTGCTTCATGTCATGTATGTATGTCAGGATCAGGAGTGTTCTTCATGAATCATGAATGGTGATTATGTTACCTCCTTAGAAGGATTTAATACGACATGTATGGACTCCGTATGGTTAGATATTAAGATTTTATGGAAAGGTGAATGACGACAGTAGGTCAGTGGTGGACCATAGTAATGCAGTAATGATTCCGCGAGTAATGAGTTGATTACAACCGTGAGAGTTGTATTGGAATGGGTGTTGAGATTGAGTACCACTAATCGGGTCATGGTAGTGTATAAGTTATCATTGATAGAATATTGATAGACTAATTAAGTAGAGTATCTACCTATTGAATATTTATTCTTTCTTATCAATAGAGAGTCATATTATTATACAAGGAAGGTTACGGTGCAAGCATAGAATTCTAGTAACGATGATGTCTAGAATGAGATCCCAGATTCGATTTTCGATATCGAGGGAGTTTCAAAGGTGATTGTGTATAAACTCGAGGAAGAGCATGGGTCCATAGAATGATGGACGGAATAGAAATATTTAGGCATGGGAAATACGATGCTATAATACTTGATGCTGATATAAATACATATATGTTTTGTTCTCCTATGACAAACCTCTATAGTTCAGAGGTAGGTTCCAAGCCAGATATTTTGTGGCAGTATATTTTTCATATATACAATTCTCTTCAATTCGTTCTTTTCTCTTCTTTTCATTTCATGTAAGCTGAGAAGAACAACCCTTCCAGAAAGGGGAGGTATTGCCGAATGACTATCTATCTGTGTGATAGAAGCCTAGTAGGATACCATCTATTGTTTAAATTGCTTGTCAAGTACTAAAGGCTGGCCACCTTCTGTACTAACTATGCGATATAACAAGTGTTCATGATCATAGTGATCTCTCAACAAATTCCTTTACTTCTATATGATTGATCAAACTTTGGGAAATAGAAACAGCTGAAAAAAAAAGGAATAATAAAGTTGTGGTAGTATTCGGAATGGAAACACATTCGTGATACTAAGGTTGACGTGGTTATTAAAAGGTTATAGAACGCTAGCGAGCAAAAGTATAACCCGTATAATATTAGGAACGGAAGGTAGTAGCGATTACGAACTGGAAAAGAATGGGTATTGAGAAGCAAAAGTTCTAATGATTAGAAGCTATGATGAGAGTCTGTGTAATAGACTTGAAAGAATTTGGAATGATCACTTAATGCGGATTAAGTTATCTTACGACAATAGATCATATGTCATTATCGAGATGTCGCCTTATGAGATCCTTGAGGGAAGACAATGTCGATCTCCCTTATGTTAGGATGAAGTTGTAGAGCGCAAGATGTTCGGACCCGCAGTAGTCCAAAGGATCAAGGATATAATAGATTTTAATCAGAGGACGGCTGGTAGTAGCCCAAGATGGGAACATGAAGTATGTTGATTTGACACGAAAGGACAAGGAATAGGAAGTGGGGGACCTAGTATTGTTATAGGTATTCCCTTGGAAAGGAAGGATGAGGTTCGGAAAGAAAGGGAAGCTAAGTCCACGAATTGTTGGACCCTTGGATATATTAAGACATATTGGGAAGATAGCATATGAGCTAGCCCTACTCCCGAATATGTAGCAAGTTCATAATGTGTTCCACGTATCAATGTTAAGAAAATGTAATTCGGATGCCAGATAAATAGGGGCATATGAGCGCATAGGCATGCGACCAGACATAACCTATAGGGAGCAACCGGAAAGGGTTATAGATCGAAAAGAGACAAGTGCTTAGGAGAAGGGTTATCAAACTAGTCAGAGTTTGGTGGTAGAACCATAATGTGGGAAATTGACTAGAGAGTTAGAAGGCACAATGCTAGAAAAGCATCCCCAACTGTTTTCTATCTGATTCCGGGACGGAATCCTTTTAAGGAGGGGAGACTGTAATAACTCCCAAAATTTTGAACTTTTTGTAACCCTTGTGAATAGTGTTTTAGCTGAATGAGAAAACTTTTCATGCCACACTATGTAGGGGTTCTGATATGGATATTCTGAGATTTTATTAGTACTTTTTATGGGATATAAGTGTATGTAAAGATCGTCAGAATCCAAATCCGAACACTTTGATTTTTCCCGGAAATCCAATAGATACGGAAAGAATTGAGTATAAGGTAACAAGATAAAAGGATTTAAATTAAAGGATTATAATAGAGGATCATAAAAAGGAATATAATGTATTGAGAAAGGTTAAGGGAACCTAATTAATAAGATCCCGGGTATGATCCCTCAAACGATAAACGAAAACGAAAGTTAAGCGAACTGTATAACAGATCAGCGGTCATTAGGCAAACAATTAGGAAGTTAATCAAAGGGATTAGAGAGGATGATGTCACCCAACCAATGAGAAGAGGACAAGGAGGGGAGGATGACATCATGAGGATGACACAAGCATGACATGGGAAGGAAGGAGATGTGGTGGCTTTTTAACCACACAAAATCAAGGGCAACTAGGTAATTTACTAAAACAAACACAAAAATCAAACCAACCAAGCCAAGCAAATCATTTTTCATCAAAATCAAAAAGAAACCAAGGCATTGTTCTTCATGCTCTCGGCCAAAACAGAACCAGCACACTAAAACTGTTGTATCTCCTTCATTTCTCACTCAAATATTGTGTTCTATAGCTCATTGGAAAGTTATTGAGATGACCTACAACTCTTGTTCACAAGTCTCGTCCAAATAATCATGGTAAGACCCTCATTTTTACAGTTCTTTAAATCGGACTTTTAGAAACTTCAAAGCCTAACTTTGTGTTCTTGATTTCTTTGGAAAGATCAAGCTTGTAGGAGGCTCCCTAAGGCTTCCTAGCAACTTAACACCTCCCAAGGAAGGTATAAACTTCAAACCCTAGCCTTTACTTTATTTGTTAGTAAGTTTAATGGTTGGTTTTGTGAAATGAGAAGCATGGATTGTGATTATTAGTAGTTTGGTTTGATTTGGAAGTGTTTTGGTAATTGAAGCTTGATTATAGTTCATAGGTCTTGATTGTGGTTGTTTGAGTTGAAAACCTTGGAGATTATGGACTGATGTGGTATGGTTTAGGTAAAGTTTTGTTTTATTGATGGTTATGAGTTGGTTGGTGGTTAATTGGAGTAGTTTAAACATTGGTAATCACGTAAACATAGCCGTCGTAACGTCCGATTTTCTTTAGACTGTTTTTGTGCATAACATTAGGACCCGAGAACCCCCTGCTAGATTATGACTACTGTCATGTTTAGGTAGCTCATGTTACGAGCTTCGTTTTGATATGTAGTTCGTTCGATTCCGATGCACGGTTTAGGAGAAACGACCGTTTCAAGTAACGGCGTTTCGCGAACGAAACTTTTCCCCTCGCCTTACTTTGAAACATAGGTTAAAGACCAAAAAGGGTTAATTAATGTATGAAACAATTATGGTAAGTGTGTTAGGCAGTTGGTAAGACACTCGCGAAGGAATCGCCTTAAAACTCGTAAAGGTTAAATTATTAAAAATGGTGGAGCCGAGGGTACCCGAGTGACTTAAGCAAATCAGTAAGCGCAAAACAAGCGTTAGAGTCTAAGTTAGTTAAAGTATAGATTTACAAGTGACTTTGGTTTAATTCCAACTTAGTTGTTGTTTATAGGTTACCAGACTCGTTCCGAGCTTTTTTTTCACCCCAAGTCGCTCAGGCAAGTTTTCTACCCGTTATACTGTTGTTGTGATGTATATGTGTATATGCATGATCTTGCGATAAATGCATACTTGTTATTAGCAAATTCTTGCTATATATTGTAGCATGTGATATGGTATATATGCATGCCTGTTTCATATTCTTGGATTATATATCTGTTGGTTAAAATACTTACAGTTGCATAATACCTATGCTAGAGATAAGCGGTATTGAGTTTACCCTTAGTATAGGGGATCAAAAGGTGAACATATTTCTAAACCGGGAGTCGATGTTCCCGAGTATAATATATATATTTATATATATATATGTTTATAGTTTTCAAAACTATTAATCGAATAAGGTTTATTCGATAACTTGATTTTATTAATGAATATTATCTTGAATATTCATTCGAGGACTTATGACTCCTTTATATTATTTATTGAATATTACTTGGATATTCATTTGAGGATATATGACTCCTTTATTTTATTTAATGAATATTATTTATAATATTCATTCGAGGGCTTATGACTCAGCTTATTTATTTATTGAATATTATTTCGAATATTCATTCGAGGGCTTATGACTCAGCTTATTTTATTTATTGAATATTATTTGAATATTCATTTGAGGATCTATGACTCCGATTATTTGCTGAGATATATTCTTTATTTTATTAAAGAATAAGGTGTCGATAATCAAACTCACTTTTGATTATTCAAATAAAGATAGTACTTTCGTATAGGTATATCTTTGGTTATTTAATATTCATTTCAAGTATAAGTTTTAAAACTTCTACTTCAATTATTTTTATAAAGATTATTCTTTATGGGAATATTATTTAAATAATAATATTCAGATATTTTCTAATATATTGGGACTGATTTACCTTGTTAAATCAGCATCACTCCAAACATTCTTAAAAATGTTTTGCGAGTCTTCAAAATGATTTTTAAAAGTTAGAGCGGATCCCAAAACTCATTTTTATATTTAAGATCCTCCTTTCGAAGGGGATTTAAATACTCGCTCAAAACCTGAGGGATCCGGCTCTGTGGTGTGTTTTATATTCGCAAAAAGGTTGTTGTTTTGATAAATGAATTGATTACTTACCCAACACTCGGGAAGTAAAATTCTTGGAACAAGTTAATCCATTAACAGGCATCGCCTGAGAAATATCGGTGAGTTTTCCTTTCCAACTAGATACGACTTCTTGGTGGAGCCGTATCAACAAGTTTCTACTTGGGGAAGGGGGAACGAGCTTTACGTTTCAGAGTCATGGATTTCATCTGAACTAGGAGTGGCGTAAGTGGTCGAGTGGCGCCGGCCCAGCCTTATTATATTGGCCCAAATGGCCTGGAAGTTCCGCTAAGGCGGTCCATTCCTTAGGAGTTCAGTGTTCGGTTGACAAGTAAATCCGAGAGGTTCTCCTCTACATGTAGAAAATGGTGGGGTTGCACTACTACGACTGATCATCGTAAGTGGTCTTCCTGGCGCGGCAAACTCCCGTAATGAGGTCATCATCCAATTGGATATTTCTGCAACACTACCCAGAGCACTTCGATAGAAAGGCTACGGTTGGGCGATTGTTGAGTGTTGGCAGGGTCAAGTTTTCAAAATGATGTTTGTATCAAATGAAGTATCTCGTAACTTCATTTTATTTTGATGATATTTTAAAGATTTAATCTATTCAAATCTGGTCTTGTAGTCTCATCTATGTGATGAACTTTTGAAACTAATTATAACTTGAACGGTGGTAGTTCAAGTAGTATTTGGAAAAGATATAAGTATATTGGAGTATCTTGTAACTTCATCTTTTAAACTTATATCTAGTAAATGATTATCTTATGCATGACAAAGATTTTCAGAAAAATGTTGAGACAAGGTTAGATATATGAGATCACCTTGCAACGATATTTTTATACAGTTATAAACTGGAACTCTGTGTATATTATGTATGGAAGAGGACTTCCAATATTTTGAAAAGTATATATGTATATATATACTGAATATTTTGCGACTTCATCGCATTAAGATATCATCTTGGTTCATTTCTTTTGACCAAGACCTTCATGAGTACTATGAGAAGGCTCATATATTGTTAATCATTATACATATTATGTTGGTGGGCTTGCTGCTCACCCTTGCTTTCTTCTTTCATCACACAACATCAGATAGACAAGATGAACAGGACCAAGCTCTCAATTCGCGAGCGGATAGGAAATATTCCGCAGCTTCCTATAGGCGTTGATGTCGCTGTAGCTGAGGTAGGAACTACCAATAGGCTAGGCTTTCAACTTTTGATGTATCAGATTATGTATATTTATGAATTGTAATAATGGCAAAGAAATGTAAATTTATTCAGAAACCTGTTTAAGGTGTATTGGCATATAATTGTGGAATAAAACGACTTGTGATTATTTTTGGATATTCATCTCTGAGACTATAACTTGTGGTGTGTGTGTTTATTGTGGGGTCACAGTACAGAGTAGTTGATTATTTATTAAGAGTGGGTGTTATTAAGGGAAATGGAACTCGTGACAACCCGGATCCCCGACCCCGGATTTGGGGGTGTTACACTCCGATCTGGGCAAAAATGACTCAGTTTTATTAGTTTTTTCGGCGCGGTTAGAACCAACACGTTCCCAGCATCTCAAAAATGGTACAGACTTCAGCAAACGGTGCTTACATCGTCGTTTCCGGCGAATTCCTTTCCAGATTCCGGTGACCTCGGAATAAAATCGGCCAAAAACGAATTCCGACAAATCCTTAACCAAATCGAGTGTTCTATAGGCCAAAATCAAGCTTTCAACATGTACAATATATTCGCATAATTAAAATCACTCCAGAATTAACAGAAATCAAAACCCCGATTCGAATTGAAATATTCATATGAATATAAACCCTAATTTTTAAATCAGAGAATCAAACTCAATTTTCTATATGTTATTGAACTCTATTTTTGACATATAATATACCAAATTAACCATAAAAATATTATCTACACGATGGAATCATCAAATCATATCAACAACATCAAGAACAAATTTTCATAATTTAATCTTTAAATAATTAGAAATAAATTAATTAAATCAGAAGAATACCTTGATTCATGCACAAAAACGGATGATTGATTCAGAAAGAGGTTTTCGAGAGCTTTGTTTTGATGTATTGCACGCCCGAATCGGAGTTCGATAACATCTTCGTTTGTACGATTGATTCCTAAGAACGCATCATTTTTAGAGTTTTTCTCTGTATTTTCTATTTGTTTACTGATTGATTATGATTTTATGAATAAAATAAAATAATGAAAGGGCTATATATATTTATGGAATATTGGATCGTTTTGGATCGTTAAATTAGTTACTTAGCCACTAAGTAACTGCAAAAACGATCTGATTTAATACCCGTATTGGATAATTATCTCAACCGGGTCTTTTACAAAACACTTTATATGAAAATAATGTAATATTATCCCGTCTTTCGAGAATACGGGTTTTGTGGATATATCGAAATAATTATCGTATCGAAAGTTGTACGTTGGGACGCGTACGGGTCAAACCGTAATCCGGATCGAAAAAGTCAAAACACAAAAAATGTCTGGAATTACCATATTAGCTTAGGAAGCAGTTTTCGGAAGATTTTCGGGTTGCAAAAGCGTAAAAACGGTTGAGGTTGGACGATTCCCGGCTTTTTAAAATAATTTTGTATTTATTCAGAAAATAATTAATAAATTCATAAATCAATATAAAATCATATAATACTCCAAAAATTACCAGAAAAATACCTTAATAATCTATATTATATTCTGTACATAATAAAATTAATACACTCATATTTTATCACATATATACATCTAAATATTATTATCCATCAACTGATAATTCACCAAAATTCACATAATAATCACATAATAATCATTTATTGATAAAAATAATTACACGCGATATCCCGGATATTACAGTTTTCAAGAAGAAAATTGACATGGATGGTAAAATACAAACCTATAAGGTGCGACTATTGGCAAAAGGTTTCAAACAAATTCATGGTATAGACTATGATGAGACTTTTTCACCAGTTTCTATGGTCAAGTCCATCAGGATTTTGTTAGCAATAGTTGTTTACTTTGACTATGAGATTTGGCAAATGGATCAAAATTGTTTTCTTATATGGGAGCCTTGAAGAGGATGTACATATGATACAACCTGAGGGTTTTGTCGATCCAAAGTTTGCTAAGATAGTTTGTAAGTTGTTTCTATCTATTTATAGATTGAAGCAAGCCTCAAGGAGAATGAATATTCATTTTGATAAAACAGTCCAAGAGTTTGGATTTATTCAAAACGAAGATGAACCATGTGTTTTCAATAAGGTTAGTGGGAGCCATGTGACATTCCTAATATTATATGTAGATGACATATAACAGATATGGAATGACATACCTTCTCTACAGGCTGTTAAGACTTGGTTGAGAAATAGTTTCTCGATGAAAGACTTAGGCGATGCTACCTATATATTAGGGATCAAGATCTATAGAGATAGATTGAAGAGATTAATCGACCTAGTCAGAGAATATACATTGATAAAATATTGCATCATTTTAGGATGCAGGAGACAAGAAAGGATATGTCCTGATTTCTCATGGGATAGTGATCTCATAGGATAACTACCCTAAATTATTAGATGATAAGGCCCGTCTTAGAAAAGCTCCACATACTTCAGCAATTGGATCTATAATGTATGCAATGATATCTACTTGTCCTGATATTTCGTATGTTTTGAACATGATGAATAGATTTAATCCATGTGAGGGTCACTGGATAGTTGTCAAGAATATTCTTAAGTACTTAAAGAGGACTAGAGATTTATTTTTGGTGTATGGAGAAGATAGGGAACTGGTTGTAAAGGGTTACACTGATACCTGTTTCTTAACCTAATTTTTGGATAGACAAGGATGATTATGTGTCTATTTCTGGTTTGTGTTTTGTCTAAATATAAGTGATGTTAGCTGGAATAGTTCACAGCAAGAACATTGATGATTCTATAATGGAAGCTGAATATATTAATATTTTTGAAATAGCCAAGGAGACTGTTTAAGTACGTCCTTAAGCGATATCACCTTATTAATGAGATTAATGATCAAGGAGATATAAATGTAAAGTGCATAGTAATGATAATGTTACAGACCCATTGACTAAGGCTTTGTCGCAGCAAAAGCATGATGGCCATACAAGTTCCATGAATATTAGATACATGGGTGATTGGCTCTAGTGCAAGTGGGAGATTGTCAGTGTTTGTGCCCCAGGGACAACACTATGATGTTTTAGTTTAAGATATTAGGATTATTAATGTTTATGTTCTATCGATTATTCCCTTTATAATTTATTAATTCCTAATTTACTGCGATATAAATGTTAGATTGATAAATGTCCTTGGAATATGATATGCAATTCTATATCTCTAAGTACGTGACTTAGAAATGAGATTATGAGAATAGTATCAATATTCCTAAAGGTCCTTAGTCGAGTATTATTATTAAGGGACAATAATAATGCATTAAGACTAGTGTGTTTGTTGACTGATGATCACATCTCATTGATCATAGGTATAGTGATACTAAAGTCAAAAAACACAGACAGATGTATATGTACATGGTGCTGGACAGACCTAATGTGAGATTCTACATATCTATTGTGTCATAAGTAATTTTCACAATGATAATGATGTAATGGTCCTTAGATCTGAAGTCATTATATTTCTATACGAGAATTAATATACATTGATTCCATTAAAAGTTAACCTTGACCGGGTAATGATAAAAGTGGACGTTAGGTATATTATGAATCGTATGAAAAATATAAATGCTCTAGATGGGATTTAACCCTCCTATTTTAGGAGTAATATTATTGGCCTCTTGTGTGAGCTAGACTATGAAATGCATGGCCACGCTCAAATGTTGATTTGATATGATAGTCTACTCATTGATCAAGGAAACCTGGATTAAACATTGATGAGGATGACACATTACATGCCTCTAGTTTAATCTATAATATGTGGTTAGAGGGATTATATTATATTGTACATTTTCACGAAATGTTTAATCGATCACCAACAGCCATTCTCTAAAATTTCATGAGTTGACTTTCCTGAGTTAGTCCAAAGTTTAATGACTTCTTTTTCTTTAGCTAACTCCTTCTCTAGATAACCATGTTTTTCTAACAATTTTTCTTTAAAACAAAAAGCATTATCTCTTTCTTTTTGAATTTCTAGCATGGAAAGCAACTCAAATTCTAGGTGATCATTCCTTTTCTTTAACTCAGAGTTTTCACTCTTGATTCCATTATTCTCTAAGGTTTGATGCCTATAACTAACATGCAGAGTTTTAAGGAATAATCTTACTTCATAGATATCATCAGTATCAAAAGCAAGAATAGTCTGAGGTACTTTTAATTCAGCATTGTCGACCTTAGCATCAGCATTTTCCATGAGATCATAATTGATCCCATCATCTGAATCTGATGAATCATCCAAGTTTCTCTTGTTTGAGATCAAAGCTTGTTTCTTCTCAGCTCTGGGTTTTCTGCAGTCAGCTACAAAGTGCCCAATTCCATCACATTTGTAACATCTCTCTTTTGACTTTTCAGGTTTTCCAGACCTAGATTCCTTCCAATCAGTATTTCTTCTGTTGTTCCTCTTATCAGAGTTTGAGGAACTGGAACCTTTTCTGGAAAATCTTCTCCCTTTCTTGAAGCTCTTGTAGACCATCTTCTTGAAGCTTTTAACCAGTAGGGAAGCCAGTTGATCCATGTCTTTATTTTTGTTATGATCACTGTCAATATCTGATTCATTATCAGTATTTGAGTCATCATCAGAATTTGATGATTCAGTATTTGACTTTGCAATCATGGCTTTCCCTTTGGAGTAGCTTTTCCTCTTAGCTTTCTCCTTTGGCTTCTCTTCGACCATGAGTGCAACCGGTCTAGATTTAGATCATTTCCTCTTGCTTCTTTGCTCCATCTCTAGTTCATGAGTTTTCAGAACTCCATAGATCTCATCTAGAGGTGTTCATCATGTTCGTAGTTATCCCTTATTGATGTGACTTTAAAGTCCCACTTTTCAGGCAGAGGTAGTAGGAACTTCAAGTTTGAGTCCTCCAAATCATATTCTTTTTCGATAAGGGATAAGTCATTCAGCAACTTCTGAAATATGTCATAGATCTCAGTTAAGGACTCATTGTCCTTTGAGTCAAAGTGCTCATATTCTTGAGTAACTACTGTCCTCCTGTTCTTCTTGATAGCGATTGTACCTTGACACTTTACTTCTAAAGCATCATATATCTCTTTTGATGTCTTACATTTAATAACTCTATTGGACATAACACTATCAAGACTGATGTGCAGGATGTGGTTGACCTTAACATCCTTCATGATAGATGAAAGAGCTTCAGGAGTATAATCCTTCATGTCTTTGTCTATCATCTTCTCTGGTTCTCCTGCCAGCGAAACAACTACCTTCATTGGTTTATGAGGACCATCATATATCATGTTCAGAGATTCAGGATATGTGGCTTCCAAACACATGGCCATCCTTACTTTCCAGATTGGATATTCATGTATCTTCAGGAGAGGCACCTTGATTTCTTCATATTTACTCATGTTGCTGCTTATCTGTGATGTGGCTGGGGGTGGTGGCTTTGGATTCCGTGTTTCTTCTTCTTTGTCTCCCATTGTAGATTGATTTTCAGATCTTAAACCGTTTGTACGTTAACAGCAAGCTCTGATGCCAATTGTTAGGCCCTTAATAAACTGTGGAGGGGGTGAATACAGTTAATACAATCAATTCGACAAAGTTTCAACAGAATCAACAGTTTTTATATTATCAGATAAAAACTTATTACAGACGTACTCTCTCGAAAGGATGAACAAATATACTTGAGAGCTGCTAGGTTGTGCGAAATATATAACAATGTCGCAATGCATATAGCATGAACCTAATTTGTGCTTTATATATAGCACAGCTACACAATGTATCAGGAATCCTATTCTATTAATAACAAGGAAACCTAATACAATGCTTCTGAGATAAAGTCCTTCACCGCCTTGAGTTCCTGTTTTCTTTTCCTTATCAAAGATCAACTGATGTGACAAATACTGATTACATCATCCGTTGACATCATCATTCGTCGATATCATTATCCGTTGATATCATCATCTATTGACATCATCATCATCCGTTGATATAAGTTCTGATGTGAACTTCTGATAGTTTCTGCTTGATATCATCAATTGCTCCTAACACAAGCCAAGTTCAATTATAGAGAAATTAGAGATCTCGACAAGTCAAAGTTACCTATCGAAAACTCAGAGACCTCGATAAGCCAAATTTACTTATAGACAACTCGGAGACCTCGACAAGTCAAAACACTTGTATAAAACTAAGAGATCTCGATAAACCATTATACTTATCGAGATGTCAGTTCTCTATAACAACAACTGGAGATCTCGACATGAAGCTCAAAGTACAGAATGCAGACAAGTTAAATATTCAGAATTATCAATCGACAAACGATCTAATCACTTAGATTGAAAAGTCTACAAAAGCATCTTGAAGAGTGCAAGATCAAAGGCCAGGATTAACTGACAAAGGAAAGTCACAGATCTACAAGATATGCAAGGATTCACTAAGCCATAAATGGAAAGCTTTAGAGATAACTTAAAGTAGGGTTTAGTACATCTTATTGCATGTTGTGTAAACCTGTTTTTACTAATATATAAAGTAAACACTGGTCCTTTGCTTTTAAATTATATCAAACAGATCTAGTTTTTCTTGTAACTCTCTCAAGGAAGAAGCTTAGTTCTTTACTTACAAAGAACCCAAGATTTGTAGCAAAACACTAGCTTGATTTTAATATAAAATTAAGTGAGTTTTGAAATATTATGTGCACTGTTTTATTTCGGTTACCATAATATTAGTGCATTTCTAATCTGCTTTGTCAACCAAGCAACAAACATTCAAAAAGCCTTAAAAATATCCAAAACACATTCACCCCCCCCCCGGCTGTGTTGTATTCATTACCTAATATAATGTACAATCAAAGTTCATAGATTTGATTTAGACCAGTAAAAAAACATCAAATATTAAAATTTATTATGTAATTTTCTGGAAATGAGTAATTATTGGTGAAGAGTGCACAAACATCCTATATGATTATTCCCTTGTTTTGGTAATTTGCCATATATATTAAAATTAGAAAGAGTAATGCCAGAATCATAAAAAAAAAGTAAAAAATTTGTGATTAAATTACGTTATGTGGCATGACTGATGTGACAATATGAAATAATATAATATAGGGATACATTTTCATTTAGCAAATATTTTTAACCATTTTAGTAACCAATTTAATACTCTTAATTTTTTAAGATGATTTTTTCGCTTAAATTACTCTTTAAAAATGTTAATATTTAATTTCATTATATTAAAAAAATTGATTATTAATTAATATATTATGGAAAGTGATAAATAAGTTCCTCTTTTTACCATTTAAACTCTACCATTATTATTTAGGCATTTTAATTACACATTCATCCATCATTTTTCAATAGTGAAATACATTGAATTTATTTTTATCATGGGTATTTATGTCATTCATAAGTCCATTGGAGCTTAAATGAGAAATTTTTTGAGTTTATTTATCAATTTCCTATATTATATAATTTTATGATATTAAATTTGTGAACAACAAAATAGATTCATTGGAATAAACATGTTTAATTAGAGGTCATTTCCATAGAAATCTATTTAATTCGAGGACGGGTTCATTGAAGTATTATATAAAATACTTCATACTTCAATTTACTTTTTCAAAGATTAACTACTTTCTAAACTTTATATCCATGTTAAAAAATATATTTCAATTTACCTTTCAAAGATTTACTAATAGAGGGAAAAATAAAAAAAATTATATTTTTTTAAAATTTCTCTTCTAGTCAAAAAATAATTAATCTTACCCAACAAGTCAAAGAACAATTATAAAATCATGTTTATGAAATAATTACATCGCACTATAAAATTATAAAACGGGGGATTTATTATTGGAGAAAAATTTATACATATCAAGCGTTGCAATAATGGTGAGCCGCCTCTTTCCATATTTTCATATATATATATATATATATATATATATATATATTTGTATGCATACGTGTATATGTATGCGTTTTTTCTGAATTAAAATCTTAATTTTATGATTATTTTTTATTGTATGGTGCGATTGAAATTGTAAAGGTACATATGTTTGTGTTTCGTGACTTGTGTTGTAGCTTACAAGTCAAAGGGATCTGGTGTTACCGTTCATTGAAGGTACTTTTGTTCTATAATTTAAGATTATTGATATGTTTTTAGATTTATTTTAATACTTATGGTTTAATGTGATCATAAATAAGCAGGTAATACGAAGGTCAATTAGATTGATGGATGTCGGGAGTAAAACACTAAAGCTCGAGCTTTATATGGCCGCTGCGAAGCGCGATTTACCAAGTACTGCGTCAAATTCAAGAGTTCTTATGGCAAGAAATGTTTCTTCTACAAAACCGTCATTCTCTTCTCATGCTAATTATAGGCTGTCAAATAATTTTTGAATATGATTTTCTCGCAGCAAAAAATTTGGTTTGTATAGTAGTTTATTGTTCATAAAAGGATGGGTGTCTGGTGACAGGTCGTCTCTTATAACGTCTCAGTCTTTATTTATTCAGAATTTCAGAATAACTAAGAAGAAGCCGGGAATTCAAAACTCATAATATTATTTTATTTTTTAAATATTTTATTTAAAAATACATTTATAAAGTTGTCGTGCAGCGCAGCTTATTAAATTAGTTTAATCTCTAATTTATGATCATTTAACTATAAATAATAAAAACATGACCCAAATTATTGATATATTTACTAACATTATAGGTGTTAGATATATTTATGATGTCATGTTTAATCTGATTTGTTTAGTTTCAGAACTTAATATCAGGACTTACTAGAAATCAGGATTTACTGAAGACAGGAAGATATTAGAACTTAAGTTATCAGAACTTGTGATATCAGAACTTAAGGAAGGATATTGCTTCAGAAGTAAAGTGCGGCTAATTTCTAGGAGAGGATCTGGACTAAACAAAAGAAAATATGCTTTAGGAATTGGACGACTAGAAGACTTGTAGAAGATAATATCTGATTGATATATTTTAGGAAGAGATATATTTCATATCAATTAGAAGATATCTTGTAACTGTGTACTATATAAACACAGATTAGGGTTTACACTATAAGTGTTATCATTCACGAGAAAGATTATTCATTGTAACCCTAGCAGCTCTTAGTGATATTCATACATCATTGAGAGAGTAGTTTAACCTACTTTGTAACAGAGTTTATTACATTGAATAAACTTGATTATTATTACATACTTGTGTTCATAATCGATTTGATTATATAAATACTATATTCAACCCCCTTCTATAGTGTTGTGTGACCTAACAAGTGGTATCGGAGCCTTTTTGTTAACACACATACAGTAAGATCCAAATAATAATCATGTGTGATCAATCAAAAACACAAGACCCTCAAGAACCTGCAAAGGTTCAGCCCATTCATAACACCAGTAGATATGAAACCATCAGGGTTCCTATGCTCAGGGTGTCTGAGTATCCTGTATGGAGTGTGAAGATGGCCATGTTTCTGGAAGCTACAGATCCAGAATATTTAGACAGAATTAATGATGGTCCACACAAGCCCACAAAGCTTTTTGTTGTAGTTGGGAATGAGCCACAGAAGATGATTCCCAAGGAAAAGAGAGAATTTGCCTTTGAAGATATCTCTTCAATAGCCAAGGATGCAAAAGTAAGACACTTGCTCCATAGTGCACTTGACAATGTCATGTCAAACAGGGTGATCGGATGCAAGACTGCAAAAGAAATCTGGGATGCATTGGAAGTGAGATGTCAAGGAACCAATGCCATCAAAAAGAACAGGAAGATAATACTAACACAGGAGTATGAGCACTTTGACTCAAAATCTGATGAGTCACTAACTGAGACATATGACAGATTCACAAAGCTGTTGAATGATCTATCACTAGTGGATAAGAAATATGATCCAGAAGATTTAAATTTGAAATTCCTACTAGCTCTTCCTAAAAAGTGGGATTTGAAAGCTACTACAATAAGAGACAACTATGAACTTGTTGATATGTCTCTTGATGAAATCTATGGGATGCTCGAGACTCATGAACTTGAGATAGAGCAAAGAAAGAAGAGGCATGGAGGGAAGACTAAGACGGTTGCTTTGAAGGCTGAAGAAAATCCAATTGTCTCTAGGAAGGCAAAAGGAAAGGCTCTCATCATACAGTCTGATTCGGAGTTATCAGATTCTGATGATGATGATTCAGAACCTGAAACTTTATCTGAAGTAGACGTTGATGCATAGATGATGCAACTGTGTGCTCTTATGGTGAAGGGTATCACAAAGATAGCCTACAAGAAATTCAGAAAGGGTAAGAAGTTTTCCAGGAAAAGTGGAAGTTCTGAAAAGAAAGGGTTCAGAAAGTCTGAAGGCAAAGGAGGAAAGTCTGACAGAGGAGACAACTCAAATGTCAAATGCTACAATTGTGGTGAAAGAGGCCACATCTCTCCTGGTTGCAAGAAAGGAAAAGGTGATAAAGGTCAGGCACTTATCACAAAGAAGAAAAACTGGGCAGACACTTCAGAATCTGAAGAAGAGGTGAACTATGCCTTAATGGCAAATTCTGATAGCAGTTCTGATGCTGCTAAACTTGAGGTACCTCTATCAACTCTTGCTTTTGATACAGATGATATTACTGAGTTGAGATTATTTCTGAAAAACATCTATATTAGCTATAGAGATCAGACTTTAGAGAATGAAAGATTAAAATCTGAAAATCTAAAGTATAAAAACAGAAATAGCAATCTTGAAGAAGCGTTAGTCCACTAGAACACTGTTCAGACAGAAAGAGATAATGTTGTGTATGTTAAGAATGAATTGCTTAAACATAATGATTATCTAAAAACTGCACTAGAAAAAGAAAGAGAAATCATCAGGACTTGGACTAACTCTAGCAAAACAACTCAGAATATTCTAAGTAGTGGAAACTGGAAAGAGGGGTTAGGTTATAAAGATAGCAAAAGTGAGAAAGGGACTTTACCAATTAAGCCAAAGGTAAATCCTGTTAAATTTGTTACAAAAACTGTTGTCTCTAATTCTGAAAAGATGAAAGACTCTAAAATAGAAGTCAAAGAAAAGTCAACTTCTGACAAATTAAAACAGGATAAACCAGCTGTAGTAAACAAAGGCTTAATGACAAAGAAGCAGCTTAAGTATAAGCTGAAAGAGATTAAAAATGTGAACAATGTAAAGGAAGCTAGGAAAAATATGAATGGAAAGGAAGGTGAATAAAAGTAATAATTATATGCCTGTTCCTAATACTCCTAGAAAGAAATGCTATAATTGTGGAAACTCTAACCATCTTGCTTCTTTTTGCAGGAAAAATAAAGATATAAACTCTTTACCTCCTACATCAGGAGTTAAGAGTCAGTCTGTTAAGTTTAAACCACAAAATCCTTATTTTCATTGTGGTAGTTTATGGCATTCTATTTATACTTGTAAGGAATATCATAGTATGTACTATGATTATTATGAAATAAAACCTTCTTTATAGAAAGTTAGTGTAATTCCTTCTAGTGTAAATTCTGATGCAAAGTCTGATATAAAGTCTAATAAAAAGCATGTTAGCATAAACTCTGAAACCAAATCCGCTGCAAATGCTAACAAACTTAATAAGGCCAAAGGATCCAAGCAAGTCTGGGTCCTTAAAACTAATCAATAGTGGTCTTTGTGATTGCAGGGCAACAGAAAAAACATCCTGGTTCTGGATAGTGGATGTTCAGGACATATGACTGGAAATAAAGCCCTGCTATCAGACTTTGTGGAGAAAGCTGGCCCAGGAGTTTCTTATGAAGATGGCAACATGGGAAAGACTTTGGGATATGGCAATATCAATCTTGGGAATGTCATAATTGAATCAGTAGCTCTTGTGTAACACCCTCAGATCCGGGGTCGGGGATCCGGGTCGTCACGGTCTTTCTTTCCACAATATCACTTCACTTAATTAATAATAATAACCTTATGCTGTGACCCCACACTAACACACACCACAACCCATTATAGTCTCAGAGATGAAATTGAAATAAGTACAAGTCTTTGAATCCACAATTTAAAATTATTACAACCCAAAATGATTACTTGATAAATTTACAGTTAATTGCCATTATCTGCCACAAGTTATAATTATACATAATTGATTCTCAAAAATAGAATGCCTGATCTACCAATAGATCTACCTCTGCAGCTATAGCAGCCACAACATCATCGGGAAGACGCGGGACGCTTCCCACGCGCTTGCGCTGGGTCTGCTGGAGTCTGGCCATCTTTCCTAACTGTTGTTGTGTGATGAAGAAATAAAGCAAGAGTGAGCCTTACAGCTCGCAAGATAATATATAGTGATAACAATAATATAAGTATCTAAATGGATACTTACTAGAATCTTTTATCGTGTGTAAGATAATTACTAGTATATACTTACTAGTATATGAGCCTTCTCATAGTACTCATGAAAGTCTTGGTCAAAAGAAATGAACCAAGTTTGATATCTTAATGCGATGAAGTCGCAAAATATTCAGTATATATACATATATACTTTTCAAAATATTGGAAGTCCTCTTCCATGCATAATATACACAAAATCCCAGTGTATAACTGTATAAAAATATCGTTGCAAGGTGATCTCATATATCTAACCTTGTCTCAACGTTTTTCTGAAAATCTTTGTCATTCATAAGACAATTATTAATTAGATATAAGTTTAAAAGATGAGGTTACCAAATACCCCAATATACTTATATCTTTCCCAATACTACTTGAACTACCACCATTCAAGTTATAATCAGTTTCAAAAGTTCATCCCACTGATGAGACCACAAGATAAGACTTGAATAGATTCAATCTTTGAAATATTATTGAATGAAAAAGTTATGAGATACTTTATTTAGCCCCGATATATATATATATCCACATATATATCCCTTTAAACATTTCCTGGAACCTCTGTTATGCAAAGTATGAACAGAGTTTGAAACATCCAATGAATTTTGGAAAGGAAAAGAATTTTGGCATAAACCCGATATCTCGCTGATCAGGCAAAGATACCAATAAGTAACCTTTTCTACTAGTAGATGGACGAATTCCCCACTGGTCATCACCCTGGTCATAATTAAGACCTATGCTGGACTGCCACTCAGCCACTTATGCATTTGATGGACTCCCACTGAGCCACTTACACAATAATAGACCGTACCCCGGCCTGTCGCTTATGCCGACTCAATGAGAGGGGCTTACTTCCCGAACGTTGGGCAAGTAATCAATTCATTTACCAAATCTGCAACCTTGTTGCGAATATAAAATACACCACAGAGCCGGATTCCCCAGGTTTTGAGCGAGTATTTAAATCCCCTTTAAAAAGGAAGATCTTAAATATAAAAATGAGTTTTGGGATCCGCTCTGACTTTTAAAAATCATTTTGAAGACTCGAAAACACTTTAAAGAGTGTTTGAAGTAAGGCTGATTTAATGAAGTAAATCAGTCCCCAGAATATTAGAAAATATCTGAATATTATTAATTAAATAATATTCCCATAAAGAATAATCTTTATAAAAATAATTGAAGTAGAAGTTTTAAAACTTATACTTGAAACGAGTATTAAATAACCAAAGATATACTTATATGAAAGTATTATCTTTATTTGAATAATCGAAAATAAGTTTGATTATTGACACCTTATTCTTTAATAAAATAAAGAATATACCTCAGTAAATAATCGGAGTCATAGATCCTCAAATGAATATTCAAATAATATTCATTAAATAATATAAACTGAGTCATACGCCCTCGAATGAATATTCAAATAATATTCAATAAATAATATAAAAGAGTCATAAGCCCTCGAATGAATATTCAAATAATATTCAATAAATAATATAAAAGAGTCATAAGCCCTCGAATGAATATTCAAATAATATTCAGATAAATAAATAAAAGGAGTCATAAGCCCTCGAATGAATATTCAAATAATATTCAGATAAATAAATAAAAGGAGTCATAAGCCCTCGAATGAATATTCAAATAATATTCAGATAAATAAATAAAAGGAGTCATAAGCCCTCGAATGAATATTCAAATAATATTCAGATAAATAAATAAAAGGAGTCATACGCCTTCGAATAATATTCAAAATAATATTCAATAATAAAATAAAGTTAAAGTTATCGAATAAACCTTATTCGATTAATAGTTTTAAAAACTATATCCATATATATATATATAAATAAATATATATATATAATATACTCGGGAACATCGACTCCCGGTTTAGAAATATGTTCACCTTTTATCCCCTATACTAAGGGTATACGCAACTACTTGCTTATTTCTAGCATAGGTATTATGCAACTATAAGCATTGAAATCAACAGATAGATAACCAGATTACGAAACAGACATGCATATATACCATATTAGCATGCTCCAATATATCGCAAAATTTGCTAATAACAATCATGCAATATCACAAGATAATGCATATACATATATTTACATCACAACAACAGTATAACGGGTAGAAAACTTGCCTGAGCGACTTGGGTTACGAATGGCTCGGGACGAGTCTGGTAACCTATAAACAATAAGTAAGTTGGAATTAAACCAAAGTCACTTGTAAATCTATACTTTAACTAACTTAGACTCTAACGCTTGTTTTGCGCTCACTGATTCGCTTAAGTCACTCGGGTACCCTCGGCTCCACCATTTTTAATAATTTAACCTTTACGAGTTTTAAAGCGATTCCTTCGCGAATGACTTACCAACTGCCTAACACACTTACCATAAATGTTTCATTCATTAATTCACCCTTTTTGGTCTTTAACCTACATTCCAAAGTAAGGCGAGGGAAAAAGTTTCGTCCGCGAAACGCCGTTACTTGAAACGGTCGTTTCTCCTAAACCGTAAATCGGAATCGGACGAACTACATATCAAAACGAAGCTCGTAACATGAGCTATCTAAACATGGCAGTGGTCACAATCTAGCAGGGGGTTCTCGGGTCCTAATGCTATGCACAAAAACAGTCCAAAGAAAATCGGACGTTACGACGGCTATGTTTACGTGATTTCCAAATTTTAACCCATTCACAAACAACCCAAATCAACCTCAAATCCAACATACAACCATCCTCCATCCTTATCACATCATAACAACCCCAACCAATTCAATTTAACCATTCATACTTGTAACGCCCCAAATCCGGGGTCAAGATTTGGTGTTACTAAACCATTATTACATAAAGTAAAGAAATAAATAAATAACCCCCTTAAGTCCGGATCTTTTACAGGTCATGGTATGAAACAAGAATCTAACCTTCTATAACTCACTTCAACTATAATACAAGTATATATACCTTTGAACTAATGCTCTTGTCACATTCTTCTAACACCTTCAACCTCTCGCAACGGAACTTCTCTAACTTCTGCTGTCTATCAAAGCTATTCACTTTAGTCCTTATCTGTTTCTGGCAGAAATAAGAATTGACAAAGCAAGAGTGAGCCAAAAATGCCCAGCAAGTATATAATTTGAGTTTCAAATATTAATTTTATTGAAAACTTCCAGACAAAATATCTGCAATATTTTGAAGGGCGAAACACGAAATCATTTGAAGGATATATCTCGTTATCTTAAAATCAATTTGATTTGCATTGCTATGAATCACTTAGGACATAATGACATTTTTGTAAGAACTTTAGAGATCGCGTGTTTTCCATATAGCTTCTGGTATCATCTCATAATTGAGCAATGGATGCAATAACTATTCATAAAACGACATTCAAGAAATTCCTAACTATTCAGTATCCATCATTATCGACTAAGTTTCCATAGACTTAGCCTGCTAAACCAGCCTGATAAGGACGGGTTGAATAATTAAGAAAATCCCAATTCATTCAAGATTCTAAATATCACTGAGCAACAAATGCTGCAGCAACACTCTGAACCTCGAATTCATTTATAAACACTGTAATTTCCCGAAACTGAGGGCTAAGAAAGAATAACTTTAACCCATAATCACATTTTACTTCAAGAGGGAATGCCATTAATGGCGAACAACAATAAATTGGACTGAACACTAGAAACCAACATATGCACTATAACCTGCTGATCAGTCAGGAGATAGTGCGGATCTATACCCAACTGCATAGACCCAACCAACATTAGGAGTACTCAGGCAACTATGGCCTAAAGGGTCCGGTCCATCTCCGGCCCATAGGATCCAGCTCATCACTGGTCCTTATATATATATATATAGTAACCATCCAGTCCGTGGAGTATTTTGATGTCAAATCACTTTGGGTACTTGCTCAAGAGAGCCATCGATGATAAAGAAATAATAGTGAAAGGAACTTGCATAAATAAGAGTAATTGTAGCGAAATATAAAACAGTTAACTATTGTGAACTTATAATAGGAGCGAATAAATATTTGCAGTATTTAAGGAGAAAAATTAGGAATACTTGCAGTATTTAAAAGAAAGTTCGGGGATACTTGCATAAACAGAATTATTTAATTCAGCGATATGTTTATCGATTCTAAACTGAGAATAGGGAAAGCAATACTTGCATGGTAAAATTTAAAATAAATATCACTTGAACAATAAGTGATGATAGAGATACTTGCACAATATGAATCGAATTAAACGTCACTTGAATGATAAGTGAGGTTAGGGTACTTGCCTCAATAAGCTTTAACCGCTATTGACTCTGGTTCGACTTTGATCGTTCGGCTTTATCGTCAAACTACTTTCCTATTCTTGATATGATCCCAACATTCAGACCCTTCAGTTGGAACTTCGTTGATCTCGACGTCTAATCACTAGATCGTTCCTAGTCCGATGTCAAATCTCGGGTCTTCCGTCTAAAACCTACAGGGTTGAAATACCCTAATTCAGATAACCGCTTAAGCTTAACATCAACTCGTTATCATATTCTACCCATACGATTTCATAACTGGATTCATATTTATATGTATTATCGAAATACACATAGCAATTATGGTTCACATCTTCGAAACTCGGTTCGGTATTTATTTTCAGAAAATACGTATACTCGTCGTTTCGAAAAACAGGATAATCGATTATTTATAAACTATCTTGTCTTAATCGCAGTCAAGTTCATATAATATAATTGTATATAGTTATTCGATGTCTCCGATAATTATAGGTTACGTTCCCGTATTTTCGGATATTTTCCCGAAAATTGGGCAGCGTTTCCTTTGTTTATCGGCCTACCCGTCGAAATCAAATCGACGTCCATCCACAACAACAATCCAATCACAATAACAACCACGACATAATTCAATCCACAATCCAATTACCAAGTCCCAAACTCCGATTCGCTTAATTATTAATACTATTTGTATTTTGCATTTTCATTCGTATTTTTATTTTATTCCCATTTTCGTTTCACAACTAATTTACCAACTATTTTTATTTAATTAATAACGTAGGACTCAGATAGAAATCATCATCGCCCACCGTCGGCTCGCCGAAGCTCATCGCCGACGGCGGTAAAATTCGTCGGTACCCGTTAAATTCGGGTTTCCATACGAATTCCACCGATTAATTTCAATCATTTCTCGTACGAATTTTATTTTATCACGAACCGTTAATCAATATTTTTCTGCAAAATTAATAAAAAGAATTTCAGTCAGACAATTAAATAAAATCACAGAGGCAACAATACGTGTCACGCACACAGGTACACAAGTCCGGCTGCCATGCCGGAAAAGTGCGGCAACCGGAAAGAAGAACAACACACCATGCAGCAAAACCCACGATGATCAAGCCAAACATCGGTATGACCAACACAATACAGTGAGTAAAACAGAGCAGACAATGGAACCGCAATAACAAAGCAGCCACGCGCCACCCACTCGCCACCGTCTTGCCGGAAAGATCCGAGGAGAGGCGGCGGTTCAAGGCAACGCACACACACACACAATTATACATATATAAACACATATGCAGCAATAACAGGTATGAACAATGAATCCAAGGCTGGAATATATAAGGCGGCGATCGGAAAATTACCGAGGAACAGGGGAAAACGGAAAGGGAAGAAACAATAGAGGGAGAGATAGAGATTACGGAGAGAGATTTTGAGAGAGATTGTAGAGAGACAGTCGAGAGATGCGAGAGAGAATTGAAGAGAGGGAGAGAACGAAGAGAGAGACGGAGACAATTGATGTTTATCAGGAAAAGAGGAGATATAATTATCTCTTCTGATTATTTTATTTTGTTCTTATCACCACTTATTTATTTTCTTATAATGTCTGACTCATTTCTCCGCAATTTAACGAAATAGTTGCACGTCAAATTTTATCGAGAAAATTATAAATTATATATCACACTTCCCGGAATATTCAAAAGATATCAAAATAATTTTTCATGATTTTTGAAATATCTTGGTATTAAATGTTGATTTTACAATTAAATGGAATCATAAAATTATTTAAAATTAAATAATAAATAAAATATTGATTTCTAAATTTTATAAACTCCTAAAAATAATAAATGAAGTTATAGCACAACAAAAATAATTTTAGAAACAATTTTAGCATTTTTATGAATAAATATTCAATAAAATCACTTTAAAATGAATTAAATGGATATAGCTCGATAATTGATTATAAAATTAATCCTCACATCTAACAAATCATAAACAGTTTATACCACAATGACACACAGTTGACTGAACCATCACCCATTTTATTTGTTTGATAATTCCATAATTATATTTATAAATCAGGTCTGAAAATGGGTTACTTAGCCGCTAAGTAACTGAAAAGACGATACGATTTTAATACCAGAATTGGATAATTATCAAAATAGAGCTTACTATAAAATACTTTATACGAAATTAAAGTGATAATGTCTCGCCTTTTGAGAATATAAATTCTTATCGATATATGAAATGATTTGCGTATCGAAAATTTCATACCGGTACTCCTACAGGTCAAATCGTAACCCGGATCGAAAAAGTTAAAACACGGAAAATGTCCGGAATTACCAAATTAGGTTAGGAAGGAATTTTCGGAAGCGTTTCGGGTTGTAAAAACGTAAAAACGATTGAAGTCGGACGATTCCCGGCTTTATAAAATAATTTTGGTAATTATTCAGAAAATAATTAATAATTCATAAATTAATATAAAATCATCTAACACTCCAAAAATTACCAGAAAAATACCTTAATTATCTATATTTTATTCTGGACATATTAAAATTAACATACTCACATTTTATTACATACAAACATCCAAATATTATTATCAAACACCAGATAATTCACCAAAAATTCATATAACATTCACATAATAATCATATATTGATATAAATAATTATACGATATTTCCCAGATGTTACATCCTTCCCCCCTTAAAAGGATTCTGTCCTCAGAATCACGCTAAGGAATAATACTATTATTTTTCAAGTATATAACTTTCATTTCCTCAGGTTAATCTCTCAACCTCATAATAAATTTTTTTTTAATTTTAACGTATAATACCAATCTTTCCTTTATAGCCTCTTGCTAACATCATATTTTTTTTTTTTTTTTATTGCTTGCATAACTCAATTCAACTCTCCATCTCCTATATATATACTGGAGCTAACCTACTCCTTCCGAATATCTACAGATAAACGCCTTATGAATGCGCTGTATGAGTAACGGTGAAGCCAACTCACTTCTACTTATCATGTCTATTTACTACTTAGGAGGAACAACATAACACATCTTAATTCTCTTTTTCTTTCTAATTCTAATAACTCGTGCCTACATGCATTTCCAATTGTTACTCGGTGTTGAATCTCGTCCTCATATGTTTCTTCGTTCAAATAATCTAATTTGTAATCACTTCCTATCGCACTGGAGGTAACCGTTCCTGTAATCTTCTTCTTCATTTGTAAATGATGCACGGGAACCAGGGCGCATTGGCTTTCTGACGTTAACTATGATATTCCCCAAGTACCTTTCCTATAATTCCTCGGTCTCATTATTTTAATCATAATTTAGCGGTCTTTCACTGACATTAAATCTGTCAGTTACTCACATAACCTGAATCACCCTTCATTTTTATACGTAGGGAACTAAATTACCTTTCTCAGCTATATACATTTAAATATCTTATGAACTCGTTATGCCTATAACAAAAGGGTCAGCTCATTCGTAACCGTTCTATCTATCTCATTGTCTTGATGGATTAACTTGAGTTATACCAATCTGATTTTCTTTCTAATTTTAACAATTTGTGATTATGCACCTTCTATTTTCCTGACTGTTCAACTTTACTTCTCGCGTCTCCTTCTGTTTAGTTAATCTGGCCTATAATTGTTTTTAATCGTATTCGAGAACCTTTAGTTGATTTCTTGTACTTTCACTCCGTATCCGCTTGATATACTAAACTTATGGCGTTTAATGCTTCGAAATGTTTTGAATATATTAAAACTAACAATTAAAAAAAAAAAACAATCTCGACCATCGCATTTAACTCACCATTTTGTAGTATTTTTCAATTCCTTTTAAATATTAACAATTAGATTCATCAAGTGAAATCTTTTACTCTTTAAATAGAATATTAATTTGGAATAGAATGAACCATAACTTTATTCAAAACCGAACTCTTGGTACTAATACTGAATTTTGTTGTCATATCAAATTAGATATCAATATGAACTTTGATGCTAACAACATCCCATACTGAAGTCAACACCAATCATCTATATTAATACCACGTTTGATATTTAACAACAAAATAAGTATCAGTATATTCCAGAAGTCGGATCAAACCTGCTCTCAATTTCTAACTTTTCTTATCCCTTTATTCATTTCCCTGCTTACATGCATTCTTGGAACGAACTCCTATTTTCAACTATCGATGTTCCATCTCATTCTCCTAATAATTCTGGCACAACCGACGTTCTCAACTTGCATATTTTCTGGATTATTTTATAAAATTTCTTTATCATTCTTTTGATTTCACTTCTTGTCTTGATTAGTTCTTCGTTCTCATTATTCATTATCTTGTTCATACATAACAAATTTCTTTTTCTTAGTAATATTATTTTGTTTATTATTGAATAGGTCATTCCTGGAATTCACACTGGAATGAAGGCTTTTATTTACACTATTTAAATTCTTACTAACAAAATTATCGAATTTCCTCAGTAGCTATTTTCTTAACCTTACTTGACGGGTCACAAATCACGTGTTTGACTTCTCTTCATTGATTCTCATTTCTTTTCCTGAGTTCACATGCGGACTTCATCAATCTTCGTCGTTCATTGGATGCTTGAATTTGCGAGCTTTCCATTATTCTATAGCAACTTCTATTCAACCGCTTCAGGTTTTGAAATATTCTTCTTACTAACATGAACCAATAACTTCCTATTCTTTTTATTCATCAAAAAGAGCATATTCTTCTGGATCACTCCTTACACCCGATTACAATAACATCACGCTAATTGAACTAGGCCTTTTTAATTTACGGTAACGCCATTACTTTTTCTCAAATTTCTATATCTTTCATTTCGGATCTGGAAATTATGTTAGAGCTTGACTCAATCTAATTGGAATCGATTTCCATTTAACTAACCATTAGTTGGCAAAGTGGATCAATCAACTCCTTTAAATGATCACTTAAACCAAGTGCTAACTAGCTAACTGGAATCAAAGACCAATTACATAAAGTCAGTTTGGTCATAACAACTTTCTCAAGAACCGAGACTGCAATTATCTGGAATGCTGACGAGAATGATCATATACTTCTTTGTTCTTAACTATAGGGTAATTTCTGAAAATTTGGGCAGCACTTCCCCTACACCAATGTCTACCAGTCGGACTCAAGCCGACACCATTAATCAACCAAGTCATCCACAATCATATACATCCACTTCCATCAACTAAATCATCAATTCCCACAATTCACCTTTGATCAGCATCTAACTAGTATAACATATCTCTTTTTAATTGGGATTGGATCTGAAACCCACAATGATTAATATAACCATACCTTTCTTAGAATATTACGAATTGTTCTTAATAAATTTAAGGTTTGATTTCATGATTCTGTTAATTTATTTCTGATCATTATTAATCGGTTTATATTTTAAATAACTGCGCATGGTCTCCATTATTACCATCACAATCTGGTAGGAACTCAATCGTTAGATCATTATTTCTTGAAAAGTTTCACAATCGAGTCACCATTGCTTTATCTCTATTTATGGCTTCGCATCGAACTTCCGTTACTGACCCGGGTATGAGCATTAAGTTCACAATCACTTATTTACACAAATTAGAAAACTTCACAATTTCTTGAAGAACACGTTTGAAGTTTGATTTTTTTTTTTTTTTTTTTTTTATTTGACGACTAATATCTTTTCATGACGAAGGGATGCCTCGTGTATTAACCGCCTGTCTGAGTCATCGTTCAGAATTTCCTTGATCTTTGATCATCGTCCCAATACTCGTTTCCTTCGTCTAACACACACAACTCTGCTTCCTTATTTTGTAATAAATGTACGATTCACTAACCATTCATTTCGTGTCGAAATCCTCTAGTTTGAAGTGCATTATTTATCAACTTACAATCATATTCTCCTTTGACACGTAATTCTACCTGTCGCACTGACTATTCTATTTCTTTTGGAATCGTCAAAGAACAGACTCGATGCAAGAGGAGAGTTTGTAAACATGATTTTAATTGAAAAACGGAATAAGGAATAACAATGCGACAACTGATTGAAGGAAGAAAAATGAGTGAAGGATGAGACAACCATATTCATACTCAAGATGGCCAGTCTTTCATACTATATGGCATACAGCACATGATTAGGTGGCGTCCCACCCGACTTTTCGTCACTTCGACAAAGCGTCATATCATAACACTGTTGTCTCAATTGGGAATCAAGAATTTGAGAAAAGTAACAATTTAGGAGGGATACAAGAATGTTCTTTCGTTTCCGCCTCATATGATTTATTAACATAAAAAAAAAACTCATACATATTTAAATTCAAGAAGAACATATGTTATCATACTAGAAAAAAAAGAAGGTCAATGCCGATCACCTTCCACGCTTTATTTACGTATGCCTTCAGGATCGTGCGGATACAGGTTCACGATTCAAGTCACATCACTGCTTTGAAATGCTTCCTGGAAATGCCCTCACACCAAATGCTTCAATAATTTAATCTTAATCGCGTCATTCCGAAGTTAAAATCACAGCTTCAGATTTCATCTATGTCGTGTAAAATACCCATTGATCACGTAATGCCTCTATTCCATTGATAAAAATACGATTCTTCTCCAACTATCTGGAAGATTCTGCCATTTCCTTCAATCTTCCTTCATTCGTTCGATTCACGAATCTTGTTAAATTTTATTAATCTTATAAAGTGGGGAAATAATATTTTAATACGTTGATTTAATTATTGATTTTATTAAACAACGTTTACTTTCATTCTTCACAGCAACCTTAAACCTTCTTCCTGCTGATGGGTCTACTTGGCCCTTTGAATAACAACACTGAGTCTAATTCCATTCTTCTTTTTAGATCATTTTCTCTTTATAATAACAAGAACATAAGTAGTAGTTTGACAAATCATTTGTAAAACTCATTTCATGCAAAAATCTTCTGAAAGTTGATTAAGAAAATCTTTTCCGAAATCTCATTTTTAAAGTTTTGGAAATCAATTATTTTGGTCGTCATTACTATATACATTACTTGCTATCTTCCTGATTTACCAATAAAATGTCTAATTCAAAGAATGTCCATGTAAGGTCTCTCTACTTTGGTACTTCTTCCACTTTTCCTTGGACTATACATGCATTTATTAGCCGACGAAATTTCATTCACCGTTATATACCATTTTATTCCTAACTTGGACTCAACGCTGACATCTGCCATTGTCTTTCATATTCATGTCGTCGTCCTCGACGTTATGCTTACAACCACGCACGCAATTCGACGTTCTATATGTGAATAGGGTCGCATCTTCTTGCTAATCTTACCTATATCTAGGAAGGTAAATATTATTCCTCATGCAGCTCCCGATAAGTGATAAGAATCTTCTCGCAACGGTGATGCCTTCAAAACGTGCAACGTTGGTTCTTCATCAGCTTCCATTCACTGGTTGCCTCCGACGATAAGCTTTCCTTTTACCTAATTCTAAATTAAATCATACCATCACTCACCTAGTTTCCCCTTACACAAATGCTTACGAGATCACCCGCATTTCCTTCAAACCACATGAAAAGTAGGGTAACATACCCAGTCTTCGTTGATTCCTTATTATTGTATGATCTGAGGTTTCAATATACCTATAATGTTGTGATATTCGCCTTGAACTTTTTCATCAATCCTATCTTACCAACTCCTTATCGGATCTGCTAACCCTAATTCGCACTCAACTCAATTTATCCTGAATATGCCTAGGGTCTTTCCTATCTTGTACGACCTATCATTCCTATCTTACTCTCACCTATTCTTATTTCAGTGACCAATAACCTGCAGCTCTGATACCAACTTGTAACGCCCCAAATCCGGGGTCAAGATTTGGTGTTACTAAACCATTATTACATAAAGTAAAGAAATAAATAAATAACCCCCTTAAGTCCGGATCTTTTACAGGTCATGGTATGAAACAAGAATCTAACCTTCTATAACTCACTTCAACTATAATACAAGTATATATACCTTTGAACTAATGCTCTTGTCACATTCTTCTAACACCTTCAACCTCTCGCAACGGAACTTCTCTAACTTCTGCTGTCTATCAAAGCTATTCACTTTAGTCCTTATCTGTTTCTGGCAGAAATAAGAATTGACAAAGCAAGAGTGAGCCAAAAATGCCCAGCAAGTATATAATTTGAGTTTCAAATATTAATTTTATTGAAAACTTCCAGACAAAATATCTGCAATATTTTGAAGGGCGAAACACGAAATCATTTGAAGGATATATCTCGTTATCTTAAAATCAATTTGATTTGCATTGCTATGAATCACTTAGGACATAATGACATTTTTGTAAGAACTTTAGAGATCGCGTGTTTTCCATATAGCTTCTGGTATCATCTCATAATTGAGCAATGGATGCAATAACTATTCATAAAACGACATTCAAGAAATTCCTAACTATTCAGTATCCATCATTATCGACTAAGTTTCCATAGACTTAGCCTGCTAAACCAGCCTGATAAGGACGGGTTGAATAATTAAGAAAATCCCAATTCATTCAAGATTCTAAATATCACTGAGCAACAAATGCTGCAGCAACACTCTGAACCTCGAATTCATTTATAAACACTGTAATTTCCCGAAACTGAGGGCTAAGAAAGAATAACTTTAACCCATAATCACATTTTACTTCAAGAGGGAATGCCATTAATGGCGAACAACAATAAATTGGACTGAACACTAGAAACCAACATATGCACTATAACCTGCTGATCAGTCAGGAGATAGTGCGGATCTATACCCAACTGCATAGACCCAACCAACATTAGGAGTACTCAGGCAACTATGGCCTAAAGGGTCCGGTCCATCTCCGGCCCATAGGATCCAGCTCATCACTGGTCCTTATATATATATATATAGTAACCATCCAGTCCGTGGAGTATTTTGATGTCAAATCACTTTGGGTACTTGCTCAAGAGAGCCATCGATGATAAAGAAATAATAGTGAAAGGAACTTGCATAAATAAGAGTAATTGTAGCGAAATATAAAACAGTTAACTATTGTGAACTTATAATAGGAGCGAATAAATATTTGCAGTATTTAAGGAGAAAAATTAGGAATACTTGCAGTATTTAAAAGAAAGTTCGGGGATACTTGCATAAACAGAATTATTTAATTCAGCGATATGTTTATCGATTCTAAACTGAGAATAGGGAAAGCAATACTTGCATGGTAAAATTTAAAATAAATATCACTTGAACAATAAGTGATGATAGAGATACTTGCACAATATGAATCGAATTAAACGTCACTTGAATGATAAGTGAGGTTAGGGTACTTGCCTCAATAAGCTTTAACCGCTATTGACTCTGGTTCGACTTTGATCGTTCGGCTTTATCGTCAAACTACTTTCCTATTCTTGATATGATCCCAACATTCAGACCCTTCAGTTGGAACTTCGTTGATCTCGACGTCTAATCACTAGATCGTTCCTAGTCCGATGTCAAATCTCGGGTCTTCCGTCTAAAACCTACAGGGTTGAAATACCCTAATTCAGATAACCGCTTAAGCTTAACATCAACTCGTTATCATATTCTACCCATACGATTTCATAACTGGATTCATATTTATATGTATTATCGAAATACACATAGCAATTATGGTTCACATCTTCGAAACTCGGTTCGGTATTTATTTTCAGAAAATACGTATACTCGTCGTTTCGAAAAACAGGATAATCGATTATTTATAAACTATCTTGTCTTAATCGCAGTCAAGTTCATATAATATAATTGTATATAGTTATTCGATGTCTCCGATAATTATAGGTTACGTTCCCGTATTTTCGGATATTTTCCCGAAAATTGGGCAGCGTTTCCTTTGTTTATCGGCCTACCCGTCGAAATCAAATCGACGTCCATCCACAACAACAATCCAATCACAATAACAACCACGACATAATTCAATCCACAATCCAATTACCAAGTCCCAAACTCCGATTCGCTTAATTATTAATACTATTTGTATTTTGCATTTTCATTCGTATTTTTATTTTATTCCCATTTTCGTTTCACAACTAATTTACCAACTATTTTTATTTAATTAATAACGTAGGACTCAGATAGAAATCATCATCGCCCACCGTCGGCTCGCCGAAGCTCATCGCCGACGGCGGTAAAATTCGTCGGTACCCGTTAAATTCGGGTTTCCATACGAATTCCACCGATTAATTTCAATCATTTCTCGTACGAATTTTATTTTATCACGAACCGTTAATCAATATTTTTCTGCAAAATTAATAAAAAGAATTTCAGTCAGACAATTAAATAAAATCACAGAGGCAACAATACGTGTCACGCACACAGGTACACAAGTCCGGCTGCCATGCCGGAAAAGTGCGGCAACCGGAAAGAAGAACAACACACCATGCAGCAAAACCCACGATGATCAAGCCAAACATCGGTATGACCAACACAATACAGTGAGTAAAACAGAGCAGACAACGGAACCGCAATAACAAAGCAGCCACGCGCCACCCACTCGCCACCGTCTTGCCGGAAAGATCCGAGGAGAGGCGGCGGTTCAAGGCAACGCACACACACACACAATTATACATATATAAACACATATGCAGCAATAACAGGTATGAACAATGAATCCAAGGCTGGAATATATAAGGCGGCGATCGGAAAATTACCGAGGAACAGGGGAAAACGGAAAGGGAAGAAACAATAGAGGGAGAGATAGAGATTACGGAGAGAGATTTTGAGAGAGATTGTAGAGAGACAGTCGAGAGATGCGAGAGAGAATTGAAGAGAGGGAGAGAACGAAGAGAGAGACGGAGACAATTGATGTTTATCAGGAAAAGAGGAGATATAATTATCTCTTCTGATTATTTTATTTTGTTCTTATCACCACTTATTTATTTTCTTATAATGTCTGACTCATTTCTCCGCAATTTAACGAAATAGTTGCACGTCAAATTTTATCGAGAAAATTATAAATTATATATCACACTTCCCGGAATATTCAAAAGATATCAAAATAATTTTTCATGATTTTTGAAATATCTTGGTATTAAATGTTGATTTTACAATTAAATGGAATCATAAAATTATTTAAAATTAAATAATAAATAAAATATTGATTTCTAAATTTTATAAACTCCTAAAAATAATAAATGAAGTTATAGCACAACAAAAATAATTTTAGAAACAATTTTAGCATTTTTATGAATAAATATTCAATAAAATCACTTTAAAATGAATTAAATGGATATAGCTCGATAATTGATTATAAAATTAATCCTCACATCTAACAAATCATAAACAGTTTATACCACAATGACACACAGTTGACTGAACCATCACCCATTTTATTTGTTTGATAATTCCATAATTATATTTATAAATCAGGTCTGAAAATGGGTTACTTAGCCGCTAAGTAACTGAAAAGACGATACGATTTTAATACCAGAATTGGATAATTATCAAAATAGAGCTTACTATAAAATACTTTATACGAAATTAAAGTGATAATGTCTCGCCTTTTGAGAATATAAATTCTTATCGATATATGAAATGATTTGCGTATCGAAAATTTCATACCGGTACTCCTACAGGTCAAATCGTAACCCGGATCGAAAAAGTTAAAACACGGAAAATGTCCGGAATTACCAAATTAGGTTAGGAAGGAATTTTCGGAAGCGTTTCGGGTTGTAAAAACGTAAAAACGATTGAAGTCGGACGATTCCCGGCTTTATAAAATAATTTTGGTAATTATTCAGAAAATAATTAATAATTCATAAATTAATATAAAATCATCTAACACTCCAAAAATTACCAGAAAAATACCTTAATTATCTATATTTTATTCTGGACATATTAAAATTAACATACTCACATTTTATTACATACAAACATCCAAATATTATTATCAAACACCAGATAATTCACCAAAAATTCATATAACATTCACATAATAATCATATATTGATATAAATAATTATACGATATTTCCCAGATGTTACAATACTTATGCTTAAACTTTACTTTAATCATTCTTAAGTTCTTTTAAATCAAAACCACAATAATTACCATTCCATTTCACTACCATACCAAATCTCAAACTCTAAATCATAACAACAAGCTACAATAACATCCTACTCATCAAAATCACCTTATAATATATATGAACCTAGGGTTTGGAAATGGTATACCTTCCTTGAAGTGGTGGGTGGAGCTAGGAAGCCTTAAGAAGCTTGGAGAAGTTTTAAGAAAGCTTGGATCTTCAAGAAAACAAGACAAACTTCAAGTTAAAAATCTTGAAAACACTATTCATTGTCTTCTTCATTGATTAAATGAAGAAGTTAGAGAAAGAATTAATGGCTTAAACTCATGATATAGCCATAACTAAGCATGAAGATGATTAGGGAATTTTCTTACCAATTTAGGAAGCTTTGATCTTTGATTTTGAAAAATCTATGCTTTGAAAATGCTAAAAAGCCGTGAGCAAGATGAACTCATGCCTTGGTTGTTTTGATTTTTTGATGGAAATGATTTTTACTTGGCTTGGTTGACTTGATTTGTATTTGATTTAGCAAATTACTACCTTGCCCTTGAATTTGTGTGGTTCTTATTCAACCACACCTCCTTCCTTCCCATGTCATGCTTACCTCATCCTCATGATGTCATCCTTCCTTCCTTGTCTTCTTTCTATTGGTTGGATGACATCATTCCCATTAATCCCTTTGATTAACTTCCTAATCGTTGCCTAATGACCGCTGATCTGTTATACGGTTCGCTTAACTTTCGCTTTCATTTATCGTTTGAAGGATCATACCCGGGATCTTATTACTTAGGTCCCCTTAACCTTTCTCAATACATTGTATTCCTTTTATGATCCTCTCTTATAATCCTTTAATTTAAATCCTTTTTATCCTGTTACCTTATACTCAATTCTCTCCGTATATTGTGGATTTCCGGGAAAAATCAAAGTGTTCGGAATTGGATTCTGACGATCTTTACATACACTTATATACCACCTAGAGTACTAATAATATCCCATAAGATCAATAACAGAACCCCTACATAGCGTGGCATGAACAGTTTTCTCATTCAGCAAAAACACTATTCATAAGGGTTTCAAAAATTTCCAAAAATTGGGGTTATTACAGTCTCCCCTCCTTAAAAGGATTCCGTCCCGGAATCAAATTGAAAATAAATAGGGATACTCTCTTAGCATTGCACTTTCTAACTCTCGAGTCAATTTTCCCACATTGTGGTTCTACCACCAAACTCTGCCTAGTTTGATAATCCTTCTCCTAAGCACTTGTTCCTTTTCACTCTATAACCCTTCCTGGTTGCTCCATATAGGTTACGTCGGGTTGCATATCTATGCGCTCATATGCCTCTATTTATCTGGCATCTGAATTACACTTCCTTAACATTGATACGTGAAACACGTTACGACCTGCTACATGTTCTGGGTTAGGGCTAGCTCATATGCTAACTTCCCAAACGTCTTAATATATCCAAGGGTCCAACAAATTATAGACTTAGCTTTCCTTTCTTTCCGAACCTCATCAATCCTTTCCAAGGGATACCTATAACATTACTAGGTCCCCTATTTCATACTCTTTATCCTTTCGTGTCAAATCAACATACTTATCATGACCATCTTGGGCTACTACCAGCCGTCCTCTGATTAGATCTATCATATCCTTGGTCCTTTGGACTACTGCGGGTCCGAGCATCTTGCGCTCTACAACTTCATCCTAACATAAGGGAGATCGACATTGTCTTCCCTCAAGGATCTCATAAGGCGATACCTCAATACTGACATATGATCTATTATCGTAAGAAAACTCAACCGCGTTAAATGATCATTCCAAATTCTTTCAAGTCTATTGCACAGACTCTCATTATAGCTTTTAGCATTAGAACTTTTGCTTCTCAATACCCACTCTTTTCGAGTTCGTAATCGCTACTACCTTCCGTTCCTAATATTATATTGGTTATACTTTTGCTCGTTAGCGTTCTATAACCTTTTAATAACCACGTCAACCTTAGTATCACGAACGTGTTCCCATTCCGCATACTACCACCACTTTATTACTCCTTTTTCAGTTGTTTCTATCTTTGGAAGCTTGATCAATCATATAGAAGTAAAGGAATTTGTTGAGAGATCACTATGATCATGAACACTTGTTATATTGCATAGTTAGTACAGAAGGTGGCCAGCCTTTAGTACTTGACAAGCAATTAAACAATAGATGGTATCCTACTAGGCTTCTATCACACAGATAGATAGTCATTCGGCAATACCTCCCCTTCTGGAAGGGTTGTTCTTCTCAGATTACATGAAATGAAAAGAAGAGAAAAGAACGAACTGAAGAGAATTGTATATATAAAAAAAATATATATATACTGCCACAAAATATCTGGCTTGGAACCTACCTCTGAATTATAGAGGTTTGTCATAGGAGAACAAAACATATACGTATTTATATCAACATCAAGTATTATAGCATCGCATTTCACGTGCCTAAATATTTTCGCTATCCCGTCCATCATTCTATGGACCCATGCTCTTCCTCGAGCTTATACACAATTACCTTTAAAACTCCCTCGACATCGAAAATCGAACCTGGGATCTCATTCTAGACATCATCGTTACTAGAATTCTATGCTTGCATCGCAACCTTCCTCGTATAATAATACGGCTCTCTATTGATAAGAAAGAATAAATATTCAATAGGTAGATACTCTACTTAATTAGTCTATCAATGATAACTTATACACTACCACTACCCGATTAGTGGTACTCAATCTCAACACCCATTCCAATACAACTCTCACGGTTGTAACCAGCTCATTACTCGCAGAATCATTGCTGCCTTACTATGGTCCACCACTGACCTACTGTAGTCATTCATTTTCCATGAAGTCTTAATAGCTAACCATACGGAGTCCATACATCTCGTATCTAATTCTCCTAAGGAGTTAACATAACCACCAATCACAATTCATGAAGAACACTCCAAACTCTGACGTACTTTCATGACATGAAGCAGATAAAATTGCAGAAGAGTTTCAATCAAAGCAATGATAGCAGGTTAATACCATTCTTAATCATATGCCTTAAATAGAAGACTTAATTCAAAGGTTCGTTTAGTCCTTTATGAAACATGGTCCTGGATTATTCTCAAGATAGTACCTTCTAAGATAGATAGCCCGCTCATGGCGATTACACGAATTAAACCTTTACCAACTACTATTACGGCTGGGTATTGCACAGTCATCAGAAGGAATGTCAATCTTCCAAACCATAATACAACCTTCACAGTTTTAACCATTAATACTGTATTCTTTTGGCACAAGCGCCTATAATTATCCTCTTACCTTTAAAGTGTCGGCCACCTCTTTGGCCTTTCCTGATAGTAAAATTTCCTTACAGTCAATGTCACTTTAACCATTTCCAAATAAATTTTCTACCTTATTTCAATCACAGCTTATGTGAAAATGCTTTCCTTAAAATCTGATGAGTAAAAAAAAATCACCATTTTTCCATAAGTTATTGCCTCAGTCTTTAGAGGTTAATCACTGTCATGACTGACTCTCAATTATACTTAGAACATCTTTTATCTTAAGTCCTAATTGCCTAGAACAATTTCAACCTTTACTGGTTCGATCCATACTTTCTCGTGGTTTAACACGTGCCCCACTTGGCATCATTATAATCATGTCATATTTCCTTTTATCAACATTTTTATTCTTGAGAATTTTGAATATTACCTTTTTCCTTATAAAACCTCTAAGGTTATCCTTCAATCGTTCCTCCTGTATTCCCTAGATACAGGGCATATCACAATACCATTTACTAATAGTAGAACCATTGTCTATATACTTCTGCAAAATTTCTCCACTGATTCTTAAAGGTTATTGTTACCTTAACCCTTTCCCAATCATACTGTCAAAACTCATACTGTCCCTATTAAGGGTGACATGCCAACCTTTATGCAGTCCCCTAGGATTCATTTTAAGTTACCAGTGTTCTATCCTTAATTCCACCTTTAAGAGGTACCTGCATCCTTCCATGGATAAATCAAGTCATATATCCCTGATAAGGGTGTCTTATTCAATCATTCCCACCTCGATAGTATATGCCTAATTTCACAATAACATCTGTATTCAAAATGAGGTCAATCAATATGGCCTCCAAAAGATAACAACGGTTATCCGCTTTTCTTGCCTAATTTGGTAACGATAACAAGGATGTTCTGGAAGATATTGGTCGTGTTCAACGTGAACTTCTTCTTAATAATTCCTTATTTACTTTTGTTGTTTATCTCAACAGTCACCTCAATGTTGGGATATCTTTCATATCTGGCGTCTCCCTTTCTGGGTATCATGCCACCGGTCTTACACTTCACCTTCTTGAAGGTCACTTCCTTCATCCAATTTTCTTAATTTCTTACTTTCTTGTCTCCTCAGTCTATCCGCGTCTCCTTATTTATCCTTCGAATTATCTCAAGGTTTCCTCGAATCTTCCCAACTTACGGGGGATAAAATATATGTATCTCTTATGCCCTCAACCATCAATTTTAACTCATGGTGAATCACCCTCAACCTGACGATTACATACTCTTCTATTTCTATTTCTACGAGTCTTTAGGGTTTCCTCATACCCAACTCCCTTATCATTCCTCAAACTCTATTGCCGTTATATTCCTTTCTCTTATCATTATTTCATGAACCAACACAACATAAGCATTGATTTCAAACATCCCATCATTCTGGATTCGTGTCCTCAGAATGAATCTTGACAACTTTTACAACTTAGATTCATAATTTATCATACTTGTCTGCCTTTGTTCTGGCTCTAAAGCTTTTACACTATCTCCATAACCTTGGGAAGTACTTTCCTGAAAACAATTGACTGAACTTAAATCAGTTTATTATAATCTCTTGCTCCGTGCCTTCCTTGGTCTTTCACCAGTGGATGGTCTCTTTCTTAGGAGGGTAAGTGATAAAAACAGTCTTTTATGGTTCGTCAATCATTTAGAATCTCAAATGATTCCTCTATTTCCTTTAGCCAGGCTCTTGCCTCGACTGGGTCAACCCGTTCCTTGGAACTCTGAGAGCTTAGAGACTTAAAGGTCCTGAAAGAATTTCCTATCGCATTGTTTCCTCAAGGTGGTGGTTGGGGATAATAGTCTAAGTTCTGTCTAGACAGGTCCATGAATTGCCGTATAGGAGTACCGTCTCGGGTCTCCTTTCCTTACTCGACTTTCTGTTTCCTTAGTATGAAATGTTTCATCCTACTCCCCATAATTGGGGTCATCTTTTAATTTAAAATCCTCATTTTCCACTCCATTATGTCATGGGTTCCTTCTATCTTGATGGCGACCTCCCTGACTATCACGTTCAGGGTTTGCTCTAAATCTTATTCCTCAAACTATGGCTCTCATCTAAGTTCTCATCCTTACGCACTTGAACTTTCGGAACCCAAATTCTATAGGAATACCTCATTATTCCCTTATCATCTTTCTCGATATTAATCTTTTATCTAATTGTTGGCTCCCTGCCTTCATTCATAACTTTTTCTGGCACAATATGATCTTTTCCAATAATTCGGGCTGTATTGCAATCTCAAACAGCTTTTCGGTACCGGCTCCGGTTACCTTCACTACTATTTCCATTTTCTCAAAATCTCTTATCAACTCTCCCAAAGACATTATCATCTTGAGTCTCTCCTTTTTACTAATGGCATCAGCCACCACATTGGCTTTCCCCGAATGATAAAGAATCTCCCAATCATAATTCTTGATTAGCTCTAACCGCCTCCTCTGGCGTATGTTGAGCTCTTTCTGCGTGAAAATGCACTAGAGCTCCTATGGTTTGTGTAAATCCCGCACTTCTCTCCATACAAGTAGTGCCTCCAATCTTTAGGGTAAAACTATTGCCACGAGCCTAAGCTCATGGGCGGGGATATCGAATTTTATATTCCCTTAATTGTGTTGACGCGGACGCGATTATCTTGCTGTGCTGTATAAGAAGCACCCAAATTCCTTATGCGAAGCGTCACTACAAATCACAAAATCTCCTTTTCCATCCGACAACGCCAGCATAGGGGCCATCACCGACCTCTGCTTCAGTTCTTGAAAGCTGTTCTCGCATTTCTCTATCCATTCGAACTTCTCAGTCTTACGAGTAAGCCGCGTTAAAGGGGCTACTATCTTTACAACTTGAACGAACCTCCGGTAGTGACCGGCCAATCCTACCTCTGGTAGTCGACCAAACCATGGTCATCAATTCATCAGTGGTCCTTTATCCAATCCTGTCAGGATCCTCCATGGGATCCTCCTCAATAACTATCCCTTCTAGGACAACATCCTCAACCGCTAAATCCTCAATATCAACATCATCCGGTCCTGCATTAGGACACTCTATCGGATCCACAATCCGATCTCCAATTAGTAATAAAATATCATCGCGATGTTGCTCCTCAACCTCAGGGTTCGGAGTCCCGCTACCATATACGATAACGAACTACGCTCCTATCACGATATTTATAAGGGTTCCCATAAGGGTTTTAACTGTCAGTACTACGTTAGGTAGCCCGACTATGAACTTGGCAAGAGTTCTTATTATCTTAGTGAACTTATTATCTTAACGTCCCATCATCTCTGAGGTTTATAACGCTTAGCTCTGATACCATTTCTGTAACACCCCCAGATCCGGGGTCGGGGATCCGGGTCGTCACGGTCTTTCTTTCCACAATATCACTTCACTTAATTAATAATAATAACCTTATGCTGTGACCCCACACTAACCACACACCACAACCCATTATAGTCTCAGAGATGAAATTGAAATAAGTACAAGTCTTTGAATCCACAATTTAAAATTATTACAACCCAAAATGATTACTTGATAAATTTACAGTTAATTGCCATTATCTGCCACAAGTTATAATTATACATAATTGATTCTTAAAAATAGAATGCCTGATCTACCAATAGATCTACCTCTGCAGCTATAGCAGCCACAACATCATCGGGAAGACGCGGGACGCTTCCCACGCGCTTGCGCTGGGTCTGCTGGAGTCTGGCCATCTTTCCTAACTGTTGTTGTGTGATGAAGAAATAAAGCAAGAGTGAGCCTTACAGCTCGCAAGATAATATATAGTGATAACAATAATATATGTATCTAAATGGATACTTACTAGAATCTTTTATCGTGTGTAAGATAATTACTAGTATATACTTACTAGTATATGAGCCTTCTCATAGTACTCATGAAAGTCTTGGTCAAAAGAAATGAACCAAGTTTGATATCTTAATGCGATGAAGTCGCAAAATATTCAGTATATATACATATATACTTTTCAAAATATTGGAAGTCCTCTTCCATGCATAATATACACAAAATCCCAGTGTATAACTGTATAAAAATATCGTTGCAAGGTGATCTCATATATCTAACCTTGTCTCAACGTTTTTCTGAAAATCTTTGTCATTCATAAGACAATTATTAATTAGATATAAGTTTAAAAGATGAGGTTACCAAATACCCCAATATACTTATATCTTTCCCAATACTACTTGAACTACCACCATTCAAGTTATAATCAGTTTCAAAAGTTCATCCCACTGATGAGACCACAAGATAAGACTTGAATAGATTCAATCTTTGAAATATTATTGAATGAAAAAGTTATGAGATACTTTATTTAGCCCCGATATATATATATATCCACATATATATCCCTTTAAACATTTCCTGGAACCTCTGTTATGCAAAGTATGAACAGAGTTTGAAACATCCAATGAATTTTGGAAAGGAAAAGAATTTTGGCATAAACCCGATATCTCGCTGATCAGGCAAAGATACCAATAAGTAACCTTTTCTACTAGTAGATGGACGAATTCCCCACTGGTCATCACCCTGGTCATAATTAAGACCTATGCTGGACTGCCACTCAGCCACTTATGCATTTGATGGACTCCCACTGAGCCACTTACACAATAATAGACCGTACCCCGGCCTGTCGCTTATGCCGACTCAATGAGAGGGGCTTACTTCCCGAACGTTGGGCAAGTAATCAATTCATTTACCAAATCTGCAACCTTGTTGCGAATATAAAATACACCACAGAGCCGGATTCCCCAGGTTTTGAGCGAGTATTTAAATCCCCTTTAAAAAGGAAGATCTTAAATATAAAAATGAGTTTTGGGATCCGCTCTGACTTTTAAAAATCATTTTGAAGACTCGAAAACACTTTAAAGAGTGTTTGAAGTAAGGCTGATTTAATGAAGTAAATCAGTCCCCAGAATATTAGAAAATATCTGAATATTATTAATTAAATAATATTCCCATAAAGAATAATCTTTATAAAAATAATTGAAGTAGAAGTTTTAAAACTTATACTTGAAACGAGTATTAAATAACCAAAGATATACTTATATGAAAGTATTATCTTTATTTGAATAATCGAAAATAAGTTTGATTATTGACACCTTATTCTTTAATAAAATAAAGAATATACCTCAGCAAATAATCGGAGTCATAGATCCTCAAATGAATATTCAAATAATATTCATTAAATAATATAAACTGAGTCATACGCCCTCGAATGAATATTCAAATAATATTCAATAAATAATATAAAAGAGTCATAAGCCCTCGAATGAATATTCAAATAATATTCAATAAATAATATAAAAGAGTCATAAGCCCTCGAATGAATATTCAAATAATATTCAGATAAATAAATAAAAGGAGTCATAAGCCCTCGAATGAATATTCAAATAATATTCAGATAAATAAATAAAAGGAGTCATAAGCCCTCGAATGAATATTCAAATAATATTCAGATAAATAAATAAAAGGAGTCATAAGCCCTCGAATGAATATTCAAATAATATTCAGATAAATAAATAAAAGGAGTCATACGCCTTCGAATAATATTCAAAATAATATTCAATAATAAAATAAAGTTAAAGTTATCGAATAAACCTTATTCGATTAATAGTTTTAAAAACTATATCCATATATATATATATATAAATAAATATATATATATAATATACTCGGGAACATCGACTCCCGGTTTAGAAATATGTTCACCTTTTATCCCCTATACTAAGGGTATACGCAACTACTTGCTTATTTCTAGCATAGGTATTATGCAACTATAAGCATTGAAATCAACAGATAGATAACCAGATTACGAAACAGACATGCATATATACCATATTAGCATGCTCCAATATATCGCAAAATTTGCTAATAACAATCATGCAATATCACAAGATAATGCATATACATATATTTACATCACAACAACAGTATAACGGGTAGAAAACTTGCCTGAGCGACTTGGGTTACGAATGGCTCGGGACGAGTCTGGTAACCTATAAACAACAAGTAAGTTGGAATTAAACCAAAGTCACTTGTAAATCTATACTTTAACTAACTTAGACTCTAACGCTTGTTTTGCGCTCACTGATTCGCTTAAGTCACTCGGGTACCCTCGGCTCCACCATTTTTAATAATTTAACCTTTACGAGTTTTAAAGCGATTCCTTCGCGAATGACTTACCAACTGCCTAACACACTTACCATAAATGTTTCATACATTAATTCACCCTTTTTGGTCTTTAACCTACATTCCAAAGTAAGGTGAGGGAAAAAGTTTCGTCCGCGAAACGCCGTTACTTGAAACGGTCGTTTCTCCTAAACCGTAAATCGGAATCGGACGAACTACATATCAAAACGAAGCTCGTAACATGAGCTATCTAAACATGGTAGTGGTCACAATCTAGCAGGGGGTTCTCGGGTCCTAATGCTATGCACAAAAACAGTCCAAAGAAAATCGGACGTTACGACGGCTATGTTTACGTGATTTCCAAATTTTAACCCATTCACAAACAACCCAAATCAACCTCAAATCCAACATACAACCATCCTCCATCCTTATCACATCATAACAACCCCAACCAATTCAATTTAACCATGCATACTTATGCTTAAACTTTACTTTAATCATTCTTAAGTTCTTTTAAATCAAAACCACAATAATTACCATTCCATTTCACTACCATACCAAATCTCAAACTCTAAATCATAACAACAAGCTACAATAACATCCTACTCATCAAAATCACCTTATAATATATATGAACCTAGGGTTTGGAAATGGTATACCTTCCTTGAAGTGGTGGGTGGAGCTAGGAAGCCTTAAGAAGCTTGGAGAAGTTTTAAGAAAGCTTGGATCTTCAAGAAAACAAGACAAACTTCAAGTTAAAAATCTTGAAAACACTATTCATTGTCTTCTTCATTGATTAAATGAAGAAGTTAGAGAAAGAATTAATGGCTTAAACTCATGATATAGCCATAACTAAGCATGAAGATGATTAGGGAATTTTCTTACCAATTTAGGAAGCTTTGATCTTTGATTTTGAAAAATCTATGCTTTGAAAATGCTAAAAAGCCGTGAGCAAGATGAACTCATGCCTTGGTTGTTTTGATTTTTTGATGGAAATGATTTTTACTTGGCTTGGTTGACTTGATTTGTATTTGATTTAGCAAATTACTACCTTGCCCTTGAATTTGTGTGGTTCTTATTCAACCACACCTCCTTCCTTCCCATGTCATGCTTACCTCATCCTCATGATGTCATCCTTCCTTCCTTGTCTTCTTTCTATTGGTTGGATGACATCATTCCCATTAATCCCTTTGATTAACTTCCTAATCGTTGCCTAATGACCGCTGATCTGTTATACGGTTCGCTTAACTTTCGCTTTCATTTATCGTTTGAAGGATCATACCCGGGATCTTATTACTTAGGTCCCCTTAACCTTTCTCAATACATTGTATTCCTTTTATGATCCTCTCTTATAATCCTTTAATTTAAATCCTTTTTATCCTGTTACCTTATACTCAATTCTCTCCGTATATTGTGGATTTCCGGGAAAAATCAAAGTGTTCGGAATTGGATTCTGACGATCTTTACATACACTTATATACCACCTAGAGTACTAATAATATCCCATAAGATCAATAACAGAACCCCTACATAGCGTGGCATGAACAGTTTTCTCATTCAGCAAAAACACTATTCATAAGGGTTTCAAAAATTTCCAAAAATTGGGGTTATTACATCTTGTCTCGGGACTTAAACACATGTTAGGCACAAAGCATGCGCTAATAATTCACACAAGTATATGCATTCGCAAGTAATATAGAATGATTTCTAGTTAGTTCCCACAGAGACTCAGACTAATTATATTTAATTAACACTTACTCACCAATGTATGATTACTTCTCAATGTCAAGTCAATAACACTTAAGGTTGATTAACTAATTATTAACTACGATTAACTACGAGAATTAAACACTTAAATTAACACTTGAATTAACAATATTAAACACACATGAGATCATAACTTCATTACTACTTCATTCAATAGTTATTGTTATTACCCTTAGCATGTAACGGTGATGATATTAATCGAACAACACGAAACTCATAAAAGCCAACTTTCGTTGCACAAGTACCATTCTACCAAGCATCCATAATTAAGATAGAAGTTGAATAGGCATCAATTATGTTGAGACCCTATATGTTTACAGAATTTAATAACATAACGATTTAAGCGCAAGTTATTCATTATGATTACATAGGGACAGTAAAACGGTTAGAGTTACCCACTAATCATGCACACAATACATGACCCTATGCTAGCATGGCAAGTTCTAAATATCAAGATTCACTGTCGCTTCATAAGAGATTAACAGGCTATCTTATATGTTCGCGACGCACATAAGACGAATAAGCACAACCTATGTTAGATATCATACAATCATCACATATCAAGGTATTAAACAATTAACTAAAGAAATCTATAGGAAATCCGCTACGACCCCATGATCACGATTAGCCCATGATAGAACTCATCGTCACCATGGGTTCATATGAAAACATGATAATCACACAATGATATAAACTAATAAAAATACTTAATAAAATCAGAGTACATCAAAAGAGTATTAAGGTTCAAAGTAAAGAAAACTAGCATCCACTGTTACAACGAATAAAAGAATCACAAGATAACGTATGCTTCCTCTTATTCGTTGTTGCGTGCTAAAACGGTCTTCTTAATCTTCTCTCCTTGCTCCTTGCTTGTTACTTCTTGATACTTGTTATTGTGAAACGTCTCTCAAGATTACTTATATAGAAGTCCAGTAGAACTTAAATTAGAAAATCCAGATTCTAAAATTACGACCCAAGGCGGCCGCCTCAGTTCCCAGACGGGCGCCTGCATCTCCAGGCGGTCGCCTGCACAGCTTCTGGAAAAATCATCTTTTTGCTCCTGATTTTTGCTGAATTCTTCGCACAACTCCCCGCAACTGATCCCAAGTACTTCCCTAGGATTATTATGATGAAATCTCCCTAATTACACAAGTTATACCCTTAAATGCAAAGACACTAGAAAAACGCATCAAATACACAAAATACTTGATTTCAAGACATCAATTCAAGCAATTATAAGACGTTCTAAGTGGTATAAAATGCCACTTATAAACACAATATGCTAAGTGTGAGTCAAATCTGTGACAGAGGTTATTATGTGGATTTCTTTGAAGAAATTGTGAAGTTGTAAGTAATTCTACAGGCAAAGTGGTTCTGAAAGGTTACAGACATGGTAACATATATGAAGCCAGACTTTCAACAAATTTTGATGGTTCTGCAATCTGTCTGTTAAGCAGAGCATCAATTGAAGAAAGCTGGAATTGGCATAAGAGACTCTCTCATTTAAATTTCAACAACATAAATGAGCTAATAAAGAAAGATCTTGTGAGAGGACTGCCAAAATCAATATTTGCTCCTGATGGTCTTTGTGACTCATGTCAAAAGGCAAAACAAAGAAAATCTTCATTCAAGAGCAAAATTGAATCCTTAATTCTTGAGCCTTATCACTTACTGCATGTTGATCTATTTGGTCCAGTCAATGTCATGTCTATTGCAAAGAAGAAATATGTTATGGTTATAGTGGATGAGTTCACAAAATACACTTGGGTGTATTTCTTGAACAAGAAGAATGAAACTGTATCTACTCTAACTAATCATGTTAGACAGCTGGATAAGTTAGTTAAAGATTCTGTTAAAATAATAAGAAGTGATAATGGCACTGAGTTCAAGAATTCAATCATGGAAGAGTTCTGCAAAGAGCAAGGAATAAAGCAGGAATTTTCTGTACCTGGAACTCCACAGCAGAATGGAGTTGTAGAAAGGAAGAACAGGACTCTTATTGAAGCTGCACGAACTATACTTGATGAAGCAAAGCTACCAACCTATTTTTGGGCTGAAGCTGTGCAGACTGCTTGTTTTACACAGAATACTACACTAATAAACAAGCATGGAAAAACACCATATGAGATGGTGAAGAAAAAGAACCCAAATCTGAAATACTTTCATGTATTTGGATGCAAGTGTTTTGTTCTTAAGACTCATCCTGAACAGCTGTCAAAATTTGATCTAAAAGCTGAGGAAGGAATTTTTGTTGGATATCCACTTTCCACAAAAGCCTTCAGAGTCTATAATTTAAGAACAAGGGTTGTCATGGAATCTATCAATGTATCTTTTGATGATAAAAAGATTACTGGACTTGAAGATTTCAATGATCATGATCAGCTGAGATATGAAAATAAAGATGTAAATTCTGATTATGTAAATTCTGATGACCTAAATCCTGATCTTGTAAATTCTGACGGGTTAAATTCTGATGTCATTGAAACTGTGGTAATTGCTCCAAAGGAAAATGCACCTATTCAGGGGGGGCAAGCTGATGATTATGCCACATCTCAAGACTCTCAAGAAGCATCAGAACCAGTCACTGGCTCTTCAAGTCAGGTGAGTGTGATTTAGTCCACTTCCTTGCAGATGGAAGTTGATCTCTAGAACTGGATCCTCCCCCATGATCATTGTTGTCTCCGTCAGCATTTTCTGATGGTGTGTGTGATTTAGTCCACTTCCTTGCAGATGGAAGTTGATCTCTAGAACTAGATCCTCCCCCATGATCATTGCTGTCTCCATCAGCATTTTCTGATGCCCCCCTGAAGTTATGCTCTCTGAGATTCCAGAATTTGAGTTGGATCCTTTGGTAATTGAAGAATTAGAGTTTCCGGAATTGTCAGAATTTGGCTCATCAGAACTTGAATCAGAACTTAATAATTGGAGATCCTGAAGCAGGTATCAGAACTAGAACAACAACAACAAATGAATGTCTCTATCATACCTTTCTATCTCAGACTGAACCAAAGAAAGTGGAAGAAACTCTTCAAGATGCTGATTGGGTGCAAGCAATGCAGGAAGAGTTAAATGAATTTGAAAGAAATAAAGTCTGGACCCTAGTACCAAGACCAAAGAACAGATCAATTATTGGTACAAAATGGGTGTTCAGAAATAAAACTGACAGTGATGGCATAATTACAAGAAACAAAGCAAGGCCGGTTGCTAAAGGTTACTCTCAACAGGAGGGTATTGACTATGATGAAACATTTGCTCCAATTGCTAGATTGGAAGTCATAAGAATCTTTTTGGCTTATGCTGCTCACAAGAAGTTCAAAGTCTTTCAAATAGATGTGAAAAGTGTTTTTCTCAATGGAGAAATGGAAGAAGAGGTATATGTTAAACAACCTTCAGGCTTTGTAGATCTAAAATTTCCAAATCATGTCTACGGGCTTGACAAAGCACTTTATGGCCTTAAGCAAACTCCAAGAGCATGGTATGAGACTTTAGCTCAGTTTCTTCTGGAAAGTGGATTTAACAGAGGAACTATAGACAAAACACTGTTCTACCTCAACCATGGAAAGGACTTACTTTTGGTACAGATACATGTTGATGATATCATCTTTGGCTCTATAAATAAAAAACTTTGTGAAAGATTTCCAAGTTAATGCAGTCAAGATATCAAATGAGTATGATGGGAGAACTTAGTTATTTTCTGGGACTTCAAGTCAAGCAAACTGAAGAAGGTACTTTCATAAATCAATCCAAGTACACCAGAAATTTACTCAAGAAGTTTGGAATGCAAGACAGTTCTACTGCATTAACTCCCATGGCCACTGCCACCAAGTTAGATAAAGATACTGGAGCATTAGTAGATATTACTAACTACAGAGGTATAAATGGCTCTTTACTCTATTTAACTGCAAGTAGACCAGATATCATGTATGATACCTGTCATTGTGCAAGATTTCAGGCTGATCCAAGAGAACCTCATCTAGTAGTTGTGAAAAGAATTTTCAAGTATCTAAAGGGTATAGCTGATCTAGGATTGTGGTATCCTAGGAAATCAGATTTTAAGCTAATAGGTTACTCAGGTGCAGATTTTACTGGATACAAAATTGACAGGAAAAGCACTAATGGAAGCTGCCAATTTCTTGGAGGCGGATTGATTTCTTGGTTTAGCAAGAAACAGAAATCAATTTCCACATCAACCGTAGAAGCAGAATATATTGTTGCAGGAAGCTGTTGTGCACATATTATTTGGATGAAGAATCAGTTACTGGACTATGGGTTAGAATTTTTTTAAAATACCTATTTATTGTGATAATCCAAGTGTTATTGCTATGACAGGAAATCCAGTTCAACACTCAATGACAAAGCACATCAGCATTAGGTACCATTTCATAAGGGAACATGTGATGGAAGGTACAGTAGAATTGCATTTTGTTCCAATAGATCAACAACTAGCAGATATCTTCACAAAACCACTATGTGAAGCTACTTTTACAAGACTGGTAAATGAACTTGGAATGGTTTCAGGTTCTTTCTCAAAATTTGTTTAGTTTTTGTTTTCATACATCAGACTTTATGATCAGTGTTTACAGATTTACTTATCTCAATGTAATCTGTGCTTAAATTGTAATATATTAAACACCGCTTATTATCTGATGTGATTCTATAAACTTTGAAAGTGTTTTGAATGTTAGTGACTATTCAATCCAATGAGGATTATCGTGTTAGATGCTGACTTAGTAGTCTTTAACAAACTATATATCCCATGTTTGAATTAGTTATTTATGTGGAAATCAATAACACAAGCAAATTCTGATTTTGATCTTAGTCAAATTTACTTTGTGTATCTTATTACTAAGTCACAAACTAGATTAATGCTTCTTATCTGTCAAATTCTGATGTCAGTAAATCTTAAGGATGAACTACATGCTTGATAAGCCTCACTTATCTGAAGAAAATAAAAGAAAAGAAAAATTGAAATCAGGTACTCCTTTAAGATCTAGAGTAAATATGTGAAAGGGAAGACCCAAGTGCATTACTGGTATTAAGTAATATGCATTAGAAAAGCAATTTTTTCTTGGTGACTTTTTACATTCTCTGATTACTGGAGAAATATTCTGATAACAGCATAATTTCTGAAGGCAGTTGTAACTCATTTACACTGAAAAGCCATTGTCAAAAGAATTTCAAAAGATGCATAAAATAAGCACAAACAGTTGTGGTGAATTCTTGCATAACTTTATTCTATAGTAGACTTCACAATTCAAGATAGATTTTAAGCATTTTTCTTAGTTATGCCTTACTTCTAAGATATACTGAAGTGTTTCAGACTTTAATCTTTATCTGATCATTTGCACATACACACACTCTCACCCCATATGAATGATGAAAATTACTGTGGTGATTAAGTTGTTTTAGATAAACAGTTAGTATTATTTGCATAAATTCTGAGGACAAGTTCTGATTATGTTCTGATGATTAAACTCTGAAGAAACCGGTCAGTATTTGTGTGAAGAATCACAGAAACAGTAATTCATTTTTCTGAGTACAGAAGCCATGTTCTGAAGACCATTAAATTCTGATAATAGTCAAGTTCTGATGCAAACTCTGATGCTTACGTGTCATATTTTAATTGCTTGACTTATTTTAAGTATTTCCTGTAACGGTTATATTTCACAAGAAAATAATTAAGTGAGATAAAAACAGTGATAATGATTTGGTTAATGGGTTACGTGTTTGTTTTGGTAACCGCATGTGAGCAATAATTACTGCACGTTTACCGTGCCCACTAATAATGTTTTGACTGTTTACATGCTGACAGGTGTAAAATGTTGGTTTTACTTCCAAAAAGAGTCGTTGAGTGCAAAGAGTATAAATATTAGAGATAAAAGATTATACAAATCTTTTAACTTCTCTCTTACTTTAATCTCTTATTTCTTTTACTCTCTCTCTCTTTCTCTCTATTTTCTGACAGACTTTCTTACAGGCATTTAATCAAACACCTTGCAAACACACCATTTTCACTTAATTTCTCACAGGAATGGCACCAAAGGACATTATCTTTAATGGAGCCAAGTTCATCCCCAACAACTATATGGTTATTCTCAGTAAGGACGATGCTCCTTCAGATCTTCACTGTATTTAAGATTTTCTGGCTCGTAGTGAGATAGGGTATGCTTTGACTCAACCAGAAGCACTCTCAGGAACACAAATACTGGATTTTTGGAGGACTGCAGTCTGTGATGATGGTGGTGAAGATGGGTCTCAGAGCATCATTTTCACAAGTGGGGAAGATGAGCACCTGGTTACCCTGTCTACTGTTCGACAAGCTCTCCATTTGCCGAAAATTGTACTTTCAATGCTCAGATTGAGGATCCGCTTCTACAGAGTATGATGGCCAATCTTGGCTATGAGAAAAGTCTGTCCAAGCTGGGACAACTGAAGAGGCCATACATTAGAAGAGAGTGGGGCTTCTTTTTCGACTGCATCACCAGAGCCTTTGCCAACAAATGCTCAAATTTTGATGCTATTCCAATTCTGAGTCAGCAAATAGGGTATGCACTTCTTAATCAAACTCATTTTGATTATGCTACTGCTATTTTGGGTTTTATTGGGGATAGGTTGAAAGAGGACCCAAATATTGTTTACTTTTCCAGGTTCTGTCAGTTATTTATAGTTTTTGTTGTTTAGATCCCAAGCCTTTAGTGACTTAATTCAACCCTTTAAACTTCATAAAAGGGCTTTCACAGACTTATTATCTGCTGATAATAAGAAGGATATACTAAGACCCCTTCAAATTCCTCTATCTGTAAAACAGTTCTTAGTAAATTTTAATCCTCACACATACACAACCATATATCCTGATGTTGCACCAACACAGCCTACTACTTCTCAACCTCCACCAACCCAGCCTTCCAATACTCAACCACAGCCTACCATCAGAACCTACTATCAACCAGCACAATCCTCTCAACCACAACCATCAACACCTACTATCAGAACTCACCTCTCAAATCCAAAACCAAACCAACCTCTGGTAGTTCTCAAAAGGTGCCAGTTGTAAAATCTGACACATCCTCTAGACCCAAAACCAAAAGAACTATCTATATGCCTAAATCTCTACCAAGGAGAAGAAGAAGGATGATTCTGAGAGATGAATCTGATGAGGATGAACAAGTCTAGTTTCCTGCATCAGAACCTGTGACAATAGAAGCTAAAGAGTCAACTCTTCAGAAAGAGAATGAAGCTGAGGGTTCTGGGATTTTGAAAAGAAAAAGATCTTCAAATTCTGATACAGATCATGTCACTCCACCATCTAGAAGATCAAGGAAGACTAGAGCAGGTGTGAAAATTACACAATCTCAATATGAAGATGCTGAGGAAGGGGATCAGGAATCTCTGATCTCATTAGAACCTATTGTAATTGAAGCCCTTCCAGCACCTGAAGACACTGTTCAAGACACAGTGATCACACCTCCTATCTCTCCATTCAAAGAAACAGCTACAGTTGAAGATTCAGGGTTAAGTCCTGAAATTGACATTCACAGTCTGAATATTTCAACTGTCTTGTATCTGAAAGCACCACCAGCAACAGAGTCAACTCCACCTGTTTCTCCAATGCCAAATGTTCAAGTTCCTTCTACACCAATTCTGGATTTGGAACCTGAAACAGATGAAGTTGTTCCAGAATCTCCTTCAGTTACACACACTCTGGTGTTATCAGAAGATGATGAGATTTTATCAAGTTCTGGAGACAGTGCTCCAGCAAGTGCTCCAGTCAGTGCTCTAATTCTTGGAAAGGAGGCACTACTTAAGTTTGTTGAAGAAGATGCTCATGTTCCTTGGGAAGAGGCCTTTAGAGGAGTTGAATGGACAAAGAAGTGGAATGAACCTGACATCATTCCCAGCTCAAATATTCTGTCAGAGCATATTTCAGAAGCTGATGAGTTACTGACAAGTTCTGATTTCAAGCACCAACTAAAAGTCACAGCTCACAGTACTAAATCTCTTCAAGGTCTACACTCCAAGACTCATGAAAAGGTTGATAAACTTCAAGAATTAGCTGATAAGCTAGACCTGATGCTCAAACTAGACAAGAATAGATTTATCAGACCAATTCAAGAGAAAGTTGAAGCTATTGAGCAGGTTCAAGAAAAGCAGCAGGCCCAACTGGATGAGGTCCTGCAGAATCAAGTCTCTCAACAAACACAGCTCAATGAAATCCAATCTTCAGTGGAACTCCTTCTTTCTCTACTCCTGTTAGATGATGCCAAAAAGGGGGAGAAGGTAGTTAAGTCCAAATGCTCACCAAGCCAAACACTGAAGAAAAAGGATGATTCTCAAGATGACGAGGGAAACCCTGGCAAGGGCAAAGGTCAAAGTCAAGGCAAGCAAAGCAGCAAAGTTTCTTCACAGAAACTAATTTCTGATTCTAGCAAATCTTCTACACAGAAGAATACAAGTTCTGAAGTTGTGAATGCTCAAACTCTGATATCAAGTTCTGATATTCTGATTCAGTCTGGAAGTCAAGACTCTCAGAAGTTTTTACAAACTCTGAAGTTTAAGGGAAGGGAGACTACTGTCTACTATAAGGATCCCAAGATTTAGACTCTTGATGAAGAAATTGCTAAAAGATTATTTCTCAAGCATAATCCTGGAATGGATTTAGAGACTCTAAAGGAGGAAGAAGCTAGATTTGCTGCTGAGAAGACAAATCCTAAATCTAAAGCTTCTAATGCAAAGAAGCCTCCCAGATCTAAGGAGAAAGGTATTTTGATTAAAGAAAGATCTGCCACAGAGATTCCTAGATCAAGGACTAGATCTCAAACTACTACTGATCCCAAAGACAAGGGAAAAGGAAAAGTTGGGGAGATAGTCAAGAAGCAGAAAATGAAGATTCCTTAAATTTTGATGGATCCTGTGTGCAAGATGGTTCAAGTCTTTGATGATACAGCTGTAGAATATGAAACTGTTGAAACTCTGAAAAAAAGAAAGATGACAGAAGAATCTAAGACAACCTCTGACATAGCTCAAGTTATTCAGAGTGAAGAAATTTCAGAACAGCAAGCTACAGAAGAATCTGCAAATCCTGAACAAGTCATCAAGAAATCAACCTTTGACAGAGCTCAAGTTGATTTGAATAAGATGATAGTTGCTGATAAGAAGAAACTCCTATGGAAAAATGTTAATCCATCAGATCCTAAGAAAAGTCAACTGTTATCTGATTTCATGACTGTTGGATTGAATGTCAGAGAAGCAAGAGACAGATCTGGGTTAGGATCAAGCGGAGCCAAGATCAAAACAGGAGTTGAAGTAACTATCAAAGATCCATTTTTATTAACTGACAAACCATTTAAGGAAGTTACACGGAAACAACTTGATAAGGTTAAATCTGCTCAAGTTGAACTGGATACTCATGATAAGAGTAAAGTCAAGGAAAAGCTGATTCTATTTCTTAAAGATGGAATAACATACAGAATGTCAGAATCAGATGTGATGAACAAATCTCTTAAAGAACTTCAATTCTTTTATTATCTTTTGGAGATAAAGTCTGAGGTTACCAGAAGATGGTCAAATTTCATGATGAAGATTGTTAGATATATTTGATAATGTCATGACTAATATGATTTATGTTTAGTTTTCAGATCTTACTTAAACAGGACAAATCAGTACTTAACTGAAATCAGCACTTATACTGAAGTCAGAACTTAAGTCATCAGTACTTAAGGTTCAGGAGATATTTATCAGAAGATAATATCAGGACTTAAAGGAAACGTTCAGATAAGGAAGGCAGCTGATTTACAGGAAGAGAAGATCAAGACAGACGTAAGAAGAGATATGCATGAAGAAGGAATTCTATGAAGAATAGAATACTTGGAAGAAAAGATATCTGATTGATATATTTTAGGAAGCAGAATTATATTCCATATCAATTAGCGATTATCTTGTAACTGTGTAGTATATAAACACAGACATAGGGTTTACACTATAAGTGTTATCATTATCGAGAAGATTATTCATTGTAACCCTAGCAGCTCTCGTGATATTTGTTCATCACTGAGAGAGGACAGTTCCATACTGTAACAGAGTTTATTGTTTTGAATAAAGTTTGTTTTCTGTTACTTGAGTTATTAAAGTTCGATTTTATTGTGCTATACACTGTATTCACCCCCCTCTACAGTGTGTGTGACCTAACAAGTGGTATCAGAGCCTATCTGTTAACACACAAACAGTTTAAGATCCAAAAACAATCATGTCTGAAGTAGAAACTCTAACTAAGCCCATCAAAACTGAAGAACCTCCAAAGACACAAATCCAAAGCCGATATGAGACTATTAGAGTTCCCATATTGAGACCATCTGAATATCCCATATGGAAGGTGAGGATGACTATGTTTCTGGAAGCTACAGATCCAGAATATCTTGATAGAATCAAGGAAGGACCTCACACACCAACCAAGCTCGCTGTTGCAGTTGTAGGTGAAGCAGCAAAGTCAGTACCAAAGGAGAAGAGTGACTACACTGCTGAAGATATCGCATCAATTGCTAAGGATGCTAAGGTATGACACTTACTGCATAGTGCCATTGATAATGTAATGTCAAACAAGGTAATAAACTGCAAGACTGCAAAGGAGATATGGGATGCCTTGGAAACAAGATGTTAGGGAACTGATACGATTAAGAAGAACAGGAAGACAATACTCACTCAAGAGTATGAACACTTTGACTCAAAGGCTAATGAGTCATTGACTGATTTATATGATAGATTTGTCAAACTCTTGAATGATTTGTCACTGGTTGATAAGGAGTATGATCTTGAAGATTCAAACCTTAAATTCCTGTTGGTTCTTCCTGAAAGCAGGGATTTGAAGGCAAAAACAATAAGAGACAACTATAATCTTGATGAAACAACTCTTGATGAAATTTATGGGATGCTCAAGACTTATGAACTTGAGATAGAATAAAGAAGCAAGAGGAAAGGAGGAAAGTCAAGGACAGTTGCTCTTAAGGCTGAAGAAGAATCCCCCAAGGCAGCTACCTCAAGGAAAGGCAAGGGTAAAGCTCTCTTCATAAAGTCTGATACTGAGTCATCAAGTTCTAATAGTGATGATGACTCAGAATCTGAAAGCTTGCCTAAGACGGATGCTGATGAAGCTGTGTGCCCTTATGGTGAAAGGAATCACAAAGATTGCATACAGGAAGTTCAGGAAGGGAAAGAAGTTTTCCAGGAAAGGTGCAAGTTCTGATAAGAAGAATTTCAGAAAATCTGAGGGCAGAGGAGGAAAGTCTGACAGAGGAGATTATAAAAATGTTAAATGCTACAACTGTGGTGAGAAAGGCCACATATCTCCTGATTGCAAGAAAGTGAAGAGTGACAAAGGCAAGGCTCTTGTAACAAAGAACAAAAGCTGGACAGACACCTCAAATTCTGAAAGTGAGGAGAATTATGCCTTGATGGCAAATGTTGATATGGCAAGTGCTGAAAGCAGTTCTGAAGTTGTTGAGTTAAAGGTACCTCAAACTACTTATGCCTTTCATACTGATGATATTAATGAGTTGAGAAGATATCTTAAAACCATGTTCATTAGCTATAGAGATCAAACTTTAACATGTGAAAGATTAACTTCTGAAAATCTTGCTTGCAAAAAGAGGAATGATTATTTAGAAAAAGAGTTAGTCATGTTCCCTCAAACTCAGAAAGATAGAGATGATGCTTTCTATATTAGGGATGAATTACTTAAAATGAATGAATCTCTAAAAGCTGAGTTAGAAAAGGAAAGAGAGATTATCAGGACTTGGACTAACTCTGGCAGAACAACTCAGAATTTGTTAAGTAGTGAAAACTGGAAAGAGGGCTTAGGTTATGGAGAGGATAAGAATGATAAAGGAACTAAAGATATTAAGCCTATAGTTGTTAAATAAAAGCCAAAGTTAAAACCTGTTAAGTTTGTAGCTGTAAAGTCTGATACTGAGAAATTAGAAGTTAAAAAGGAATTAACTGACAAACTAAAACAGGAAAAGACAACTGAAGTAAAGGTAGGCTTAATGACAAAGAAGCAGCTTAAGCATAAGCTGAAAGGTGTTAAGAATGCAAACAAGGTAAAATCACCTAGGAAAAATAGGAATGGAAAGGAAGGTGTGAATAAAAGCAATGATTATAAGCCTGTTCCTGATGCTCCTAGAAAAACATGTCATAACTGTGGAAGTTCTAACCATCTGGCTTCTTTTTGCAGGAAGAATAAGAACATAAACTCCTTACCTTAAAAATCAGGAGTTAAGAGTCAGTCTGTTAGATACAAGCCACAAAATCCTTGTTTTCATTGTGGTAGTTTATGGCATTCCATTTATACTTGTAAGGAATATCATAGTCTGTACTATGATTATTATCAAATAAAACCTTCTTTAAAGAAAGTTAGCATTGTTCCTTCTAGTGTAAGTTCTGATTCAAAGTCTGATAGTGTAAATTCTGATAAGAAAAATGTTAACATAAACTCTGATGCTAAATTCGCTGCAAATGTTAACAGACTTAATAAGGCCAAAGGATCCAAGCAAGTCTGGGTCCTTAAAACTAATCATTAGTGGTCTTTGTGATTGCAGGGCAACAGGAAAAACATCCTAGTTCTGGACAGTGGATGTTCAGGACATATGACTGGAAATAAAGCCCTGCTATCAGAATTTGTGGAGAAGGCTGGCCCAAGTGTTTCTTATGGAGATGGCAACATTGGAAAAACATTAGGATATGGCAATATCAATCTTGGAAATGTCATCATTAAAGAAGTAGCTCTGGTCTCAGGACTTAAACACAATCTGCTGAGTGTCAGTCAAATCTGTGACAGAGGTTATCATGTGGATTTCTTTGAAGAACACTGTGAAGTTGTAAGTAAATTTACAGGCAAAGTTGTTCTGCAAGGATACGGGCTTGGTAACATTTATGAAGCCAAGCTTTCAACAAGTACTGATGGTTCTGCAATTTGTCTGATGAGTAGAACATCAATTGAAGAAAGCTGGAATTGGCACAAGAAACTCTCTCATTTAAATTTCAACAATATAAATGAACTAGTCAAGAAAGATCTTGTGAGAGGACTGCCAAAGTCAGTATTTGCTCCTGATGGCCTTTGTGATTCTTGTCAGAAGGCTAAACAAAGGAAATCCTCATTCAAGAGCAAGACTGAATCATAAATTCTTGAGCCTTATCACCTACTACATGTTGATCTATTTGGTCCAGTAAATGTCATGTTTATTGCAAAGAAGAAATATGTTATGGTCATAGTGGATGAGTTCACCAGATACACATGGGTGTATTTCTTGCACACAAAAAGTGAAACTGCATCTATCTTGATTGATCATATCAGGCAACTGGATAAATTGGTCAAAGATTCTGTGAAGATAATAAGAAGTGATAATGGTCCTGAGTTCAAGAATTTGATAATGGAAGAGTTCTGCAAAAACATGGAATCAAGCAGGAATTTTCTGCTCCTGGAACTCCACAGCAAAACGGAGTTGTTGAAAGGAAGAATAGAACTCTCATTGAAGCTGCACGTACAATGCTTGATGAAGCAAAGCTTCCAACCTATTTCTGGGCTGAAGCTGTGCAGACTGCTTGTTTTACTCAGAATCCAACACTCATTAACAAGCATGGAAAGACACCATATGAGATGGTGAAGAAAAAGAAGCCAAATCTAAAGTATTTTCACGTATTTGGATGCAAGTGTTTTGTTCTTAAGAGTCATCCTGAACAGCTATCCAAATTTGATCTAAAAGCTGATGAAGGAATCTTTGTTAGATATCCACTTTCCACAAAAGCCTTCAGAGTCTATAACTTGAGAATAAGAGTGGTCATGGAATCTATCAATGTCTCTTTTGATGATGAGAAGATAACTGGACTTGAAGATTTCAATGATCATGATCGGCTGAGATTTGAAAATGAAGACTTAAATTCTGATACTGAAAATCCTGACAGTCTAAATCCTGATACTGCAAACTCTGATGGATTAAACTCTGATGTTATTGAAACTGTGGTGACTATGCCAAAGGAAGATGAACCTATGCAGGGGGAGCATACTCAAGATACAACCATATCTCAAGAAGCATCAGAACATACATCTGGCTCTTCAAGTTCTGATTCGTCAAGATAATTCTGAAAACTTAAATTCTGAAAAATCCAACTCAGAGAGCATAGTTTCAGGGGGAGCATCAGAAAATGTTGATGAAGATAGCATGGATCATGGGGGAGCATCCAGTTCTAGAGAAAACCTTCCATCTGCAAGGAAGTGGACTAAATCACATACACCTGACTTAATAATTGGAAATCCTGATGCAAGTGTCAGAACTAGAACAGCTACTTCAAGTGAATGTCTTTACAATTCTTTTCTTTCTCAGACTAAACCAAAGAAAGTGTAAGAAGCTCTTCAAGATGCTGATTGGGTGCAAGCAATGCAGGAAGAGTTAAATGAATTTGAAAGAAATAAAGTCTGGACCCTAGTGCCAAGACCAAAGAACAGATCTGTTGTTGGTACAAAGTGGGTATTCAGAAACAAAACTGATAGTGATGGCATAATTACAAGAAATAAGGCAAGGTTGGTTGCAAAAGGATATTCTCAATAGGAGGGAATTGATTATGATGAAACATTTGCACCAGTTGCTAGATTGGAAGCCATAAGGATATTTTTGGCTTATGCTGCTCACAAAAAGTTTACTGTCTTTCAAATGGATGTGAAAAGTGCTTTTCTCAATGGAGAATTGGAGGAGGAAGTATATGTTGAACAACCTCCAGGCTTTGTAGATCCCCAATATCCTAATCATGTCTACAAGCTTGATAAAGCACTTTATGGCCTTAAGCAAGCTCCAAGAGCATGGTATGAGACTTTAGCTCAGTTTCTTCTGGAAAGTGGATTTAACAGAGGAACTATAGACAAAACACTGTTCTACCTCAACCATGGAAAGGACTTACTTCTGGTTCAGATATATGTTGATGATATCATCTTTGGCTCTACAAATGACAGACTTTGCAAGAAGTTTGCCAAACTGATGCAGTCAAGATATCAAATGAGTATGATGGGGGAACTTAGCTATTTTCTGGGCCTTCAAGTCAAGCAGAATGAAGAAGGCACTTTTATTTGTCAAACCAAGTACACCAGAAATTTGCTGAAGAAATTTGGAATGCAAGATTGTTCAAGTGCATCCACTCCCATGGCCACTGCAATAAAACTAGATAAGGATACTGGTAAATCAGTAAATATTACTGATTACAGAGGTATGATTGGCTCTCTACTCTATCTAACTGCTAGTAGACCTGATATCATGTATGCTACCTGTCTTTGTGCAAGATTTCAAGCAGATCCAAGAGAACCTCACTTAACAGCTGTGAAAAGAATTTTTAAGTATCTTAAGGGAACAGCTGATTTGGGATTGTGGTATCCCAGAGAATCAGATTTTAAACTAATAGGTTACTCAGATGAAAATTTTGCAGGTTGCAAAATTGACAGGAAAAGCACAAGTGGAAGCTGCCAATTTCTTGGAGGCAGATTGGTTTCTTGGTTTAGCAAGAAACAAAAGTCAATTTCCACATCAACTGCAGAAGCAGAATACATTACTGCAGGAAGCTGTTGTGCACAGATTCTTTGGATGAAGAATCGGTTACTGGATTATGGGTTAACATATTTTAAAATCCCAATTTACTGTGATAATCAAAGTGCTATTGCTATGACAGGTAATCCAGTTCAACACTCAATGACAAAGCACATCAGTATTAGGTACCACTTCATAAGGGAACATGTGGATGAAGGTACAGTGGAATTGCACTTTGTTCCAACAGATCAACAACTAGTAGATATCTTCACAAAACCACTGTGTGAAGCTACTTTTATAAGATTGGTAAATGAACTTGGAATGGTTTCAGGTTCTTTCTCTAAATTTGCTTAGCTTTTGTTCTGATGCATCAGACTTTATGATCAGTATTTACAGAAATTACTCTCTTTGTGTATTCTGTGCTTAATTGAAAATTGCTTAAGTACTGATTGTTGTCTGATGTGAATTTCTAAACTCTTATAGTGATATGACTATTTATGTGACTATTCAATCCTATGAGGATAACTGTGCTTGATGCTGACCTAGTAGTCTTTAACATACTAGAGATCCCATGTTAGAAATAATTATTTATGTGGAAATCTATTGACACAAGCAAATTCTGATATTGAGCTTAGTCACGTTTACTTTGTCTATCTTATTACTAAGTCAAAAACTAGAATAATGCTTCTCATCTGTTAAGTTCTAATGTTAGTAAATCTGATGGATGTACTAAGTGCTGATAAACCTCACTCATCAAAAGAAAAAGTAAAAGAAAAGAGAATAAAAATCAGGTACTCCTTTGAGATCTAGAGTAAAAATGTGGAAGGGATGACCCAAGTGCATTGCTGGTATTAAGTAATATGCATCAGAAAAGCAAATAATTATTTTTCTTGGTGACTTTTTACACTCTATGATTACTGGAGAAATACTCTGATAATAGCATAAATTCTAATAAGCAGTCATGACTCACTTACACTGAGAAGCCACTGTAAAATGGAATTTCAAAAGATGCATAAAATAAGCACAAAAGAGTTGAGGTGGACTTGTGCATGAACTCATTCAAAAGTAAACTTCAGAATAATGACAGATTTTTAGTAAAGTTCTTAGTTATGCCTTATTTCTAAGATGTAATGAAGTGAATCAAACTTTACTCCTTGTCTGATATTTTGCTTAATGCACACACTTACACTCCATATGAATGATGAAAATTATTGTTGCGTTCAATGTTATTTTAGATGAACAGTTTATGTGTCAGATTGCATAAATTCTGAGGACAAGTTCTGCTGGAAGTTCTGATAAATAAGTTCTGAAGAACCAAAATCAGAATTTGTGTGAAGAATCACAGAGATAGGCATTCATTTTTCGAGTTAAGAAATCTTGTTATGATGAGTGTTAAGTTCTGATATAAGTCTAAATGCTGATATTAAATTCTGATCGTCTATTTGACTTATTTGTGGTTAAAATCTGAAACAGTCTTATTTTAAATCAGAATATGTACGGGTGAGATATTAACAGTCAATACAATTAGGTTTAGTGGAACACGTACATGCACAGTAATATTTACTTCTTTCTTGTGCTCATTAAACCCTGTTTTACACTTCCAATGACTATTTTTATTCTTCCTAGTCTAGGGAGACGAGGTAGAATTATTTCTACCTGCCAGCATTAAATTTCCTTGCGTCTTCTGGCATTCTATTGCCTATATAAACCAACATCTCAAATCAGCCTACACATCATTTCTTTTCTCACATACTCACTCTCTTTTCCTTCATATCAACACAAACATGGTCAACTACAATATGTTTTTGAACTATGAGACTTTCAACATGGAGTTGAGCTGTGAGGACTGGCAGCAGGAATGGCATGTAACTGTCATTCCTGATGAGATTTGGGACTCGGTTCCCCAGGAGGTTCTCACACACCTCCTGTTCTTTTACATGGACTACCATCGCCATCTGGAGCGATTGGAAGAAGAAAGGCTGGAAGCTCTCCGCCAACAAGAGCGAATCATTCGACTCGCTATTCTTTTTGTAGAGAGTCGGAAGAAGAAATAATTTTTTTTCTTCTTCCTGTTTTTCTTCATCGTCAGCTTTGTCCGGCTTCTTAGCCAAGGACAAAAGCTGTTGATGTTAGGTTTAGTAACTTAGGACGGTCTTGTAATGTTCTGATGTAATTTTCAATTTCATGAATGTATTCTCTTAATATATTAATGGAATTTTATATTTTTACAAGATTTTGTTTCTGAGATATTTTGCAATTCTACTGCATTGTTAAATCCTGATATATCCATATTCTGATGACCATTTTAATTATTAATTTAAATTAAGTTCTGATTTTAAAATATCAGTACTTGTTTACTTGATTTATTTTTTTTGGTCATTCTCACACTTGAAATTTTTTACAGAATATTGGTTTTGCAGTGAAAATGATTAAATAAGTGGGAACAGTTTAAATTTTGAATTAAAACTGACTTACCACAATTAATGGGATTACTTGGTAAGTGGAACGGTTTTTCCTTGAAAAACTGCATGTCATAAGTAATGATTAATGTTTTCCCGTGCCCATTAACTATTCATTATTACTGCATGTGTGGCAGGTGTCTAACGGTTATTTTTTTTAACCAAGTATAAGTAAGAGAGAGAGAAGATTATACAATCTTTTATTTACTTTTACACTTTATCTCTCTTTCTTTGCTTTTACTCTCTCTCATCTCCTGACGTTGGTTTTTCATACAGACATTTTATCAAACACCTTACAGGCAATCTTAATTTTCAATTTTTCTCATGGCACCTAAGGATTTGATCATCGATGGAGCCAAGTTCGTTCCTAACAACTATGCTGCAATCCTAAATCATGATGAAGCTCCGTCTGAGTTGCACTTTGTGCAAGATCTTCTTGCACACAGTGAAATTGGGTATGCATTGACCCAACCTTCAGTCTTTTCAAGCCAACAAGTTCTGACGTTTTGGCGGACTGGGCATTTTGATAATGGTGGTGCTAATGGTACTCCCAGCATTGTTTTTAAAGTGGATGATTCTGAATATGTGGTAACTCCTGGAACAGTTTGTCAAGCTCTACGTCTACCAGAAGGCTGCATTTTCTCAACACCGGAGGAACCAGTTCTACAGCAGCTCATGGCCAATTTAGGGTATGAGAAGAGTTTGGCTAAGCTTGGACAGTTGAAACGAGCTCATATCAGAAAGGAATGGAGCTTTTTCTTCGACTGCATCACTAAAGCCTTCGGGAATAAGTGTTCCAACTTTGATGTCATTCCAATAATGAGTCAGCACATCGGGTATGCTATTATAAACGAAACTCATTTTGATTTTGCAAGTGTTGTGCTAGGTTTTATAGGGGATAGGATGACAGAGGATAGAAATGTTGTCTACTTTGCTAGATTCTGTCAGCTTATATATAATTTCTGTTGTGCTGATGAACCCCAACCTACCACTGACTTATTTCCACCCTTTAAACTTGCAAAACGTGCTTTTAATGACTTGGTAAATTCTGACCTTAAGAAAACGGTGGTTAGACCATTACAGATTCCTAAGTCTGTAAAACAGATCCTAGTAAATGCTGATCCTCAAACCTATAGATCTGTTTATCCTGATGTACAACCTACCACCACATCCCAGACACCACAACAACCATCAGAACATACCACACATACATCTATACCTCAACCCTCTCTCAGAACATATCTCAAAACTTATCTCACACCTTCACAGACAGCTCAACCTTCATCCTCAGCACCTACTGTGAAGCCTTCCTCTTCCAAGCCCAAGAGGACAAAGACTGTTCCTCAGACACCACAGAAGAGAATGAGGATTGTTCTGAGAGATGAGTCTGATAGTGAGGAACAGGTTTCTGCATCAGAACCTGTTGTTAAAGAAGCTGAGAAGGTCCCTTCTCAGAAGGATTCTGGAATTGGGGGATCTAAGCTTCTCAAAAGGCTTAGAAGAATGACTTTTGCTGAACCTCCCAAGAAATCCCCACCTTCAAAGAGATACAAGAAACAGAGAGCTAAAAGGCCAGCTTCAGATGATGAGGAAGCAGCAGCTAAGGAAGGAGATCAGGAATCTCTAATCTTAAAAGAACCAGAATTTTCTGAAACTACTGCATCTCCCTCTCCATTCTCCCCAACTCAGGAAGCTGCTGCAGACAAGGCAAACACACCATATGTGTCTCCTGTACATGAAACTGTATCTCCTGTAGACCTAGGCACAAGTGCTGAAATTGATATTCATAACCTGGTTGTGCCTGAGGTTCTCTACTTAGAAGCTCCAACAGCAATTAATCCATCAACAACACCTTTTACTGATGCTACTCAAACTCCAGAATTGTCTACAACACCTTCTCTGCATCTAGATGTTGATGATCAGAATATAGGTGAGCATCAGGATATGACTGTTGATCAGAACTTGGAAACAGATCAGCACTTAGAGGATGATGTTGAAGCCTCAATTGCTTCTCATACTGTTGTTTTATCAGAAGATGTTGATTCTGTCAGTTCTGATGCTTCAAATGCTGATACTACTGGTGATGCTGCTACTAATGCTGATGAAGCTGGTCTTTTAGGACATGCACCTCCACAAACTGTTCACAAATTTGAACTAGTTGAGAAGTTTGTGACAAGAGCAGCACCAGTACCTTGGAGTGAAACTCCTAGAGGACAGGAGTGTACTAAGGAATGGAACTCAGTTACCTTTGTTCCATCTGACAAGATTCTTGCTGAGCACTTGGCAAAAGCTGATGAAATGTTAATTAATGATTATTTCAAGACACAGCTTCGAGTCACTGCATTGAGTACTAGACATCTGCAAGGTCTCCATTCAACAAATCATGCAGAGTTACATAAAATTCAGGAAGAATTGCTCAAGCAAGAAACGGTTAAGAAAATTAAAAAGAAAAAATTCTTCCAACCTACCTTTGACAGAGTTGCTTATATTGAGAAGACCCAAGAGAAGCAACCGTCTCAGATTGATGATATTTTGAAAAATCAAGCTTCTCAGCAATCTCAACTCGATGAAATCCAAGCTTCAGTGGAATTGCTTGTCTCTCTTCTCTTACCTGCTGATGCCAAAAAGGGGGAGAAAGTAATTAAGTCCAAATGCAAAACTAATCAGACACTGAAGAGGAAGGATGATGAAAAAGATGACTAGGGAAACTCTGGAATGGGTGGAGGTCATGGTCAAGGTAGAAGTTTCTCATCAAGAAGAACTGAAATTACAAGTCACAGGACAAGTTCTGATGCCGGAAAAAGAATTACTTCTACTACTGGTAAAAGGATAAGTTATGATGAACTTTTGGATCTTGATGAAGAATTATCAAGACAGTTATTTCTTAAGGAGAATCTAGGAATGGACTTTGAGAGTCTGATGGAAGAAGAAGCTAGACTTAAATCAGAAAAAGTCAAATCTAAATCTGAAGCTTCTGTTGGTAAAAAGAAACTTCCAAAGACCAAAGGCATTGTGATAAAGGAAAGAACAAATCCTGAAGCAACCAAGGCTAAATCACAATTGCAGATAGATCTAAGGTCCAAGGGCAAAGAGAAAGTTGGTGAACCTATCAAGGTTTATGTGCCTCCTGTGGATGAAGAAATTACTGTTGAAGATACTGATCTTGCTCTGACTTCAAGAAAAATTTCTAAGACAACATCTGACATGGCTCAAGTTGTTCAGAGTAAAGATATGGTTAGTTCTGATATCTCAAAGAAGCAAGTAACCTCTGACATAGCTCAAGTTAACTTGATATCAGAAGATAAATCAAAGAAAACCTCTGACATTGCTCATGTTAAACCTTCAAAGATACTCCTACTAGGATTCACCAAAGCCAAACAAACTCAACCTTTGAAGACTGCTGTAAGTGGTTTTGAAGCAAGAGTGGTTACTGGAAAGGAAGCAAGAGATAAATCTGGATTGGGTAGTGCTGATGAAAGAAGAATACAGAACACAACCAATGATCCAACTTCCTTAAGTGAACCAGGTATTGGAGCAACTCCTGAAAGATTGAATCAACTAGAATCTGTACAGATAGTTTACCATACCTACTTGAAAGAACACAACTTGTTGTACTTCATAACAGATGGTAGGGTTTATCATATAAGGGAAAATGCCATTCCACTGAAGTATTTTGAAGAATTGGAACATGTATTATTCTTACTTCAAGTGAATGACAAAATAATAGAAAGTGCTGCAAACTATTTGAAGAGTCAAATTCAGAGACAGAAAAGGCTTTATTCTGTTAAGTCTGACAGCACATATCTTCCAAAGTACAGAGATCACAAAGGTGATATTGTTGAGATGAAGCCTAACTCTGCTAATATTATAACTACCTTTCTGGGTTACAAGGCTGTGGAATTCAATCTTGAGTCTGACAAGGCGTATTTGATCAGACTGGATCAGGACATAAAGAAAGTTAAAATTAATGATCTCAGGGCTCCAATCTTTCAAACTGGTGAAGATTCTGCAGAACGTAATGATGCTAAAAGGAGGATAATTGATGAACTCAGATATGTTGAGAGATGTTTGTTAAAGAACTATCTCAGAACAACTCCTGACATCAGAGAGATCAGAAAGTGAAGCCAAGTCAAGATCTACAACTGCTCAAATTCTGATATGAATACAGACTGAAGTTGTTATCAGAAGTTAAAGTTGGTAAAGCTTTAAGGACTGTAAGTTGTAGTTATCTAGTCAAATTCTCATGCATTTCTACTTAATGTTTTTGACATCATCAAATATCTGTTAAACTTGTATATTATGCTAATTTACAAGTTGGGGGAGATTGTTAGATATATTTGATAATGTCATGACTAATATGATTTATGTTTAGTTTTCAGATCTTACTTAAACATGACAAATCAGTACTTAACTGAAATCAGCACTTATACTGAAGTCGGAACTTAAGTCATCAGTACTTAAGGTTCAGGAGATATTTATCAGAAGATAATATCAGGACTTAAAGGAAACGTTCAGATAAGGAAGGCAGCTGATTTACAGGAAGAGAAGATCAAGACAAACGTAAGAAGAGATATGCATGAAGAAGGAATTCTATGAAGAATAGAATACTTGGAAGAAAAGATATCTGATTGATATATTTTAGGAAGCAGAATTATATTCCATATCAATTAGCGATTATCTTGTAACTTTGTAGTATATAAACACAGACATAGGGTTTACACTATAAGTGTTATCATTATCGAGAAGATTATTCATTGTAACCCTAGCAACTCTCATTATATTTGTTCATCACTCAGAGAGGACAATTCCATACTGTAACAGAGTTTATTATTTTGAATAAAGTTTGTTTTCTGTTACTTGAGTTATTAAAGTTCGATTTGATTGTGCTATACACTGTATTCACCCCCCCCCCCCTCTACAGTGTGTATGACCTAACAAAGATCATAAGGGATAAAGCCAGAATCTCTGGATCAAGGGTTGCAGAATTTATTCCAAAAATAGTTGAAGATGATGGAAGTGAAATTCCAATGAAGAAGAATTTTGCTAAGAAGGAAGTTATTCTGAAAGAAAAATGTCTATGCTACAATGAAGACTCCTCTCATCCAAGGGTAATCAGACTTGGTGATGGATTGGAAAGAAATCACATTTCAGCACTTAGGACTGCTATCTACCAGATTGGAAGTCAAGATGAAGAACTGAAGCAAGTCAAGGCTACATTAGCTCAAGTCCTGAGAAATGCAGAAGAGAAGCTGATATCAAGCTTTGTCAAGAATCATTTTGGATTCAGATTGATTCAGTAAGATTGGTAAAAGCTGCAAGGACTGTAAATTACAGTTAGTTGTCTAAATAAACTCTCATTGCATTTGTACTGAAATGTTTTTGACATCATCAAATCTATTAACTTGTATATTTTTCATATTTACAAGTTGGGGGAGATTGTTAGATATATTTGTGATGTCATGTCTAATCTGATTTGTTTAGTTTCAGAACTTAATATCAGGACTTATCAGGACTTACTGAAAATCAGGATTTACTGAATACAGGAAGATATCAGAACTTAAGTTATTAGAACTTGTGATATCAGAACTTAAGGAATGATATGCTTCAGAAGTAAAGTGCGGCTGATTTCTAGGAGAGGATCTGGACTAAACAAAAGAAGATATGCTTTAGGAGTTGGACGACTAGAAGACTTGTAAAAGATAAAATCTGATTGATATATTTTAGGAAGAGATATATTTCATATCAATTAGAAGATATCTTGTAACTGTGTACTATATAAACACAGATTAGGGTTTACACTATAAGTGTTATCATTCACGAGAAAGATTATTCATTGTAACCCTAGCAGCTCTTAGTGATATTCATACATCATTGAGAGAGTAGTTTAGCCTATTTTGTAACAGAGTTTATTATATTGAATAAACTTGATTATTGTTACATACTTGTATTCATAATCGATTTGATTATATAAACACTATATTCAACCCCCTTCTATAGTGTTGTGTGACCTAACAGGTGCATTAAACATTTTTATTGGGGACACTTTATAAAATATACTTTTTGTCCCTCCCATTTGTTTACACTTTCTTTTTTAGGATGTCCCTTTCGATTGTTTACATTTCAAAATTTTTCAAAATAAGTAAAGTTTTTATAATTTATTAAAATAACTAGATCCAATACTTCTCTCCACTATACCCACTTTATACATATAATATTAATCGGTCCCACTACTTTACTCACTTTTTTAACTATGCTCTAGTGTTTTATCATTTTTCTTAAACTCCGTGTCCAACCCAAATGTAAACATTTGGGAGGGATAGAGGGAGTAGATGTTAAAATCATAAATTTTATAGTAAAATGTAAGATGTGTACGTGATGTTTCTAATTGTGGAACTTGATTGTAATATGAAGTTACCAAAATAGGGCATTTTGTGTATAACTGTTGACTATTCTTAACACCGGTAGTGAAGGTTTTTTTTGACTTGCGAGATGTATACATGAAGATTTGAAATGCTGCAATTTGTATACCTAAGTTTGAATTAAAATAAAACTTCATAACATGCAAACACACTCTTTAGAAAAATGTTAATTTAAAATGGTATTAAAGAAAGAAGAATCAATTTGAAATTGAAACAAAAAATACAAAAATAATTTAACATGTTTCGTTTGATTTTATTTCGACTTCCATCTTGAATAATATTTAATCCAGAACAAAGGCAATTACGAATTATGTCTTCTGTATCATCTATTTTTTTCAAGATCTAACGATTCTTATTACATTAGTCATCAGGTAACGTTACTACCAAAAATTTGAAAAAGAACAATCATATGCCTATTATATATAAATAAATAATAGATTAACCCCATCAATTTACTACACGGCATGAAATACGCCACACGGATCTACACGAAAATTCAGTGTTTGTCTTTAAATTTTGGTACACAAACACGAAATTAAATGACCGAGATTTAGTTTCTATTTTGTCTTACGGCATATATAGAGTTTTAAATTAAATATTAATATTTGTAATGAATATAAGTATATTTAAAAAAAATACAAATACTTATTTTTAAAATAATCCTTGATATTATAATATTGTATATAAGTGTAATTTTAATATTTATATTTAATATATCTTGAGTTGTTTTTATCTAAAATCTATTACTTTTTAATTGTTTATTTTTTTAATTTAATTTATATTAATATTCAATTTTACACGAAAACACGACATGAATATTTTGTACAAACTTACTAATTTCGAATACACATTTTGCTATTTTTAAATTTCAATTTGTAAAATTTCGAATCTTAGGTGTTTTGCATTTCGAAAGAGTCCTTCACTAACAGTGTTAAAAAAGTTAACGGTTGTACAAAATGTATAATTTTAATAGCTTCAAGTTTATATTTTGTTGTTTTTAAATTACATATACACAAATTACATAATTTATAAACCTCGTACACGTCTTACATTTTACTCTAAATTTTAATAAAATAAAATGGGGCCGTTTGAAATTAAAACCCAAATAATTATACACTATTCTTTAGCCCAGACGACCTGGATCTTGTATTCGCGCCTCTCATTTCTTAAGTTTATGTTTTCTTGTTTTTACGGGGTAGGGTTGGTAAGGGAGCCAATAGGTAAACAGATCAAATTTAGTTAAATCCAATATATTAGTAAGATAATAAGCTTAAGAAGAGAATTATTGATTTGATCCGGTTATGTCCGGCGATTAAAAAAGAAAAGTGAAGAGCGAGAAGCGAGTGTATTGTACGAGAAATTAAGCGAATCTTAATTATTGTGCCGGTATTAAGTGTAATCAAGAGAAAAGGTCACGGCTCAATCTTAAACGTGATCACGAGAGTGAGTTTTTAGCAAGAAGATAATAAAATTAAGAAGGAAGATGGTTCTTATGGTATAAGTAAGTCCTATGTGAAAAAAATTATTAACCAAAATATTATTCCACTTATTTTTACGTACTTTCATGTATCATTATATATCAATTTGTATCTAGAACACATATACCTATATACATATGTTGTGGTTTTTTGGTACAATATACCCTTCCCGTAACCTTTTGAACATGTGGGAATCCCCCTTTGTTACGGTTAATTGATTATTTGATTCTATTAAGTTTGAGGTCTGCTTTATGAGTAATACACGAGTTGTTATTTGTATGAATAATGCTTCGAAAAATAAAAGTAACACGCCCGCGGGTAGTGGGTTATATTAATCTCAACTTTAGGGAAAATTTTGTAATTTTGTTGCCCCGGCACCCGGACACGGTTACCAAAATATTTTTCAAATGCTTACGTATTATTTTGGTAATTGATAATTTTTTTATAATAAAAGGAGACTCGGGTATATACATTTACGCTCACGTGTAATTTAGGTGAAATTTCGAGAACTAATTAGAGGTATCTAGCACCACGGCTTTATTAGTTTTAATAAAAGGAATTACTTTTACCCATACTAGCTTAAATCCCATACGATGCACGGATTTTCCGTCATATTTTAATTTTAAAATATTTATATAAATATATAATAATTATTATAAATTTATAATAAAAATAATAGGATAAGTATAATATTTCTAGTAGTTTAACAGTTTAGTAGTTTAACGGATATATAATACTATTAATTTATTTTTTTAATAATAACACTTTAGTAGAATAAGTAGTCTATGTGATTAAGTGATTTAATAATTTAGTAGTTTAGCGGATATATAACACTATTTATATATTTTTTTAATAACCAAAATTAAGGGATAACCGTTGAAGCTAATTATACCTCATTTCGTAGGGTTGTACAGGTAATCACACAAATCGCTCGCACCGCTCGCAATCGCACCGTTTTTTGCGGATCCGCAAAAAGCGGATCTAATACGAATTGAAATTACAGGAACCACATATCTGTGGATTGACTGCGGATTTGATTTTTAAATAATCGCAAAAGTCGAACCGCAAACCGCTAAATATATATAATATATAATATATAATATATAATATATAATATATATAATATATATCATCAAATGCAAAAACAGCCATATTTAAGAATTAAAAGATAAAGAGTTTGAAGTTTTGGCATATAATAATATATCATCAAACACAGAAACAGCCATATATAATTTACAGTAACCTTATAAATTTCTAAAATTTGATAAGTATAATTATAATGAACTATTTTTATTTGTTATTTATCGTAAAAGCCGATGTTTGAACCTCAAGTCGATCCGCACCAACCGCAACCGCACGGTTGAAAAAGTCGCGATTAACCGCAATCGCAAATACGACTGAAGCTGGAGATTCAAGAAAACCGCTATACGTGATTTAGTGCGATTTTGACCTCCCAGCCGCACCAAACCTAATCGCGTACACCATTATCATTCCGGTTATCATAATATAGTATAGACAATGAAAGGGGAAAACACTATAAATAACAGAGAAATGTTATGTACAAAATATTACATTTATTTTCTTTCCACGCATTTGTTATAATACATTGTTATGCAATCTTTTAAGAGTGTGTAATAATTTCTCTCAATTTTCTCACCGGAAGGAATATTTTCAGAAAAATCTTTCCTATATTGGTATCTACATTTATATAACTGGGTTAAACTGTTCAAAAAAGAGTTGGATTTAACATTTCTGGCTAAAAAGTGACACGAAATACACCCATCTCCCTTGCAGGAGATCAAGAACTCGATGACTAACGAATGCGTTTGTAAATATTTAGCAAAAAAACACTTATAACACCATTTATAACACATTATCATCTTGATATACAGCAAAGATGAGAATACCCATTACCATATGAGAATAATTTAACAAGATTACAATTTATAGTCACAAGACTACTCAATGGAAATATCAATATGGTCACAAAGATTTAAAGATCAACTTCTAGGTGAAAGGTATACATATCTACTGGTTGTTATATAATTATGATACAAACAGGTACCAGCATATAAGCAAATAATTTACAATACCATAATTCACAAGTTTGAATATAGAAAAAAAGGCAAAAATGTACTCCATAATACTCAATTGAAATGAACACCATGATTATTATTATGATTTTTAGTATCGGCAATGATTTCCATGAAGAAGCTTCTTACTCAAATGAGAATTTGTAAATCAAAAGCTCTGCACATGCAAAGATTATGAAATGGGATATGCAGGTATATCTGTAAGTGGTATTAATATACATTTACATAATTATATATGTGAATGTCTGTATTCATTTTTGCATGTATAATGCATCATTTAGATGCAAGATTTTTTTGTTTATGCATAAGAAATAAAATGTATTAATGTATATATCAACTTCGCATGATGCCGCCAAGAGAGATCTAATAAGGGGGACGGGGGACGGGGGACATGTGTCCCCCCTAAAATAAAATTTTACATTTTTTTACTACTAATTTTTTTGAAAATATACGAAAGCGCCCCCCGAAAATTGAAAAATATAAAAGTGTATTCATAAAATATGGTCGGCGTCCCCCGGAGGGATCCGCCCCGGGGTGCAGTTACAAGATTACAAAACCTTTTCCTTCCTATACTCCAGTACAAACTGGACTGGTGTGAAGAAGAAGAATGAGTAATAATTTCGTTTCGAAACTTCAATAATAGTAGACTATGATTAATCGGCAAACGTATGTTATAAAATATTTTTGTGATATGGAAAAATCACTAAAGCATAAAACAAAAAAAATGGCAACTGAGCCCCCACATAAAAAAAACTATTCTATTTTACAACACTTAACAAGTATGCTACAACATACACTTGCCGCCCCCCTACGTGATACACACATTAAACATATTTGTGTGTCATTCTTCAAAGCAGTACATACTCACAGATACGAAATAACATTATGTAGCAGTGCTAGTAGTAAGAGCGGGCATAATTAAAGGTTTTGAGTGGTTTCTACATGGCATTATTTGCCAAGAAACCCGAGAAAATTTGTTGATTGTACATATATATGCAAGGAATTTGTATGTTCTGTGTGGTATAAGTTGTAGTGTTGCTTGTAATTAACAAAACTATGAACACTCTACCTATATAGCTACAACCACAAGGAAGTATTGAGATAATAATATTCTGTCAAACTAACGCAATTTGTTGTGTACTTCTCAGACCCTCCTGATAAAAATAGATTTTCTTCTTCAACAGCTTTAAAATATATGTTGTTTTTTAAGAGTAAATACATATGTGAATGTATAAATCCTCGCTGAGATGAGCTACAAAATGCAGATAGACTTGGGGAGAGCCACAAAGTATACAGAGGTCCTCAACATAGTTTTGACTCTAAAACTATGTATGTAGTGATGAGTAATGGAATTAATAATGAGGGCACCACAATAGGGAGAGAAATAATAAATCTAGTGAACAGCCACCCCTCTTCCACTGGTCCACAAACAACAACAGACATCCCAGCTCAAATTAAACACTAACGAAAAACAGGCAAGAATAATAATTAAACAAGCTTGATATGTTTAAATGTTGATTAAAGTTGAAGAAAAAAAAAATTAACAACTTTTAAGTCAATTGCAACTACTTGCTAACAGTAATTATGTGATCTTAAATTCTTATTGAAGTAGTAATCATGTAAAGCTTCTTGAACTATCAGATATATCCAACTCATCTTCTATGATAAAGACAGTCACCACGAAAAGCTAAGATTCAATTAACGATTAAACTTAATCCGGGTGGGACTGAACCGTCATGCATGCAGAAAAGTAAAGATTGTGCCAACACTATAAAGGTAAAAGAATCTAGTACTTATAATTTTCTTTTCTACTCCAAGTGTAGTGTCATTATGCCATACATCAAGATTAATTCTCTTTGTATAGTTTCGAACATATATTTTTTAGGGCAACTCCATCACTCCATTTATAGTACTGTACTACATGGATTCACAGAAAAGATCCACAAAACTTGGTAGAAAGCAATCTTAGCTTTTACACAGCAGTGTTCAAAAAAGAAAATTATAAAATAAAATTCTAGAAAATATCAGTAAACAAGGTACTGAAATAAGGAAAGGTCGGGGGACATGTACAAAGCTGTATATTTCCCTTTCTATCCATCCTAGTATTACTTTGCCTCTACTGTAGAAACAAAGTGTCAGAAGGTATTTTACCGTCTCATTAACATTCACGCCTAAAGTTTTATTGTCTAGACAACCATCTAGATCCAAGAAACAGTAACTAGAGTGTATGTGCATCAAAGCATATGTGTAGACATAAAAGCTTTCGGTTCAACAAAAAAAATGCTGACTAGATACCTAAGTAACTTGTCAAATTATATTCAACAAAAACATGCTGCCCAGAAACCTAAGAAATTCATTTCTTAATATGTATTCAAAGAAAACATGCCTACGAGATTGGAAAGCTGATCACCTATGAATTTTCACTAATCTACATGTCAATATCGTAATCTAGTCCTTAACACATGTCAGAATGTTACATTAAGGTTGTGGAAAACTCTAGGCAGCCATACGAGACTGGGAAGAAAAATTCTACACTATTGTTGATAGGAGGGTGTGGATGAATTCATTAAATTCCTAAAGAAAATAATAGATATAATATTGAATAGGTAAGAAGATATAAGTGTCAGGGCACTGACATTGCTCTTGTCTTTATTCTTCATGAATATATGCATGGCTTTAAAATAGTATCTGCTCTAAGTAATCATGAGTTCTCTTGTCATCATTACCATCTTGACATTAAACATTAGTCACACATACTTGAGAAGCTAGGGAACCATGTGGGGGTATACATGTATATCTCCACATTCATAAATGATGCCACCCTACCTATTTATAGGAGCATTACAAGCTCTTCCACCAGATCTTACTCAATACATCAAGAAGCTCTTCGGAAATTAATAAGTTTCTTGTATAAGAAAAATACTTCAAAAGAACAGAAAAATGTGCCTCGGTGCCACAAAATCCACACCATCACAGACCTTCCATATTTCTAGCCAAAAACCAAGAAGATCCAAGCGAAACAAGATTCAAATTCATGGGCTAAACAGGTAGCTTGATATATATAAACACCTTATTGTTGTTATCCAAACAAATTCTAATTGTCACCTTAGCATACAGGTCATGAGATATTGAAAAACTGTTTATCAACTTAAGTGGATGCCCAGGCTTCCAGGCTCTTACTGAACGCCTTGCCCTGATATCTATGCAGACTATACATACATTCATACATATGTTATTTTTGAACATAACTTCACGTAAACAGGCACATACAAACTCTTTTCTATACTAATCTATAGCATTGTGCGCTTGCATAATAGGAAGAAGGGAACTGAAGAAAAGATGGGGAAGGAACTAGAAGTAAAGAACCTGAAGTTGTATATGGAGAACATTAGTATCTTTGAAGAGAATGAGAAGTTGCGGAAGAAAGCTAGTCTTCTACACCAAGAGAATATTTATTTGATGTCTGAGTTTCAGAAGAGGTTAATACCTGAGTCTTATCGCATCTCCACCACCCCTTCTCAAATTCTTGGTGATCAATAATATCAATGAAAGAATTGATCAGGCCTTGTATTCTCACTCAGTGTGTAAGTGGCCATCATTCACTGCAATAAGGTAAGTTAGGCAACTACTACCACACAATAATTCATGAACTTGTATAAAAGAAATAAGCGGCAATAGGTCTACCTGTACCTCTCCTCAAAGGTTATACTTGCCTTTGGCGCGATATCCAAGGGTTTACTTTGACTTTGTTGTTCATGGAATCTTTCCCTGATAAGGGAACATTGTGCACCGGGCACGACCTCTATATCTGTCGATAACTAATACTTCATCGTTTACAATGACAAACTCGAGAAGAACATGCATGATCTCACAAAGGCCAACCACAGTTAATCTAGATGCAAATTGATTGACAAACTAAATGTTTACAATGAGTATGAAAGCTCGGCTCTATTTTGAATAACTAGATAAATTGCACATTGAGGTTTCATACGAGATGACGAAAAATAATAAGTTTTGTATTTTTAGCCTTAACCTATGTATTAAATATGAAATAACTTCATGTGAGTAACTGATACATTGTATATGTTATGATGGATGCACAATAGCACAAGTTTTCTACATAGGAAGTAGAAAGAAAGGTGGTTTCTTTCATCTCCTCAATCTTGTAGGTACTTCTGAATGTATTCCGAAAGTCTCCTGTTAGCCCTATCGGGAAGAGCACACTAGTAGACATCATTCAATTGAGCGACTATCTAAAAGGGTTTGGTTTAATTCAACAACTTTTCTTTGCCCATAACATGACAAGAGAGAATCCCATGATTGACATGATAACCACCTGCAAATATTACAAATTAATGTTATTTTTCCCAAACGTCTTAATGCTATTATTTTAATGAGATTCGTCTTAATATTAATAACATAAAAAACATTGAAAAGTAAAGGTCATAAAATAATATTAAATATTACAGCTTATCAATATAAAGAGTTATGATATCAGTTATAAACTTTACATTTCTGAAATGTTGGCAAGTTCAGAATTTTTCGGACAATCCCATTTGGATCTTTGACCCTGCAAGCCCAATGTCCGACTTTGCATGATGCATAGAAAAAAGAAAGATAAGGTAATTTTGCATGATTTTCTGAAATTAAACTTGAACCATAAGTAAAGTGTCCTGACACTTTTAACTCAAATTTTAGTTTCAGATTGATCTGTTGGTATCTCTTAATGCAAATTGTCTGAGCCTTCTCTATATTAATTAAGATGGCTGATCTCCAAGTAGGCACACAGAAACAGTAACAGGTTATCCACCCAAGACTGTACTTAAATTTCAAAATTGTAATTAGATTAGCTTAAGATATCATCTCAGCATGTGTACACACATTTTAGAAGAAAGGCATTAGTATAATACGATGTACAATCTATTAGTTGGATGGATGTGCCTTTTTCCAACAGAAAAAATATAATCCCACTAATAATCTGATATACAATAGCAGCAGAATTATCAAATCCAGAATAAATGCAATAGTTGACTTACAGATATTGCCGGAGGCACGCCCACAAGTGGATCTTCAAAAAATTTATTTGCGAGTGCAAGAGCAAGAAGACTGCTCTGCATACCTATAAAAGGAGGATAGAAGAGACCAGGGAAAGAACTAAATTAGTATCATAAAAGAATCATTAGTAACTAAGATATGGAAAACTATAACCACCTGTTTCAAAAGAAATGGTCCTTTGCAGCGGTTTCACATCAGGCACTTCTCCAAAGGCAATGCCAGAGAGAACATAACCAGAAATAAATGCTGACAAGTGAAATGCAGTTACGAGCAACACAATTGACATGCCAAAGGGTGACAAAACAGAGTCGATGTTGATAGCAAGTGGAGCTCCAACACAGAGAGCAGTTACAAATACAGAAAGTGGAGGAAGTAGAGGCCGGATAGCACCACACACTTGGGGAAAGAACCTGTAGGAATTTACATGGAAAAACATCACTATCTATAGGTAGAACTACGGTGAGCAGTCTAAACTTCGACCCTTATTTATTTATTCTTATTGTAAAGGGGAGCAAAGCCCGTTTTTTGCTCCCTCTATTGATAAGGGCCCTCCTGCTGTCATTTCGGTGACTCAGAGGGCTTCCCTCAGCTCGGTCTTTTTGGTTCTTGAAAATGGACGCCATCTCTTCAAGGACCAGAATGATTATCCCTGCCCGATGGGTCTGTTAAAGAGTATAAGATCATGTTTGGGCCTTCCTCTACCACTTTAAGGTTTTAGACAGACCGGTTACTTAACATGGTATCAGAGCTCGGTTTAGAGAGGGACTCGAGTTCTAGTCCTCCCACCCCCATTTATTTAGTTTAAATATTGTTTGTTGATATTGGTATTGGTTGTAATTTTCGTTGTCAATCGTAGCAAAACGTATCGTACGATTGAGGGGGAGTGTTAAAGAGTATAAGATCATGTTCGGATCTTCCTCTACCACTTTAAGGTTTTAGACACACTGGTTACTTACTTAACAGGGTCTACATCCATCCCTTCAAGTTTAAAGAAAATTTCAGTAAATGTTAAGTTACCTGTTTAGAACCAATCCAGCCATGACCGGTGCAACAACAATCTGCAAAATATTAGCTACCATCCCTTTCACATCAACAGGTAACCTCTTCCCAATAAGCAACAGTGATAAGATTGGGGTGACAAAAGCCGCAGTAGCAGTAGATAAGGATGTCATTACAATGCTAAGAGGAGCCATTTGTGGATCAGTTAGAAAAGTAGCATAATTTGATAGCTGTGCACCACTTACGCAAGAGGTCAATAATATTCCAGCACCTGATTTAAAAACCTTGTAAATGTTAGCATATTGCACTAGTTTGCAGGAGACATTATAATAGTAATGTTTTTCATGCTTTCTTCCATAGTCTACGTATTCTTAGCAGGAAACCTTTGCAATTAGATACTTGTTAATAAATGAAAAAATAAAATAAAAAACTAAAAAAGTTGCGGCAGGTAGCAACCTAAAGAAGTTGGGAGACCAAACATGGTCATTGATAGAGCACCAAACAGATACCCAAGCAATGGTTTTAGAACAAACTGGCCGGCATAACCTGCAGCTATAGCAGATGGCCTGTTAAACGCTTCAAGAAAATCTTTTACGCTTGAATTAACTCCGACTGCAAACATCAAGAAACCTAATGCTGGGGCATAATACCTGCAAGAAGTCCAGGTATGATGAGCCACATATTTTATCAGATTGAATGAAATACTGTAACATGAAACAGTGGAAAATTTTAGATTCATAGCACTGGCCAGTTAAGGTGGCAATCCTAGAATCTCACATGATATGATAACTAAATATTTACACAGATTAATAAACTTATACCATTCCCATTCTATAGCAGATGACAATCCCCGTATAGCTTATACAGTATCTGTTACTAAAAACTAATATAGAATCATTTTAGATGACCTCTATATAAATTTGTATATAGCAGGAGGCCTACCATTGCAATTAGATAATTTAGAGTAGTAGCAAAAAACCTGCTGGTGAACCATGTGAAGGAAGGTGGATAGACAAGAGCTAATACTGTACTAGCAATTACTACATGAGGCAGAATACGATTTGCTCCCTTCAAAATGTCTAAAATAGAAGACTCCTCTTGCTTAAGCATCTGCAATAAAAATAATAAAAATAATAATTTGGATAATTTTACGTTTTGCAAAGGTCTATAATCTATTTACTGAAACAAAGAAAACATCTGAAATTGCCAACTTCAGTTTTGGATGTACAAGAAACAGCACGGTAACATTTCACTCACAAGTTAACTTTATGGATAAAGCAGTTAAACTTGACTTAAAAATGCTAACTTAATGACAGGAAACACGAACAAAAAGCAACGAAGATGTTGTAATATTTAGATAATTGTGGACAACAATTTGTGGTGATTTAGGATAATATCACTAATCTTGGATCTGTATTATTTAAATAATATTCTTAGATATATGTATATATTTACTTGTCTCACTTTTAAAGGTAGGGTAAGATCTTATTACCTATACCAGTATTGAAATCGTAATCCCTCACATTATCAAGGATCTGGTAAACTCATTATTGACTAAGAGATTCTTTTACTTTTTCCAGGATAGTGCACTAAATTGACCCCTTGTCTTAACATTAATTTATTCCATAAACTTTTGCTGTGCACCAAAACGATATCAGAGTTTAGGTTTCTCAATCAAAATCCTATTTGTTAGGATATTTAGGGTTTTCAAGAAAAAGGATTGCTCATCGCCAGTACTTTTTATTGACACAACTCTATTCACCACAGGAAATAAATCCTTATTGGCAACTATTCATTGTATTAATTATTCTTCAATGTACATAATTGCAAGTAGCCAAGTACAATTTACCATGAAGAGAAAATGGTCAACACACTAAACCCGGCTGCTAAGTCATCCAAGGCTTTCTGATGTATCCAAAGCATAACTGCGATAGTCACTAACAATGTTGCCACACTTGATAATTTGACTGTTGCCGCCAAAGCGGGTAAGAGGTCAGGCGTGGGAGGACGAAGTGTGCAGAAAGAGACTATTACATAACATGACTACAATAAGTTCACAACTGGAGCATGACGAAGTCGCTAAGAAAGTTAAAATGTGACTCAAGCATGTTAAACAAAAGAATCGGAAAGCAGTTGCACAATCATAATGTTGTCACTTTTACATTCTATGTTTTGGACAAAGCATAAACATAAATATGTTCATGGCAAAGTTTTGAAATCCCTCTAAAATTATGTAAAGCATGTTTCAAATGTTCACGAGAAGTATATGGCGATGAGATCACCATGGTTGATCATAATTGATTCACACTCCATGTTCATATTGTCTATAATTTAGAACTCGATATTGCAGAACTGGTGTATAGCAATCAAGGCAAGCAATGCTGTCTAAACGACTTTCTTATTATATCAACTGAGAACAAGTTACAAATTTAAAAGGAAAGTTACAGTCTATGCTAGAAAATAGGCAACGTTCCCATGATAAGAAAACAAAACTCCTACAAACTCTCTGCTAACAGACTTATTCAAAACAAACACTACAGACGTGCTAATCACCTCAACTGAATCAAATAAAACAAATAATAACATATCATTATTATTATTATGTCTGAAACTATACCAACATTCTCCCCTCTAGTTTCAGACATGATTTCCCAGAGCCTTGATATCTAGCAAATTTCTCAGTCTCTCGAACCGTACTGCAAACAACGCTTTAGTCAGCATATCTGCCTTCTGATTTTCACTGCTAACGTGCTTGATAATCACTTCTCCTCGTCCAATGCATTCTCGAATAAAGTGATATCTAACATCGATATGTTTGCTCCTCCCGTGAAATACAGAGTTCTTGGCCAAGTCTATGGCCGATTTATTATCAATGTAGATCAGAACAGGAGGCACTTGCTCACCAGTTAATTCCTTCAGTACATTTCTCAACCAAATTGCCTGACACGCAGCAGCTGTAGCTGCCATAAACTCGGCTTCGCACGACGATAAGGCAACACAACGTTGCTTCTGAGAAACCCAAGTGACCAGACATTCGTTCAAGTAAAACACCATACCCCCAGTTGACTTCCTATCCTCGATTTGGCCTGCAAGATCACTGTCCGAGTAACCTGTGTCAACACATTATTACCTGCATCCTTCGTATACATTAAACCATACTCCAGAGTTCCCTTAATATATCTCAGAATTCGTTTTGTTGCGTTTAGATGCAGAACAGTTGGTTTTTCCATATAACGGCTCACTATGCCCACAGCAAACGCTATATCGGGTCTGGTATGCACCAGATACCGCAATCCTCCTACCACGCTCTTGAACTCAGTTGCATCTACAGCCTTCCCACCTTCATCCTTCGTGAATTGTTCCTTTGGATCCATTGGAAACTTACATGGATTGCACTGTGACATTCCAGCTCGTTCAATCACCTTCCTTGCATATCCTGTTTGTTTTAATTCTATGAACCCTTCGCCCTGCTTTACTTCTATCCCCAAATAGTAACTCAACTTCCCCATATCACTCATCTCAAAAACATTACTCATTTGCAATTTAAAATCTTTAATAAGTGACAGATTGGTACCTGTAATGAGCAAGTCGTCCACGTACACTCCGACAATCGGTGACTCTGTTCCTTCACGCTTGACATAGACGGCATGTTCATAGGGGCACTTCACAAAGTCAAGGTCTTCAAGTGTTTTGTTAAGCTTCGAATACCAAGCTCGAGGAGCTTGTCTAAGCCCGTATAAAGCTTTGAGTAACCTGTACACTCGCTTTTCCTGCCCTTTCTTCACGAAACCATCCGGTTGAGTCACATATACCTCTTCATTAAGGTCCCCATTCAAGAAGGCCGTCTTCACATCAAGATGGTGTACTTCCCATGAATTTTTTGCTGCCAATGCTAACAGTAAACGAACAGTTTCAAGGTGCGTGACAGGTGCAAACAATTCGTCAAAATCAACTCATTTTTCTTGTACGTACCCCTTTGCGACCAAGCGAGCTTTATGCTTTATTATGTTTCCATTTGCATCTTTCTTTAATTTGAACACCCACTTCAGCCCGATTTCTTTCTTTCCTGGTGGCAAATCTGTGAGCTCCCAGGTTCCGTTTTTCTCGATTGAATCCATTTCTGTCTGCATAGCCACTCTCCACGCTTTGTCCTTCACAGCATAAGCGAACGAACTCGGTTCATCTACTCCCATGAGAAAGAGTTCATCCTCAATTTATGTTTCTTCAGTCTCCACTATATATCCTCCAGCCGTCGGAATTTTTTCGGGGTAGTACTGTCATCATATGCATTTCTATCCATACCCGAGTCTGAGTGTTGTGGCTCAGGAGTATGTACTTCAGTATCAGTGGTGGCATTCTGCTCTTGACTGAGATTCTCACCTTCGACGACCTCAACAGTGGGCACATCAGGTACATCGAAGAAGTATGCATTGTTAGCTCCTGATTCCTCTTGTTCTTCCCATTCCCAGGCCTTGTGTTCTTCGAAAATGACATCACGGCTCACATACAATTTGTTCTCTCGAGGATTAAATAGACGATAGGCTTTAGTCCCGGGTTCTTTACCAAGATTGATTACTTTCAAGCTTCTGTCATCAAGCTTCTTCAGTCTGTCACCAGGCACCTTCATATGAACGATGCAGCCAAAAATACGGATGTGTCCAATGTCAGGTTTGAACCCCGTCCATGCCTCATAAGGAGTCATCTCGGACAGAGCTCTCGTCGGCAGCCTATTGAGGACATAAACAGCATGTCTAATTGCTTCGGCCCACAACATGGATGGCATCTTCATTTGTTTCAAGTAACTTCTGCCCATTTCGACCACCATTCGATTCCTCCTTTCAACAATACCGTTTTGTTGAGGAGTATACGGTGCTGTAAAATGCCTAGCAATTCCTTGTTCTTCGCAGTAACATGAAAATTCCTTGGACATGAATTCCCCTCCTCTGTCAGTCCTGAAAGTCCCAATTTTCTCCTTTGTCTCCTTCTCAACCATAACTTTAAATTTTTTGAAGGCATCAAAAGCATCGCTCTTATTCTTGAGCATGTACACCCACATAACACGAGTGTAATCATCTACCAATAAGAAGAAATATCGATTTCTAGCGAGAGTTGTGGGTGTTATAGGGCCACACAAGTCTCCATGAACTAGTTCTAAAGCATGTTTTGTTTTAAAACTTGACTGAGCAGGGAAAGATTTTCTTACTTGTTTGGCCATTAAGCATCCGCTGCAAATTTTCTTTGGTTGTACTATAGCAGGCATCCCTTTCACCATTCCTTTCTTTGACATCAGCTCCATGGAATGAAAGTTGACATGCCCAAGACGCGAGTGCCAGAGCCAAGAAGTTTCTTCAGACTTTGTAAGCATACAAACACCATCCCATGGCTCCAATGCGATCTTGTAAAGTCTGTTCTTCGACCTGGTTACCTTCATTAGCAGTTTTCTTTGATTGTCATAGACTCGAAGTAAGTCACCATTGATCACAATTTCGTTGCCCCTCTCAGACAATTGGCCAAGGCTGATAATGTTGTTTTGCAACGTTGGGAGATAATACACGTCCTCAAGTGTTCTTTCTTCTCCGTTCTTGCACCTGAGTTTTATGGACCCCTTTCCCTCGATTCCTATGGATGAGCCATCTCCAAATCTCACACTTCCACCAACGTTTTTGTTCAGAGTGCCGAATTTAGTTTCATCACCCGTCATATGGTTGCTCGCACCGTTGTCTAAGTACCAGACGTTTGACTCCCCCGCTTTTCCATAACCTTTGGACAACAGCTTTGTAATTGCTTCTCCTTCGTTCAACAGAACCGGATCCTCCTCCCTTTGTTCAAGCTTTGCTAATAAAAGGGCTGGCTCATCATCTTCGATGGCTGCAATGTTCGCCTCTGGTTTCATCTCCCTTCCTCGACGAGGTTTTCTGCATTCAGCTGCGTAATGTCCCATTATGCCACAATTGAAACACCTTACTTGGCTTTTGTCTCGACTTCCTCGACCCCTCTGTCCCAAAGATCCACCTGAGGGTCCTCGATTCGACCTCTTCAGCCACTCCTCTCGTGTGAGTAGCAGTTTTTCACCTTCACTGTCTTTCTTTCGCCATTCCTCCTCAGTTAACATTAGCTGTGCATCACTGGTAGTGCCAGTTCCCCTCATCCTTTCTTCATGTGCTTTCAGTGCTCCAACTGCTTCTTCAATGGACATGGTTTCGAGGTCCCCAAATTGTTCTAATGTAGAAGCAATTTGGAGAAATTTGGGTGGGACGACACGCAACAGCTTCTTCACCACGTATGATTCAGCCACAGATTCTCCCAATGCCCGTATGTTTGACACGATGCCATTGATTTTCATGTAGAAATCATCTATCTGATCAGCCTCCTTCATGGTTAAGGCCTCAAACTCAGCTTTCAATGTTTGCACCTTAGCCTGTTTAACCTTGTCAGCTCCTTGGCTCATGGTTTTGATCGCCTCCCAAGCGTCTTTGGCTGTTTTCTTCTCAGCGATTGAGAGTAGGTACTCCTCAGGGATACCTTGATAAATCATGGCCAACGCGATCTTATCTGTTTTGGTTTCAACCACTGCCTTGGGGTCGCTTTTCTCCACAGCTTCCCACACTTCATGTGCCTGCATATAGACGCTCATCTTCATTGACCACGCCGTATAGTTCCCCTTTGTCAGAGTCGGGTAACTAAGACCAATTGACCCTTTCAGCTTGTTCTCCATTCTGTTTCCGGTCTTTGACATTCTCTCTAGCACTTGCCTAGGCTCTGATACCACAATATTGTCTATAATTTAGAACTCGATATTGCAGAACTGGTGTATAGCAATCAAGGCAAGCAATGCTGTCTAAACGACTTTCTTATTATATCAACTGAGAACAAGTTACAAATTTAAAAGGAAAGTTACAGTCTATGCTAGAAAATAGGCAACGTTCCCATGATAAGAAAACAAAACTCCTACAAACTCTCTGCTAACAGACTTATTCAAAACAAACACTACAGACGTGCTAATCACCTCAACTGAATCAAATAAAACAAATAATAACATATCATTATTATTATTATGTCTGAAACTATACCAACAGTTCAGAGAAATATTTACCATCCGAAAAGAGGAAATTTCTTATTCCAAAAACATTTCACATACCAAATTTGAGTTTAAAAGATGATTATAAAAAACAATATTTATGCAGAACTTTCTCAAACAGAATTATGTCAAGCTCATCGCCCGGTGACATCTCAATCTAAACAGTTCTCTCCTTCTATAAATGATGTTAAAGGTTTTTCGACAAGTGGGGAACGATGGCAATGCAACCAAAAAAAAGGAAATGTCTGTTATTATATTTATTAAACTAATAATAAATTAACTTTTGCAACACTTTGATTTGGGGGTTTGCACTTAGAGTTTAATAGTTTTAGAATCAACAATTTGCATCTCATAACTTTAGTACCCGTAACACATTCTACCCCTCCGCTATTTCCCGTCAAATTGACCGTCACTGTAAGTCAACGAGAATATTACACAAGGGCATTTTAGTCATTAATTTGAAAAAAAAAAAAAATTTAGATAATATAAAAATTCAAAATGCATTTTTTGCAAATACTATATTTGTAAAATTAGCACATTTTTACACAGTAATAGTGTTTTTAGATAATATAATGATGAGATTTCTAATTATAAATATTATTTATTCAATAATAATAATTTAAAATTTTGTACTTTCAGAAATATGAATGACTTATTCCTCTATAAATAAACATTTGTTTTTATTTTTTTTAAAAATGATAAAAAATCTGCATTTAGGTTAATCTTATTTTCTGAAAAATAAAAATTCTGTCTAATTACCTATAACCCTTTATTGACTAATGGTAACGGTCAAAGTTGACCGAAATTTGCGAATATGGTGGATAATGTAACATTTCAAATGCGAGGGATGTAAAGTGTTGATTTACAAACTATAAAACCCAAACTGCATTTCAATAAAACCACAGGGATGCATAATGAAAATTATTCTATTTATTACTCCCTCCGTCCCAACACGTTGTTAACATTGTTCAAATCATATGCGAGAGAATTTGAACAATATTAATAATCTAGTGGGATGGAGGGAGTATATAAATTTGATTGTCTTCGATTTTGGGTAATTCTACTGATATATGAAAATATCACTAAGTTTAAGATTTGTAATTTTGTATTATGTATATGGAGTTTTGAAAAGTCGAAATATCTCAAAGATAGAAATAGGAATATCATATTAAGCATTTAGTGTCTTCAAGGTAAGTTACTTCTCATTTACACAGGGTCCTGGTCCCTAACATGCGAGGGATGCAGCCATCTATCAGTGGGAAATTTCCGCGGATAGGATAAAACTGAATATATGTGAATGCAAGGGGTTATGTCGCTCTATGCATCCTTATTTTTTTAGGGTTTCACCTATTCGCAGAAATTGAGGATAGATGGTTTGCCAAATATCACATGCCACTGCCATTTACACGTAAGTATTCTAATTACCCAGAGTCGGAGAACTTACAAGCTGATTATATTCTTATCGACCACTGAGACCTTCTATTTTTGTTTATAATAATACCATACAAATTCATCTCTTCTATGATCAGAACAATTTCATAAAAGCTCCTACAAGTAAACTAGAGAAATAAGAGTCTGCGCGGGTAGGACTTGATTCAGTGTCACAGAGTCACAGAAAAATAACACCATAATACTATTAAAATAAGTAGTTGTTTAAGTGCACACAAGTTAAAGTCTCTATTTACATACACACCTGGGTAGATGTATATGCATGATCTAAAGACCCATCAAAATCATGACCATCTGAAAACTTTTCAGATACACATCTCAGTGTCAATAACTTTGATCCACCACCTGCAATTTTTCAGTCAAAAAAAACCCAAAATGTTACAAAACACAAAGATTGCATTACTACATAGAAAACAATTGTACTACCAAAAAAGAGTAATCACATGAAAAAAATAAGTTATAGCAAAAGGGAATGAAAAAGATTGAATCTTGAATATACTAGAACAATATATAGAGAAAAAAGAAAATACCTAAAGAAATGGAAGATCGATTCATGGAGAAAATGTGAGGAGGGTTTTTACTTGGGCAGTAAAAAGAAGATTGTGGATACAGATTTGCAGAGTGACTGCTAAGTTTCAATTTCATCATCATTTATGACCGGACAGCTAGCGACGGCCGGAAGTTAATAAAATTCCGGCGATGAAGTACAGTGGGGATTGTTACTTCAGTTGCACACTTTTGGATATTGTTTTGACCGTAGAAGAATTAAGAAACAAAGCCGGCTCTTGTGGGCCGTTTGGATTTGGTCCAAGGCTTCGTGAATGACACTCACTCGCCGGGTATTGGTCATTATGCCAGCCCTTCTGCCTACGATTTATAAAAAAAAGGTTTTTTTTCTATATATGTCCTGTTTTAAAAATTAATTTATAAATATGTCCTAATTGTAGTTATAATTATAAACTACCTTAAAAAATTTACGGGTCTGCTATAAACTAAAATAATTTCTCGAACAAACCTACATATATACTAAAATAATTTTATAATTAAAAACACGATAAATGACAATATTTCAAATTTATCCAAAATTTTTATAATAATCTTTGAGACAATTTTTTATTTTGGTAAGAACATGGACCTATGTAACTTGTACGATGTTAACGAAATAACCATATAATTTTTAGACATAAAATTGGGTATATATCCAAGAGTATCTAGTAAACATACGATACAATCTACTAGTATTATGCGGTGTTCTAAAACTCGGGAGTACTCGGGGAGTAGTCGGACTCGGATTTATTTCCGATCCGATTTTGGGGTACTAGGCCATAACTCGTTTTTTTACTTGACTCGAGTCAAACTCGGGTAAAACTCGGATTACTCGGAAAAAACTCGGTTTTAGAAGAAAAAATATGGAAAAAAAGAGTAATGTTCCCAAAAAAAACTCATAAGTGGTTACTAGTTTGTAACAAACAAATATAACTTTTAAATATTTTTAATGTTAAAATGATTGTAAAAGACTAGCTAAAATAAAAAATATTAATTATTTATATTGCATATCATTTATAAAATATTATAAGTTAAATTCATACTAAATTAAAAGTTACCAGTCATTTAAAATTTTGAGTTTTATATTGAGTATTATTTTGAGATACTCGAAAACATAATTAATTATCTTGTATATCATTTATTTATATAATACTTTAAGTAAAATAAATATTAAAATTAAAAATTAGTATTTTATTATCCGAGTTTTTAACCGAGTACTTTTTCTGAGTACTCATTACTCCATGCATTCGCCGAGTCGAACCGAGTACCGATTTTTAGAACAGTGGTATTATGTAAAAATCAATCTTAAAGTTCTTTTACTTTTTTCTTTTTATATAAAACCGCATATAAGTCAATTTTACGATATGTATAAATTTATAAATAAGATCTAAATCAGCATCCCGCACGAAAAAACGTAACTTAAAACTAAATATTATTTGTAAATATGTTCTGCCACAGGAATATATATATATATATGACTAACTTAATAAAATTATTAAATATATACTAATAATTGATTTCGGTTAGTATCTGATTAATTACTTCAATCAATCTCCAATTATATTAATCCATGGTGTTCGTATCGACTAACTCTGATTCCCGCTTCTTAAGATATCATGTATTTTAAAAATTTTAAGTTTTTTTGTAAATTTAGTGTGTGATTGATTAATTTATAATTGCGTAAATAATATCATGTGTCCACGGATCGAGTTGGTCGAGTTGAAAGCGTGTTTACAATCAGATCTAACAGAAATAATTTAAAATTTTGAAAACCAACCAATGAAAAATAAACTAATATTCCAACCCTATTAATCATTTTCTGGTTTGTGTTGGGTTGGGTTAGCTTGAATGAGGTTAATAAGATTACAAATTTAAATATTATCGTATGTATAATATGTAAAAGACTTATAATTTACAATATTATTTCTAATATATAGTTTTGGGTAAAAATATAATTTTAGTAATGTATATTTTATTATAAGTAATATGTGCATGCATAATATGTACTTATAAAACTGCAAATAAAAGTGTAATATATTGTGCAGTGTATAGTTAGATTTAACATATACATACATTTATAAAATAATCAAACAAAATTTGAAATATAAATCGAGTTGGGTTGGCTGAAAAAAATAGAGCGTTGAACCAATCCTTTTAATTCAATTTAATTTTTTTAATCTAACCACGTATTTACTTTTTAAAGCCGTTTAATCTACCAAAAAAGGTTGGTTCGTTCAGTTGAGATTGTAACTAAATGCATAGTTACACATAAAATTACAAAACCTAAATAAAATTGAGTCGTATAAATGTATAAACTAATACTTTAATTTACTTAAAAGTTAAAATAAAAAATTGGGTTAAAGGAAAATTGTAATCTAACTAATAAGAATTTAAAAACAAACTTAAAACTCAATTTACCACAATAATTATGACATGAAATTCTGAGAGGTCGGTGGTTCGATCCTCTGCTAAAACAAATTCATCTCATTTTAAATAATAAAAAATATGACATATAATTCAAACCCACAACTGAATGCATAAATTAGACCTAAAAATCCATCATAGTTGTCAGAAAAAGATATCAATTTGATACACAATATTTGTTGATTTGTATTTATAAAGGCCCTCAATACTCATAGTCTTATCTCTATTTGGGAAATTACAAACACCCCATTTTATTGAATTGACGTACTCATCGAGCCCACAAACACAATAAGAAACTCAGGAAGTGCCTCTGCACATCTGTCCGGGTAGAGCTCTGATACCATTTATAACATCCAAACTCATCATCGAATGCATACTAGACCCAACAACCCATCATAATTCAATCCGAAAAAGCTAGCAATTTGATAAACATTAAATATTGACTTGTATCTACAAAGGTCTCTAATACTCTTATTTTTATCGATTTGGTATGTTACATAACACCATTATAATTTTTAAATATACAAGGGTTAAAAGGTAACTTCATATCCATTTTATTGACTTTCTTTGCCCTTAAATTATATTTTTTTCTTGTTGTATTATTAATTGTGATTAAATTTTTAGTTTAAATGTTTGTTACAAATTTGTTTTATTAACTTTTTATAATAAATAATTTCATATATTCTAAATAATTAATTTTTAACTTATAACAATAATTAAAAAGTCAGTATAACTACGTCACATTAAAAAAACTCAACTGAATTTTATATATACCAATCTTTTTCTTCTTCAAAAAAATTATACCAAATTTAAAATTATATATCTTAATTAATAGTAAAATTATTGATTTAACCACTCGAAATATAAAATGACTTCAACACTTTTATATTTGTTTTATATACTTGAAATGATTCTTTAATTGAATATTTTTAAATTAAATTGAGCATGTAGCCTAATAATCGATTCCTAATCAAGGTCTTCATTAATAAGATACAAAAAAATTCACAAGATATTATACATTTTGTTAGGTAATGAATTACACACAGAGGGGGGTGAATGTGTTTTAATGTTTTTATGCTTTTTTGAATTGTTTTGGTTTTGAACAAAGTAAATCAAATCTTGTAGTAAGATGTGTTATATCAGAAATTAAATATGTAGCTATGAATAACACAGATCTTTCAAAACTCACTTAATTTTATATTAAAATTAAGAATGTTTTGCTACAAAATTTCTAGGCTCTTTGTTGATAAAGAGCTTAGCTTCTTCTTGAGAGAAATACAAGAATTACTGATCTAATTGTTACAAACTAACAAAGGACCAGTGTTAACTTTATATTCTAGTTAACTGCTGATTTACACAGTGTACAATAAGAGATGTTATTCACTTTAGTAAACTGTCACTAATCATTTCCATTTTAGGAAAAGTATATCTTCCATTTCTGGATTAGCATATCTTTGCATATTGTGTTAACTTTGATCTTCCTTTGTCAGTTAATCTTCACCCTTGATCTTGCACACTCTTTAAGCTACTTTTTGTAGACTTGTCAATCCAACTGGTTGGATTGTTTGTTGATTGTTAATCTTGGATATTGAACTGATCTGTAATTTGTACTTTGAGATTTTACCTCGAGATCTACAGTTAGGCATATAGAGATCTTGACATCTCGATAAGTATATTGGCTTATCGAGATATCGAATACTCCATAGTTGAATTGACTTGTAGAGGTCTCTGTGTTCTCTATAAGAGAATTTGGATTATCGAGATCTCTAATCTTCATATCTTCACTTTGACTTATCGATATCTCTGAGTTCTCTAGTGACATATTGACTTGTTGATAACTCAGAGTTCTCTAGTCAAATTTGACTTGTCGATAACTCAAAGTTCTCTAGTGAACTTTGGCTTGTCGATATCCCTGAGTTCTCTAGTGAAATTTGATTTGTTGATAACTCAGAGTTCTCTAATGAATGTTGACTTGTCGATAACTCTGAGTTTTCTAGTGAAGAATTGACTTGTCGATATCTCCAATCTTCATGTCTTCAATTTGACTTGTCGATATCTCTGAGTTCTCTAGTAGTTTTTCCGAGTTCTCTATAAGTCATTTGGAGTTCTCGAGTGACTTCTCTATAACACTAAATCTGTGACTTGTAGAGATCTTGACTTAGAATATTTTTCTCAAAGCAGATTTATTCAACTCCAAATTTCTTCATAATTCTTCTGAGGCATGATCTTCTTGATCTTCTTCCAGATAGAATTCTTAGGCTTGACACTGCTTAAAGAAAAAGACTCCATTATGCTCCTTTGGCATTTTTACAGACTATAAATGTTACAAGTATAAAATGCAAACTAAGATTACAATACAAATTACTTAGGGTTGTCAATTTGACTTAGTCTTGTTATTGTCCAGGCATGTCTTGCACAACAATCTCCCCCAATTTGTGAGAAGATTGCTTAACACAAATTCATGCCTGTTAACAAGACTAACCCCAAGCTATGATGGAAAATAAAGTAGTTACATGAAAATTGACACAATTACAAATTTTATACATTAGAAGATTTACAAAGTTAAAGTAGTTACAAGCATCAGGTAAAGACTGTTTTTGCTTCTGTTTCTTCTCAAAGGATATCCTTTAACTGAACAAGAATTTCAAGTTCTTCTACAATAGGTGTCCCACTTAGAGCTTCTACTAGTTTGATCCTGTTTGCTTTTGGATAACCACTGTCTAGTAAATCAATTCTAAATCTTGAGAATTTGCCAGCTTTGATGTTCAGAAACTTTCCATCTTTTGAAATTATGCTCATTCCTTTAGCCTTGAGTTCTTTTGATCTTTTCATGAACATTTCAATCTCGTCATCATATTTTCTTTTCCTTTCCTCATATTCAGCCTCATTTATTTTTCTTCTTTCTTCCCTTTCAATCAACCACTCAGCCAAAACTGATCTTCATGCTCTTGTAGCAGTATCCTTGTATTTTAGCAAGCTTATCACTCTCTTGATTTATGTGGGAGAGAGAGAGAAAGAGAGAGTCCATCAAAGCACATCCAAGGAAAGTGAATGACCCATCTGCATAGTAAATTCTGACTTCCTTTAAAGATACAACCCAGACTCTAACTATTTCCTTAGCTAGTTTTTGAAAATAATCTTCATCTGAGATGCACCAATTCAAGGGTAGAAAATCATTTTGCTTGAAGCAATTCCAGAGAGCCCTTTTAGTGACTTTTTCATTTTCTATAGGCTTAACTTTTCCGAGTTTCCTCCCAACAGTCTTGTAATTGATTTTGAGTGGAGCCTTGTCTAAAGGTAAGATAGTGATTTTCTTGAGATAGGTTTGGTTTGAGGTGATTGGTGTTTTAAGAAAGGTGTTTGCAGTTTGTTTGTACAGAAACTTTGATTTAGAGGTTAGAGGTGGTTTGATGTTTGAGATAGTTGATTTTGATGGTTGAGCTAAAGGTTGAGCTAGTTGTGTTTGAATTTTTAGGGTTTGGTGTGGTTCTAAACTATTATGTTTCTTTTTGCTTCTTCTCTCACTCCCTCTCTTCTTCTCATCATCCTTCTTTTCATCACCCTTCTTCTTTTCATCCTTACTGCCAGTTGCTTTAGAAGCTTGACTTGGATTTGAGCCAGAAGGATTTTGTTTTGTTATCCTGCTGCTCATCATCATCCTTGTCTTCCTTCAAATTATAGTCTGTTGTGGGCAACATAGTTTCAACATTTTGTAGATATCTCCCCAAGATCCTGATCATTTCCTTATCTTCAGGCTTTTTGTTGATTTTGGTCTTTAGATCAGTTTCAATGGTCATGATCAATCTCAAGTTATTCCTCACACAGTGTTTAGGAACTGTGAAGTGTCTGCACTTTCTAGTTTGTGGGCATATGTTAGCAATCCCCCTGCTTTAATGAAGATAGGCTTCAGGAAAAGCAGCTATATGAGCATTTTTGAGTTCCTTTAGCAGCAAGGTGTCCTCCGGAATAACTCTGTGTATTTTGTCAATTATTACATCCATCTCAGATGCTCTCAGTTTTTGAAGATTGATGAGAGACACCTGGAGACATCAGTCCAGTCTACAGTCATTTATATTTGCCACTATTCTCTTTTCTAGAAAGTTGTCAACCTTTACTAGCACCACTCTGAGAAAGTTTATATTGTTGGCCAAAGCTTTCTTGTATGTAGCATAATTGTTATGAAGAGACACCCTCAAGACTGTCAGAAGTTCATTAAATCCATTATCTTGACAAGGTCCTTCTGCAGCTTTTAAGAGTCTTTCTTTTCCAACATTATGAGTGATTTAAACTATTGAAGAGCTTTGACCATGCTGAGTTATAGAGATGACTTCTTTTGACTTGACAGCATCCTTGGATTGTTGAATCTCCCCCTTAGTCTTGGTGACAGGCATGATTAGGGGAGTTGGCAGTTCTGGCCTCACAGCTTCAGGCAGTGCAGGCAATGGAATGTTAAGCTTTCCTATAATGGCTCCCAAGGCAACAGAGTTTTGCATTTGAAGGTGCTTGTGTGAGTCCACCAAGGTTTGAATTTCAGCATGTTGACTCTGCACTAGAGTAGTGAGAGCTTGCACTTGAGCTTTGAGATTATCATTAGAGGTTTGCAGAGTGGAGACTTGTTGTTGAAGTGCTTGAATGTGAAGATTTGTCGAAGTAGATGCAGGTGGATGAGAGCTTGATGTAGAGATAGCAGTAGATGGTCCTGTTAGAGCGAAAACATGCACTAATATTCACGCAAGTATACGCGTTCGCAAGTAATATAGAATACTTTCTAGTTCGTTCCCTCAGAGACTCAGACTAAATTATTGTCTAATTAAACTCACTCACCAATGTATGATTACTTCTCAATGTCAAGATACTAACACTTAAAATTGTTGATTAAATATTAACTATAATTAACTACTTAATTAATCACTTAACTAACACTTCAATTTATCAATAATAAAACACTCATGAGATCACAACTTCATTATTACTTCCTTCTATAGCCATTGTTATTACCTGTAGCATGAGACGGTGATGATATTAATCGAATAACACGAAACTGATAAAAGCCAACTTTCATTGTACTAATACCATTCTACCAAGCATCCACAATTAAAATAGAAGTTGAATAGTCATCAATTATGTTGAGTTCCCATATGTCTACAGAAATTGACAACACAACGATTTAAGCACAAGTTATTCCTTTTGATTACATAGGGCAAATAAAACTGTTAGAGTTACCCACTAATCATGCACAACGTACATGAACCTATGCTAGCATGGCAAGTTCTAAATCTCAAGATCCACCGTCGCTTCTGTTAGGGCGAAATCACGCACTAATATTCACGCAAGTATACGCGTTCGCAAGTAATATAGAATACTTTCTAGTTCGTTCCCTCAGAGACTCAGACTAATTTATTGTCTAATTTAACTCACTCACCAATGTATGATTACTTCTCAATGTTAAGATAACACTTAAAATTGTTGATTAAATATTAACTATAATTAACTACTTAATTAACCACTTAACTAACACTTCAATTTATCAATAATAAAACACTCATGAGATCACAACTTCATTATTACTTCCTTCTATAGCCATAGTTATTACCTTTAGCATGTGACAGTGATGATATTAATCAAATAACACGAAACTGATAAAAGCCAACTTTCATTGTACTAATACCATTCTACCAAACATCCACAATTAAGATAGAAGTTGAATAGTCATCAATTATGTTGAGTTCCTATATGTCTACAGAAATTGACAACACAACGATTTAAGCACAAGTTATTCCTTTTGATTACATAGGGCAAATAAAACTGTTAGAGTTACCCACTAATCATGCACAACGTACATGAACCTATGCTAGCATGGCAAGTTCTAAATCTCAAGATCCACCGTCGCTTCACAAGAGATTAACACCCTATCTTATATGTTCGCGACACACATAAGACGAATACGCACAACCAATACTAGATATCATGCAATCATCACACACTAAAGTATTAAACAATTAACTAGAGAATTCCATAATAAATCCGTTGCAACCCCATGATCACGATTAGCCCATAATAGAACTTATCGCCATCATGGGTTCATGTGAAATCATGATAAACGAACACAAGAAAATAATAACTAAACTAATTATATTAAAACAGAGTACGTCACAAGAGTAAATAAGTCAAAGCAAGAAAACTAGCATCCAACGTTACAACGAAACAAGAATCACAAGAATATATGCTTCCTCTTCGTTGCTGTGTGCTAAATCGGTCTTCTTCCTTATCTCCTTCGCTTCTTGCAAAACACAATCTAAAACATAATCTCCTCTTAATACTCTGTGAAAAACGTCTCAAATCTACTTATATAATAGTCCCATAAAACTCAGATTATATAGAAGTTGGAAGCCAAACAGAAGTAGAAGTCTAAAATAATATATCTTTTTCCCCGACCCTGCGCGGCCGCTCAGCATTTCTGCGCGGGCGCGCAAGGCTGCTGCGCGGCCGCTCAGCATTGCTGCGCGGGCGCGCAGGACCCTACTGGAAAATTTCCAGGTTTGCTCCGTTTCTTCGCCGTAATCTGCCCGTTCTTTTCCTCTCGCAATGGTGAACACATGCCAAGGCTTATTCTTGATGATTCCTTCTCCGAAATGCAACTAATACCCTGAAATGCATAAACACTAGAAAAACGCATCAAATACACAAAATACTTGATTTCAAGACACCAATTTAAGCCATTTTAAGACGTTCTAAGTGGTATAAAATGCCACTTATCACACCCCCAAACTTAAATCGATGCTTGTCCTCAAGCGTCACAGACTCAAAAACAAATAAAAATATGCATGAATGCAATCTATATGAAAATGCAACGATCCCCCTTACTACAATTAACCAACCAAATTGTCACGTCTCAACGAATGCAGTTAGACATTAAAGATCAATAAACTCATGCAAACGGACATACAGCCAGAAACGTGGTGTGTGCAAATGTTTAACAGATATGCTTCGGAACTAGACCAATTACTATGACTAGACTATCCTCAAGGCAATCCTACGATTATACAAAGAATAAAAATTCTAGGCACAAAGTGATATACAACACTACAAGAACTTTGGAGCTTACTACGGAATCGTGCTTTTTATTTACAACTCAAATGCTTATTTGACCGTGCAATGAGTGAGGTCCACAAAAGACTTATACAATGGTATCCATGTAACGAGCGTTAGGTTAGCGGATCCCAGACTCTAAAAGCCTTAGGTCACTAGGCACAAAGTCCCCTAAGAACTTAATAACTCGAATACCAAAGAGCCCACTCTTGATCAATTATGCAAATTTTTTTTTTTTTTTAATAACTCTGAGCAAGTGCGTTTCGCTCCATCTTGCTCAACCCTAGACTACTCGCATAACATACGAGCCGGCTACTAGCCATTTGACGCCTAGCCACAACTAGCAACAAATTCCATTTTTACTCCATTTTTTTTTCTTTTTCATGCCTTTACCACTAAGAACCTATTATTAAATTCTAAGCATAATAAACAGATTATCCTTGAAAATAATCAGATCATAACAACAATTTAGTCCTTAAGCATTCTCTAAGACTTAGTGACAATACAAATGCTTCTAGCATGCATATCAACCTACACAACTTAATATCACTTTAATGCTATCACTACACTCGCCTCAATATCACAATTCAGTCGATAAATCATTGCAAAAGGGATCATGGCATATGCATGAGCTATATGATATGACAAACAAATAAAGCTATATAAAAAAAACTATATGGCAAAAATTATGCAACTATATGAACTAACTATCATGAATATGCAGCTATATGACACACACAAAATATTCCTTAACTACCACCCCCAAACTTAAAATCTTCACTGTCCCCAGTGAAGGTAGTAGAAAGGAACATAGGGTATACCTACTCGGAGTCATCATCATCATCACCCTCAGTGGGTGGAGTATCAGGCGGCGGGTATGCAGAGTCCTCACCAAAAACTGGCCACTGGATATCAGCTCCAAGGCCTCGAAAAGCAGTCCCTAACGCAAGGGTGAGCTCCTGAGCAAACCTGCTCTGCGTCTCATACTTGGCATCCATCCGCCGTGAAAGCCTCCTATACTGGGCATCACCCATCCCAGCACCCTCCTGAGCTCTCGAAGAATTAGCCTCACCACGCCCTGGCCTGGCCATAGTAGCACCTCGTGCTGGACGCCCTCCTGGAAGACGATAACCCAGCCCATGCTCCTCAGGCTCACCACCGGTCCACTCCTACATCCCATTCAGAGTTCCAGAATCTCCAGGAGCTGCTGGCAACTGCAACTGCTCATGAGCCGGCCAGTTCACTCCTACTGCACGGCATAGCTTCGTAACCGTGGATGCATAAGGGATGTTCATATGCTTTGCTCCCCTCAAAAACTTCAAAATTCCTTGGTAGATAAACTCACCAAGGTCCACATAGTATTCCTCATTCAGAATTCCCCACAACAACTGTGCTCTCTCAACTGTGACCTCGTGTGCATGTGAAGAAGGCAAAATATTAGCACATATAAATGCATTCCATGCACGGGCATACCTGTTCATGGCGATCGCCGGAAAGTGATGATACTGATTATTGGCTGGACTGCGGTTCCAAACTGTGCCCGGTCGACAGAGAGTCGCACAAATCAAATCCAAGTCAAAGTCCTCAGCAGTCTTTTCATTCCAGTTCTCCTCCTCGGGCTTCCTCTCTCGCTGTCCAATCACACGGCGAATCGCCGCAGGATGATAATCAACCGTCAGCCCACGAACTACAGAAAACCCATTCTTTTCAGCCTTCGCGTTCGCGTAGAACTCGCGAACAATACTCATCGGTACTGCTTCGGGTGACTCACAAAAAGCTATCCACCCCTTCTCTGCAATCATGGGCAACAACTCACCATCCCTCCCTGATGGTAAAAACCCCCTCTCCTTCAGAATCGGCTTCCCCAACAGCCTAGTGTACTCCTCCTCCGCGGCTCTGTCAGTTAACCGAGGCCTTGCAGCAGTACCCCTTGATGAATCAGCAGTAGAAACTGTGCTGCTGCTGTCAATAGTGCGTGCTCTCTTGGGTGCCATTGATTTGTGAATAAAAGTGTGTAAGAACTGATTTTTTGATGTTTATGAGAGGGTTTAAGTGTAGGAAGTTGTGGGAGATATGTAGGATAGGTGTATGTATATATAGGGTGTGGAGTAGGTTAAATTAGATTAGGAGTGGGGTTGAGGGATAAAATCATGGGGTAATGGGAAAAGAATTCATGGGTTTATGGGCTGTAATGGGTTTTTGTGTTTTTGTTTGTTTTCTTTTTTCTCTGAACTGTAAAAAAAAATTTCTGGAACTCGACCCCTGCGCGGCCGCTCAGCATTTCTGCGCGGGCGCGCAGAGGGTCTCTGGAAAAAAAAATTTTCAGCCCCTGTTTTCTGATTTTTTTGTGTTTTTGGATAGGTTATTAACTTCTAAGGGTTCCTGTAACAACAATTCATGGGCTGCCTCCCACGCAGCGCTTCTTTTTCGTCATTAGCTTGACGTTCCGTACCTTTCTCACGTAGTCAACAACATGGCACTAACCACCTCTCAGTTTGCCATGTCCCCATAGTAGTGCTTCAACAGCTGACCGTTAACCTTGAATGCTTGGTCCGAATCATTCTAAAAAATTTCCACCGCTCCATGTGGAAACACAGTTTTGACAATAAAAGGTCCAGACCACCTTGATTTCAACTTCCCAGGAAAAAGTCGGAGCCGAGAGTTGAATAACAGAACTTGTTGCCCTGGCACAAATAACTTAGGATGTAGCTTCCTATCGTGCCACCTCTTCACCTTTTCCTTATACATTTTGTTATTCTCGTACGCTTGAAGTCGAAATTCATCAAGTTCATTAAGCTGAAGCATTCTTTTCTTACCAGCTGCATCTAAATCCAGGTTCAATTTCTTCAATGCCCAGTAGGCCTTATGCTCAAGCTCCGCCGGTAGATGACATCCCTTACCGTACACCAACTGAAACGGTGACATCCCAAGTGGAGTTTTGTATGCTGTTCTGTAAGCCCAAACAGCTTCATCGAGCTTTAAAGACCAATCCTTCCTTGACGGACAAACAACCTTCTCTAGAATGCGCTTTATCTCTCTGTTAGACACTTCCGCTTGACCATTTGTTTGCGGATGATAGGCAGTAGCTACTCGATGATTCACATTATAACGCTGCATCATAGAAGTGAACTTACGGTTGCAAAAATGCGATCCTTCATCACTTATGATTACCCGAGGTGTTCCAAACCTTGTGAAAATTTGCTTATGAAGAAAATTTAGCACTGCCTTTGCATCATTTGTCGGTAAAGCTTTAACTTCGACCCATTTTGAGACATAATCGACTGCCAGCAAGATGTACTGATTATTGCAAGATGAGATAAAAGGCCCCATGAAATCGATTCCCCATACATCAAAGACTTCGACTTCAAGCATCACATTTAATGGCATCTCATCCTTCCTTGACAAATTTCCCACTCTTTGGCAACGATCACACCTTAAAACAAACTGATGAGCATCCTTGAACAAGGTGGGCCAGAAAAAACCTGCTTGCAGAATACGAGCTGCCGTCTTCTCACCTCCATAGTGTCCACCATAAACCGTGGAATGGCAGTCTCGTAATATCCCCTCCGTCTCACAGAACGGGATACATCTCCTGATGATCTGGTCAGCTCCCTGTCTAAACAAATATGGTTCATCCCACATATACCACTTCACCTCATGCAGAAACTTCTTCTTTTGCGCGGATGTCAAATTAGGAGGCATTATATTGCTGACAAGATAGTTTACAATATCTGCAAACCATGGTTCTTCCTCCTGAATTGCAAACAACTGCTCATCCGAAAAAGATTCATTGATTAACGTCCTATCTTGTGAAGTAGAATCGGGATTCTCCAACCTAGAGAGATGGTCAGCTACTTGATTCTCAGTACCTTTTCTATCTTTGATCTCTAACTCAAATTCCTGAAGTAAAAGCACCCAACGAATGAGTCTCGGCTTCGAATCCTTCTTAGAAACCAGATAGCGAATAGCTGCATGATCAGTGAATACTGTTACTTTCGTACCAAGCAGATAAGATCGAAATTTCTCAAAGCCAAAGACTATAGCCAAAAGCTCCTTCTCAGTAGTGGTGTAGTTCAATTGGGCCCCATTTAAAGTCTTACTCGCATAGTAGACCACATGGAAGAGATTTTTCTTGCGCTGTCCCAGAACTGCACCTACCGCATAGTCACTCGCATCATACATCATCTCAAACGGTTCTGTCCAATCTGGTGCTGTAATAACTGGTGCCGTGATCAAACTCTCCTTGAGAGTCTCGAATGCTGCCAAACATTCATCACCAAATTTGAAAGGCACATCTTTCTCAAGTAAATTGCACAACGGCTTAGATATCTTTGAAAAGTCCTTGATGAATCGCCGATAAAAACCCGCATGACCGAGAAAACTACGAATTCCTTTCACTGAATTAGGCGGGGGAAGATTTTCAATGACTCCCACCTTGGCCTTGTCCACCTCCAGACCTTTGCTAGAGACCTTATGCCCAAGGATAATGCCTTCACGCACCATAAAATGACATTTCTCCCAATTAAGCACCAAATTAGTTTCCACGCATCTTTTGAGTACGGCGTGCAGATTATTCAAGCATTCATCATATGAGTGTCCAAAGACGGAGAAGTCATCCATGAACACTTCGACGTTATTTCCAATCATGTCAGAGAATATAGCCATCATACATCTCTGAAAGGTGGCCGGGGCGCCACATAACCCAAACGAAACTCTTCGAAAAGCAAATGTGCCAAATGGACAAGTGAAGGTAGTCTTTTCCTGATCCTCTGGTGCAATACAAATCTGATTATACCCGGAATAACCATCCAGAAGACAAAAATACTCATGTCCCACCAATCTGTCAAGCATTTGATCAATGAATGGGAGAGGGAAGTGATCCTTTCTTGTGGCTTTGTTCAATTTTCTATAATCCATGCATACTCTCCATCCTGTAACTGTTCGAGTAGGGATGAGCTCATTCTTTTCATTTGCGACCACAGTGATACATCCTTTCTTAGGTACACATTGCACGGGGCTCACCCACGAGCTGTCAGAAATAGGATAAATGATGCCTGCATCTAGCCATTTCAGAATTTCTTTCTTCACCACCTCCTTCATGATCGGGTTCAGTCTTCGCTGCTGTTCCACAGTTGGCTTACTACCTTCCTCTAACAGAATTTTATGCATACAATATGAAGGACTTATCCCCTTGATGTCTGATATGGTCCATCCTATAGTCGATTTGAATTCTCTCAAAATCCTTAAGAGCTTGTTTTCCTCACTACCTGAAAGGTCAGCTGAAATAATAACAGGTAACGTAGATGAATCACCTAAAAAGGCATACCTCAAGTGTTCAGGTAATGGTTTAAGCTCCAAGGTAGGTGCTTCCTCTATTGATGGTTTGAGCTTCCCTTCAGCATTCTTAAGGTCAGAAGTACCAAGAGATTCAAATGGTATATCGAGCTTTCGCTTCCATGGAGAAGCGTTCAGATATTGTAATTGCTCGTTGCTATCTTCATCATCGCTGTCAAAATCCCCCACTAAGGCCTTTTCCAATGCATCAGACATTAGCATGTGATCGAGTTCCGCAGTAACCGCAGAATCAATCACATCCACTTTTAAGCACTCCTCATCTTCTGTAGGGAATTTCATTGCCTTGAATACGTTGAAGGTCACATCCTGATCTTGAACCCGCATAGTAAGTTCCCTTTTTTGCACATCTATCAAGGTACGGCCAGTAGCCAAGAAAGGCCTCCCCAAGATTATGGGAATCTTCTTATCTTCCTCAAAATCCAGAATAACAAAATCAGCAGGAAAGAAGAGCTTATCCACCTTGACGAGCACATCCTCAACTATGCCCCTTGGGTAAGTAATGGAACGGTCCGCCAATTGTAGCGACATGTATGTGGGTTTTGGATCAGGCAGATCCAGCTTTTTAAAGATCGACAACGGCATCAGATTAATGCTTGCTCCCAAATCACAAAGGCACTTGTCAAAAGTTAGATTGCCAATGGTGCAAGGAATGGTGAAGCTTCCTGGATCTTTCAGTTTTGGTGGTAACTTTTGTTGTAGAACCGCGCTGCATTCTTCCGTGAGAGCAACGGTTTCAAGGTCATCCAGTTTCACCTTCCTTGAAAGAATAGTCTTCATAAACTTCGCATAACTAGGCATTTGTTCCAGAGCCTCAGCGAAAGGTATATTGATGTGAAGTTTCTTGAACACCTCCAGAAACTTCCCGAACTGTCTATCCAGCTTTTGTTGCTGCAATCTCTTAGGAAAAGGTGGTGGAGGATAGAGCTGTTTCTCCCCTGTATTAGCCTCAGGCAGAGTGTGTTCAACAATAGTCTTCCTTGGTTCTGCCGCTTTCTCCTTTTGCTTAGATTCTTCATCCCTAACTTCAGCTTCGACTTCTTTTGCCTTTTCAGCATCAGCTACTTTTCCAGACCTTAAGGTAATAGCCTTGACTTGCTCTTTGGCTTCCTTCCTGCCTGGTACTTCCGTGTCACTGGGAAGAGTGCCAGGTTGACGATTGAGCACTGCATTGGCTAATTGACCGATTTGATTTTCCAAGGTCTTGATAGAAACCGCCTGACTCTTGCACAACAGCTTAAGTTCCTCAAAGTCAGCACTAGTAGGTGCAGTTGCACTTCCCTGTTGAGGATATGATTGCCTTGTAGCATACTGCTGTGGTTGCTGGAATCCAGGTGGGTTAAACTGTTTACTCACTCCTTGCTGATATGGTGGCTGAATAGCATTCTGATTATTTCCCCAGCTGAAATTTGGATGATTTCTGTTGTTAGGATGATAGGTCGCTGGCACAGGCTGCTGTTGTCGCTGATAATTATTCACATACTGAACAGATTCGTTGACAAGAGAACACTGATCCGTAGCATGAGAACCTGCACAAAGCTCACAAACCATAGTTATTTGATTAACTCCATACGTAGCCAAAGAATCAACCTTCATTGATAGTGCTTGGAGCTGGGCTGCAATAGCGGTGGCTGCATCAACTTTCAGAATACCTGCTACCTTGCCTGTTGTCATCCTCTAAGTTGGGTTTTGATGCTCATTTGCAGCCATCGTCTCAATAAGATTGTACGCCTCAGTATAGCTTTTAGCCCATAAGGCTCCTCCAGCTGCTGCATCGAGCATGGGCCGAGATTGGGCCCCCAAACCATTATAAAAACCAGTGATTACCATCCAATCCGACATTCCATGATGTGGACATTTTCTCAACATTTCCTTGTAGCATTCCCAAGCCTCGCACATAGATTCTGTAGGTTGCTGCGCAAACTGAGTAAGAGCACTCCTCATAACAGCAGTCTTTGCCATTGGATAAAACTTCACCAGAAACTTTTGCGCAAGATCTTGCCACGTAGTGATGGACCCAGCTGGTTCAGAATGTAACCAGTCCTTAGCTTTATCCCTCAGTGAGAATGGGAAAAGCCTCAACTTGATAGCCTCATCAGTCACGCCATTATACTTAAAAGTACTGCAGATCTCGACAAAATTCCTTATGTGCATGTTGGGGTCTTCAGTTGCCGCTCTTCCAAAAGAAACAGAATTCTGCACCATCTGAATAGTGCCCGGCTTGATTTCAAAGGTGTTAGCTTGAATAGCCGGATGAAGGATGCTTGACTGAATGTCATCAATTTTAGGCCGAGAAAAATCCATAAGAGCTGGATCAACTTGAACAATACGATCTCCCATGTTTACTGGTTCTTTCTGCTCAGTTCCTGAATCCGAATCCTCAAAATCTAACTTCTCCGGTGTATCAAGAACTTCGTCTTTCTCCTCAGCTGTATCTAAGGTCCTCTTGCGAGCACGAGAACGAGTTTGCATAAACGGTTGCTAAAGTACCTGAAACACAACCGAAAAGAGTAATTAACTACTACATCCTAATCACTGAGTCCTAATGACCAATGATGGTAAGTACATAAACTAAACAAATACGCCGAGTCCCCGGCAGCGGCGCCAAAAACTTGTTAGGGCGAAATCACGCACTAATATTCACGCAAGTATACGCGTTCACAAGTAATATAGAATACTTTCTAGTTCGTTCCCTCAGAGACTCAGACTAATTTATTGTCTAATTTAACTCACTCACCAATGTATGATTACTTCTCAATATTAAGATAACACTTAAAATTGTTGATTAAATATTAACTATAATTAACTACTTAATTAACCACTTAACTAACACTTCAATTTATCAATAATAAAACACTCATGAGATCACAACTTCATTATTACTTCCTTCTATAGCCATAGTTATTACCTTTAGCATGTGACAGTGATGATATTAATCGAATAACACAAAACTGATAAAAGCCAACTTTCATTGTACTAATACCATTCTACCAAACATCCACAATTAAGATAGAAGTTGAATAGTCATCAATTATGTTGAGTTCCTATATGTCTACAGAAATTGACAACACAACGATTTAAGCACAAGTTATTCCTTTTGATTACATAGGGCAAATAAAACTGTTAGAGTTACCCACTAATCATGCACAACGTACATGAACCTATGCTAGCATGGCAAGTTCTAAATCTCAAGATCCACCGTCGCTTCACAAGAGATTAACACCCTATCTTATATGTTCGCGACGCACATAAGACGAATACGCACAACCAATACTAGATATCATGCAATCATCACACACTAAAGTATTAAACAATTAACTAGAGAATTCCATAATAAATCCGTTGTAACCCCATGATCACGATTAGCCCATAATAGAACTTATCGCCATCATGGGTTCATTTGAAATCATGATAAACGAACAAAAGAAAATAATAACTAAACTAATTATATTAAAACAGAGTACGTCAGAAGAGTAAATAAGTCAAAGCAAGAAAACTAGCATCCAACGTTACAACGAAACAAGAATCACAAGAATATATGCTTCCTCTTCGTTGCTGTGTGCTAAATCGGTCTTCTTCCTTATCTCCTTCGCTTCTTGCAAAACACAATCTAAAACATAATCTCCTCTTAATACTCTGTGAAAAACGTCTCAAATCTACTTATATAATAGTCCCATAAAACTCAGATTACATAGAAGTTGGAAGCCAAACAGAAGTAGAAGTCTAAAATAATATATCTTTTTCCCCGACCCTGCGCGGCCGCTCAGCATTTCTGCGCGGGCGCGCAAGGCTGCTGCGCGGCCGCTCAGCATTGCTGCGCGGGCGCGCAGGACCCTACTGGAAAATTTCCAGGTTTGCTCCGTTTCTTCGCCGTAATCTGCCCGTTCTTTTCCTCTCACAATGGTGAACACATGCCAAGGCTTATTCTTGATGATTCCTTCTCCGAAATGCAACTAATACCCTGAAATGCATAAACACTAGAAAAACGCATCAAATACACAAAATACTTGATTTCAAGACACCAATTTAAGCCATTTTAAGACGTTCTAAGTGGTATAAAATGCCACTTATCAGCTTCACAAGAGATTAACACCCTATCTTATATGTTCGCGACGCACATAAGACGAATACGCACAACCAATACTAGATATCATGCAATCATCACACACTAAAGTATTAAACAATTAACTAAAGAATTCCATAATAAATCCGTTGCAACCCCATGATCACGATTAGCCCATAATAGCACTTATCGTCATGATGGGTTCATATAAAATCATGATAAACAAACACAAGAAAATAATAACTAAACTAATTATATTAAAACATAGTACGTCACAAGAGTAAATAAGTTCAAAGCAAGAAAACTAGCATCCAACATTACAACGAAACAAGAATCACAAGAACATATGCTTCCTCTTCGTTGCGGTGTGCTAAATCGGTCTTCTTCCTTATCTCCTTCGCTCCTTACGTAAAAACACAATCTTCTTCAATCCCCCCTTGTGAAAACGTCTCAAATCTACTTATATCATAGTCCCATAAAACTCAGATTACATAGAAGTGGAAACCAAACAGAAGTAGAAGTCCTAAAATAATTTGTCTTTTTTCCCGACCCTGCGCGGCCGCTCAGCATAGCTGAGCGGGCGCTCAGCTTGCTGCGCGGCCGCTCAGCATAGCTGAGCGGGCGCTCAGCTTGCTGCGCGGCCGCTCAGCAATGCTGAGCGGGCGCTCAGACCTCTACTGGAAAAATTCTGATTTCGCTCCGTTTCTTCACCGTAATCTGCCCGTTTCTTTCCTCTCGTAATGGTGAACACATGGCAAGGCTTATTCTTGATGATTCCTCCCCCGAAATGCAACTAAAACCCTGAAATGCATAAACACTAGAAAAACGCATCAAATACACAAAATACTTGATTTCAAGACACCAATTTAAGCCATTTTAAGACGATCTAAGTGGTATAAAATGCCACTTATCAGGTCCAAATGTAGCTTGCACATGTTTCTGAATTTCATCCATGACCAAAGGTGAGGGAGTGTATCTTGCAGTGTGCATTTGATCCAACTTCCACCTGGTGTCATTGGAGTTTGTGATGTGATCTTGAACTACCTTGTGCAAGGCTAAAAAGGAGTCTTTCAGTTGATTTACACTCTTATCAATCCCACTGAGATCATACCTTGACATTTATTCTGAGAAGGTTTTGAATTAGTTTTTGATCTCAGTTTGAGAGGGGATGATTTGATCCATCATTTCCCTTACCATCCTCATAATCTTGTCTTGATGTCCATTCAATGTGATTTGAAGTATTTTTCCAAAGTTATGGAAAACCTTGATTTGAGCTTTATAGACATCATTGATGGCATTATACACCTCTTGTGGAGAGTGAGATCTGGAATTGCTTCCCAAAATTATGATGTATTCCTCCCTAAATTTAGCTAACACAACATCCATTTCTATGGTGAAGTCCTTGTCCAACCAAGCATCACAGTTAGCATCCTGACCAGCTTCATCAATAATTTTTGCTTGATTATCTTCAACATCAGCCTGGTAGGTGAGCATGATAGCTTGGTAGTCCTGATTAGACATATTGGATGTGAGTAGATGTTGTGAGATTTGTGTAAGGCCTCCAAGTTGATCAACTCTGAGATCTTCAATTGTTGAAGGTTAATTTTCAGTGTCTCAGATCCATTGGGAGATGAGGTGTGATTGAGATGTGGAGGGTTGTGAATCAGAACCACCTGTGACCGAAGTCACAGTTTTTCTCACAGATTGCTCCGTGGTTTTGATAAGTTATTGTTCCTCACATGAAATGGGAACCTCCAATTAAATTGGAGGGGATTTGACTGGGTTACTTTCATGTGCACCAGTCTCAAACCCTTGTGCTTCTTGCAGAGCACTGTCACTTGAATGTAATAAACTTGCCTCCCCCATAGCAGGATCATTGGCAATTATACTCCTAGCATCAACTGCTAATGCAATTTCTGAAAGGCATATGTCATAGCCTATTTATTTATTCGAGGATTTAACTCAACTCAAATAAGAATGTAACAAGTAAATAGTGGATCTACCGTCAAAGATATCTCACAAAGTAACATCTGTCAAAGGATTCAAAAACAATGTTCATCTACAGACTTGAGGAATTACTTCACTGGAAGAAGTTCAAGAAATTGATCAAGCCTCAGTGATATAAATCAAGATTATGGATTTAATCAAGTGACAGAGATCTTGTCAGGGTATCAGATAATTACAGGGATTTAATCTGAAGAAAATCAAGATTATCAACGTCAAGACATGAAGAAACGTCACCGAAGTTAGTCACTCATGAACCAGACAGTACATCGAGTGTCAACATTGAAGTGGTGGAATTGATTCATAATTGACAGTGATTTTCAGTGATTTTCAGAAGAATGGTTACTGCTCAAGATTGGTATTAATTCTCTATTAATTAATTAAGTCATATAATTTAATTAAGAAAATAAATTATATATGCAAAGATTAATTTATTGATTAATTAAATTAATTAATTAATTAATTCTGAATTAATATTATGAATTTTCAGAATTTATTTTAAATTTAAATTCAATATTAATTCAGCATGACAATCAATTGAACTGGTATGACAATCAGATTGTCATACCGAAAGTCATACTAATTCAAATTGATTGTTATATCGAAAGTTCTAGCAGGAGGAGAATTGTCTTGCCAGTTCAGTTTGATAGTCTTACTAGTTCAATCAATTGTCATGCCGATTGTCTTGCTAGTTCAGGAGATAGTCATACCGATTGTCATGGTGGTACAACAGATTGTCTCACCGAAAGTTCTACCAGCTATGGGATTGTCATGCCTGTTCATTTCAGTTCTGTTGATTAAAAATAAAAGACAAGCAGCAGACATTTTTTATCATCTAACAGAATAAATTCAACAAACTCAAGAAAAGAAGCAGCCGCCCAAAATATTTTATCTCTCTGCTGAATTCAAGATTATCAATTTCTAGTTTTTAAAGTTAAATCCAAACCACTAGAAATCATTCTCTTGTTCTTGTGTAACTATCGAGCGGATCAAAATCCCTAGAACTTAATCTCAAATTGCTTCTAGCATTTGATCCTTTTTATTGCAAAAATAGAAAAAGTCCATGTCGAATTTATTCTAGATTTATGATAATTAATTTGAGATTAATCCCTTGTAATCAATATTGTTGTTGTAACACCTTTCAAGTTTAATAATATTTTTATTTAACTTGAATTTTGTTTCAATTTTTTATTCCGCACTAAATTCGATTAAACGGTATAGTTTGTATTCAACCCCCCCTTCTACAAACATATTGGGACCTAACAATTGGTATCAGAGCCCTCTGATTAACGAACAAATCAAGATCCTAGACTTTTGTGATTTTTCAACTCCTTGAATTTTTATTTATTCAAAAATTCATAATGACTTCACAAAAAGTTGGAACCGTTAAAATTCCACTATTTGATAAAGAAAATTATATTATGTGGAAGAAGAAGATGCTCTTGTTTTTACAAGTTGCAAATCCCAAATATCTGAACTTGTTAAAGAAGGATCCAAAAATTCCGATGGTTATTGAACCAGAGGTGATAGAAGATGATGTTGTAATTACCAAAGCTAGAACCTATGCAAAAGAGCCTGAGGATTTTACTCCTGCTGAAAAGGAAGAAGCCTCCTTGGATGCCAGCCTTCAATTAATTTTAGTTGATTCCCTTGATTCCTTGATGAACAGACATGTGATGAACTGTAAAAATTCCAAACACATCGGGAAACTATTGAGGTGATTAATGAAGGTACAGAGGAAGTTAGGGAGAACAACTTAGAGATCCTAACCTCTGAGTATGAATATTTTAAATCCAATCCAGGAGAAGGAATTACTGAAGTGTTCGAGAGGTACAATGCATTGATCAACAACCTGAATATAAATGGAAAATATTATTCAATCAGGGAGATCAACAAAAAGTTCCTTTTAACACTGCCAACTCATCTTGAACATAGAATTACTGCCATAAGAGAAGCGAGAGATCTGAGTGAGATTTCTTTGGAGAGGCTCTATGGTGTGTTAAAAACCTATGAGTTGGAGCAGCTTCAGCAGAAGGAAGTCTATGGGAAAGAATGAGTGGTCAGCACATCTACTGCTCTAGTAGCTGAAGGTCAACAACAACAATAACAATCTCAACAGTCAGATAGAATGGTACAGTCTTTCAAGGCTGAGGAAAATGTGATAGTAGCAGAATATGATCCTCCTACTACAAATCAATTCGGTGATGATTTTTACTCCTTGGAAGAGTTGAAGCAATTGAAAGATGAGCCAATGGCCCAGATTATCAGGAGATTCTCCAATGTCAGATTCAAGAGAAATCCCAAGTTCAAGTACAAGTCCAACTACAACAAATTCCAGAAAGGTGGATCTTCATCCTCTAACACCAGCAGTGGTGGATACAAAAGAGGGATGGTTGATCGGAGCACCATTAGATGCTATAACTGTAATGAGTTGGGATACTTTGCCACAGAATGCAGGAAGCCAAAGCAAGTAAGGAAGAACTCTTATGATTCAAATCAGAAGAGTAACTCTGAAAGGGCTTATCTGGCAAAGGGAAGAAGTTGGGATGATACTGATAGTGAAGATGAAGAAGTTGGGAATCTTGCTCTTATGGCTATTGATATAAATACTTCATCGTCAAGAAAAGAGGTAAAATTTACTGATGCTGAATTAGTTTATCATGTAGGAGGTTCCTTAGATTGTGCTCGTCGTGATAATGAACTGTTAAGTCAGCAGATCAAAGACCTTGAGAAAGAGGTCAATGAATTAAGACTTGTGCACATTAATCAAGATAAATTAAAAGAACAAGTATCTTTTCTAGAGAATAGAGTAAACTGTTATAAACAACTCGAAACTATTCTCAAAGATAAGATCACCGGTCTTGAGACTAAGGTTAAAGCTTACTTTAATTCTTGTTCGAAGGCTAAAGAGTTCTACAGTAAGCAAGCTGTTAATCAAACATCTGGAATAGGTTTTGATTACAATGCTGCTATTGGAGAATTAGGCATAAACTCCCCTCCTCATGTCTGTGCTAAAGGTAGGGAAGTACCACATGTGCTTAAGGGTGTTGATAAACCCCTCTATAAAGGATCAATTGCTGAACCATTTGATGAGACCTCCTTTATAATTCAAGAAGAAATATGTGCTGAAGATCTTGCTAATGAGAAGGTTGTTTCCAAGTCAAGTGTGTCGAAAGTTCCAATCAAAGTTGTGAAAGCAACTGAGACTAACTCAGACACATATGAGTTGGATAAAAAAAATGCCATGTCTGCCATGTATATTTTGCCTGTTGTTAATCCCACTCATAAAGTATGTGGTGTTCCTAATTGTATGTCTTGTGCTTTCAATTTGATGTATGCTTATTTTAATGGGAAACATGTTTCTAGTGATAAGACTACTCCTCGTCAGCATGTGAATAATAGGAAGCATGATAAGTCTAAGACTGCTAGTCCTTCTAAGGCTAGAAAGGAGACATTTGTGCCTAAGCCTAAACAGAAATTTGTAAAGGCTGTTTACAAGGTCAAATGTCCAGTCATTGAGAAAGTTGAGAACATGAAAATTAAGAATGTTGTTTTGCCTGACAAAGGCCAATTCTACAAGTATGCCGGACCCAACCAAGCTTGGGTTCCGAAGAAGGTCTAATCCATTTGTAGTGCAGGGCAGTAAACAGGTAGAACCGGTAGTGTGGATTCTTGACAGCGGATCGTCAAGATATATGACCGGAGATAGAGCCCTACTATCAAATGTGGTTGAGAAAGCTGGCCCAGTGGTTACCTTTGGAGATAACAACAAAGGTTTAACTGAGGGATATGGTTGTTTACAAGCTGGAAATGTTATCATTGTAAATGTGTATATTGTGTTAGGTTATTATCAGGAAGCAGTATCTATCATATAGCACCAGTGACGAGACTTGAGGATGTTACGACATATCAGGCACCTGATGCACATTATACATGGAATTGGACTCTAGTAGATGTGTACAAGTGTACTCCTGGTTGGTGAGTCAAAAGAGGAAGTCGATGCACCACAGTTCATGGACTTTGCAGTTGCAGATCTATTGGACTATACAATCTCTTCTTCACAATCTCACTTCATGTTGGTATGAACTAGTGTACTACTCAAGCAATCGTCAATGACATAGTATGACACTCTAACTGAAGTTACAGTTTAATATGAACTAGTAGAGTCGTCATATTAATAACTCTCTTATCACTAGGCACAAACATATTGTTTTATATGTGAAGTGATATAATGATAATGTTATAGTACATTATTTCTCTCAAAAGATTAAAATGTATAATTTTCATTCCTTATAGATCTTAAGTACATTTTATCTCTATATTGCCATATGTTCTGTGATACAGGTTCAGTCTCCAATGGCTTTCTTTCATTGACAGTCATAAGGTTGAAAACCCACAACTTCTATCCCAGACTGTAAAGACAAACACAAAAACAGAACCAACCAACACTCTCTTACCACTAAAATGAAGTATGAATGAGCGTGAGGGAGATAGTGCCTTAGTGCACCACATAAGGAAGGTTCTGAAGTCAATCCAGCAGCTCCGTCTCCTACATAGATGAGTAGTATTTAAACCGAGACAACTGCTAGCCCCCATACATCTTCTAAAAAAGATGTAATGGATGAAAAGGCACAAAAATAGTTACTAGATTCATTCTCTCAATAGGGTGCGTCTATTGAAATTTGCCTGTCGGCCAGGGTATCCGTTGTAGTGTCACCACCTCAAACATAAACAATTCTTGATGCACAAGGAAATGTTACACACACAAAGGACAAGTTGACGGAAACAAAAGTTTTGACCATTTTAAGGTCAGATTCGATTGTTCAAGGTTCTTTAATGGACCAATTGCCTTTACAGGTGTTAGGAGAGGATACTGATCCAAAAGCCATATGTCAGTGGTCAGTGTCTACCTCCCCAGGCTTAAATCCCCTGGATGCATCTGTGGATAGTGGATCTGACATAGGCGCAGATCGGCAACTTGTTGACAATGATTCAGATATTACCTGATGAGTCACAAGGAAATATCTTCACAGACATTAGAAGGGAACTTTGATCTTTATGCTAAATTTGTTGGATCATTGTTTACCTTCCCAGAATTCAAATCTAGAACCCTAAAAGGGAAACTAGCAACTTGTAGATTATGACTCAGATTCATCTGACGAGTCTAACGAGGATGGGGATTTGCGAACTCCCATTGCACCACCTGTGACCTCCTTAAGGACGGCTAAGGTGATTTTCCTTGCAGGTACAACTAAATTTTGGAGCTATGAGAGGAGTGATACACTTGTGAGAATGAGTGTAAACACGAGTGGTGAGAAGAGTGAAACACATGTGAGGTACACTAAATAGAATCACACACTCATAATGAGGAAGAAAGGGAAACTACTTGTTATTTCTTTTCCAACCAAGTGAAATATGAGAACTCCTTCAGACAACATCATACATTCCTTCTCTAAGGGGGAGATAAAAGCTTAAGTAATAGTTTGGACGATTCCTCAACTAAGGGGGAGAAATAGCAGGGAGGAAGAAAAAGATCCTATATATGTACACTACACCACACCATTGTTGTTTGTAACTACGGATCCTATTGTACGGGAGAGGTGGTAAATACAAGGTGATTTCCTAGTAAGGAATGAAGCTGTTTTCCAAAAGGGGAGTACCATTGGTTTTTATCTGCGGATCCTATTGTACGGGAGATGTGGTAAACGAAGGTGATCTCCTTAAGCAGTTGATTCTCATAGGGGGAGAAGCAAGAGAGATATGCGCTTCTCAACAGGAAATGTGGTTGTACAAAAGAAGATGAAACTACTTGAAGATATGTTCAGTCTAGAGGAACATCTATTTGGAATATGGAAAATGTTAAATATAATCCAGAACTTTTCTGCTATTTACTTTGCATTTATAATTACATCTTTTTCTTATTTGTTAGTTGAGTTATCCTCTAGGTATTTGTTGTTATTGTCTAACAAACAAATAGGGGGAGATTGAAAGGCATATGTCATAGCCTATTTGTTTATTCGAGGATTTAATTTAAATCAAATAAGAATGTAACAAGTAAATAGTGGATCTACCGTCAAAGAGATCTCACAAAGTAACATCTGTCAAAGGATTCAGAAACAATGTTCATTTACATACTTGAGGAATTACTTCACTGGAAGAAGTTCAAGAAATTGATCAGGCCTCAGTGATATAAATCAAGATTGTGGATTTAATCAAGTGATAGAGATCTTGTCAGGGTATCAGATAATTACAGGGATTTAATCTGAAGAAAATCAAGATTATCAAAGTCAAGATATGAAGAAACATCACGGAAGTTAGTCACTCATGAACCAGACAGTACATCAAGTGTCAACATTGAAGTGGTGGAATTGATTCATAATTGACAGTGATTTTCAGAAAATTTTCAGAAGAATGGTTGTTGTTCAAGAGTAATATTAATTCTCTATTAATTAATTAAGTCATATAATTTAATTAAGAAAATAAATTATATCTGTAAAGATTAATTTATTGATTAATTGAATTAATTGATTAATTAATTCTGAATTAATATTATGAATTTTCAGAATTGATTTTGAATTTATATTCAATATTAATTCAGCATGACAATCAATTGAACTGGTATGACAATCAGATGGTCATACCGAAAGTCATACTAATTTAAATTGATTGTCATACCGAAAGTTCTAGCATGGGGATAATTGTCTTGCCAATTCAGTTTGATAGTCTTACTAGTTCAATCAATTGTCATGCCGATTGTCTTGCTAGTTCAAGAGATAGTCATACCGATTGTCATGGTAGTACAACAGATTGTCTCACCAAAAGTTCTACCAGCTATGGGATTGTCATGCCAGTTCATTTCAGTTCTGTTGATTAAAACTAAAAGACAAGCAGCAGACATTTTTTATCATCTAACAGAATACATTCAACAAACTCAAGAAAAGAAGCAGCCGCCCAAAATATTTTATCTCGATGCTGAATTCAAGATTATCAATTTCTAGTTTTTAAAGTTAAATCCAAACCACTAGAAATCATTTTCTTGTTCTTGTGTAACTATCTAGCACATCAAAATTCCTAGAACTTAATCTCAAATTGCTTCTAGCATTTTGTTAGGTCACACACACACTGTAGAGGTGGTGAATACAGTGTATAATACAATCAAATCGAACTTTAATAACTCATGTAACAGAAAACAAACTTTTATTGAAACAATAAACTCTGTTACAGTATGGAACTGTTCTCTCTCAGTGATGAACAACTATCACGAGAGCTGCTAGGATTACAATGAATAATCTTCTCGATTGTGATAACACTTATAGTGTAAACCCTATGTCTGTGTTTATATACTACACAGTTACAAGATAATCGCTAATTGATATGGAATATAATTCTGCTTCCTAAAATATATCAATCAGATATCTTTTCTTCCAAGTATTCTATTCTTCATAGAATTCCTTCTTCATGCATATCTCTTCTTATGTTTGTCTCGATCTTCTATCCTTTAACCAACTGATTTCCTTATCTGAACATCCTTCAGTACTTAAGTTCTGATATCCATCTTCTGATGATTATCTCCTGATAATATAAGTACTGATATCCTTAAGTCCTGACTTCCAGTAAGTACTGATTTATCCTGTTTAAGTAAGATCTGAAAACTAAACATAAATCATATTAGCCATGACATTATCAAATATATCTAACAATCTCCCCCAACTTGTAAATTAGCATAATATACAAGTTTAACAGATATTTGATGATGTCAAAAACATTAAGTACAAATGCATGAGAATTTGACTAGATAACTACAACTTACAGTCCTTAAAGCTTTACCAATCTTTAACTTCTGATAACAACTTCAGTCTGTATTCATATCAGAATTTAAGCAGTTGTAGATCTTGACTTGGCTTCATCTTCTGATCTCTCTGATGTCAGGAGTTGTTCTGAGATAGTTCTTCAATAAACATCTCTCAGTATATCTGAGTTCATCAATCATCCTCCTTTTAGCATCTTTAAGTTCTACAGTATCTTCACCAATTAGAAAGATTGCAGCCCTGAGACCATTAATTCTAGCTTTTCTTATATCCTGATCCAATCTGATCAAATATGCCTTATCAGACTCAAGATTGAATTCCACAACCCTGTAACCCAGAAAGGTAGTTATAATCTTGGCAGTGTTGGGCTTCATCTCAACTATATCACCCTTGTGATCTCTGTACTTTGGAAGATATATGCTGTCAGACTTAACAGAATAAAGCCTTTTCTGTCTCTGAATCTTATTCTTCAAATGGTTTGCAGCACTTTCTGTTATTCTGTCATTCACTTGAAGTAAGAATAATACATGCTCCAGTTCTTCAAAATACTTCAGTGGAATGGCATTTTCCCTCATATGATAAACCCTACCATCTGTCATGAAGTACAACAAGATGTGTTCTTTCAAGTAGGTATGGTAAACTATTTGTACAGATTCCAGTTGATTCAATCTCTCAGGAGTTGCTCCAATACCTGGTTCACTTAAGGAAGTTGGATCATTGGTAGTGTTCTGTATTCTTCTTTCATCAGCACTTCCCAATCCAGTTTTATCTCTTGCTTCCTTTCCAGTAACCACTCTTGCTTCAAAACTACTTGCAGCAGTCTTCAAAGGTTGAGTCTGTTTGGCTTTAGTGAATCCTGGTAGGAGTTTCTTTGAAGGTTTAACATGAGCAATGTCAGAGGTTTCCTTTGATTTATCTTCTGATATCAAGTTAACTTGAGCTATATCAGAGGTTACTTGCTTCTTCGAAATATCAGAACTAACTATCTCTTGACTCTGAACAACTTGAGCCATGTCAGAGGTTGTCTTAGAAACTTTTCTTGAAGTCAGAGCAAGATCATCATCTTCATTAGTAATTTCTTCATTCACAGGAGGCACATAAACCTTGATAGGTTCACCAACTTTCTCTTTGCCCTTGGACCTTGGATCTATCTGCAGTTGTGATTTAGCCATGGTTGCTTCAGGATTTGTCCTTTCTTTTATCACAATGCCTTTGAGTTTTGGAAGTTTCTTTTTACTAGAACCTTCAGATTTAGATTTGACTTTTTTCTGATTTAAGTCTGGCTTCTTCTTCCATTAGACTCTCCAAGTCCATTCCTGGATTTTCCTGAAGAAATAACTGTCTTGACATTTCTTCATCAAGATCTAAAAGTTCATCAGAACTTATCCTTTTACCAGTAGCAGAAATAATTCTTTTCCCAGCATCAGAACTTGTCCTGTGACTTGTGATTTCAGCTTTTCTTGATGAGAAACCTCTACCTTGACTATGACCTCCACCCATTCCAGAGTTTCCATGGTCATCTTTTTCATCATCCTTCCCCTTCAGTGTCTTATCAATTTTGTATTTGGACTTAATTACTTTCTCCCCCTTTTTGGCATTAGCAGGTAAGAGAAGAGAGATAAGCAATTCCACTGAGGCTTGGATTTCATTAAGTTGAGATTGCTGAAAAGCTTGATTTTTCATAATTTTATCAATCTGAGATTGTTGTTTCTCTTGAGTCTTCTCAATATAAGCAACTCTGTCAAAGGTAGGTTGGAAGAATTTTTTCTTGTCAATTTTCTGAACTTGTTCTTGCTTGATTAATTCTTCCTGAATTTTACGTAACTCTGCATGAGTAGTTGAATGGAGACCTTGCAGATGTTTAGTACTCAATGCAGTGACTCGAAGCTGTGTTTTGAAATCATCAGTAATTAACATCTCATCAGCTTTAGTCAAGTGCTTAGCAAGATTCTTTGCAGATGGAACACAGGTAACTGAGTTCCATTCCTTAGTCCACTCCTGTCCTGCAGGAGTTTCACTCCAAGGCACTGGTGCTGCTCTTGTAACAAACTTCGTAACTAATTCACTTTTAGGAACATTTGGTTGAGGTGCATGTCCTGAAGGACTTGCGTCATCAGCATCTGCATTTGGAGCAACATCACCAGTATTATCAGCATTTGCAGCATCATGACTTATATAATCAACATCTTCTAATAAAACAACAGTATGAGAAGTAATTGAGGCTTCAGCATCATCCTCTAAGTGCTGATCTGGTTCCAAGTTCTGATCAACAACCATATCCTGATGCTCACCTATATTCTGATCATCATTATCTAGATGCAGAGAAGGTGTAGTAGATAATTCTGGAGTTTGAGTAGCATCAGTAACAGGTGTTGTTGATGGATTAATTGCTGTTGGAGCTTTTAAGTAAAGTACCTCAGGCACAACCAGGTTCTGAATATCAATTTCAGTACTTGTGTCTGGATCAACAGGAGATACAGTCTTTTGAACAGGAGACACAGATGGTGTGTTGGCCTTGTCAGTAGCTGCTTCCTGAGTTGGAGTCAATGGAGAGGCAGTGGCTTTAGCAGATTCTGGTTCTTGTGAGATCAGAGATTCCTGATCTCCTTCCTTAGCTGCTACTTTCTTATCATCTGAAACTAGCATTTTATCTCTCTGTTTCTTGTATCTCTTTGAAGGTGGGGATTCCTTGGGAGGTTCAACAGAAGTCATTCTTCTAAGCCTTTTGAGAAGCTTAGATCCCCAATTCCAGAATCCTTCTGAGAAGGAACTTTCTCAGCTTCTTTAACAACAGGTTCTGAAGTAGAAACCTGTTCTTCACTATCAGACTCATCTCTCAAAACAATCTTCCTTCTCTTCTGAGGTGTTTGAGGAACAGTCTTTGTCCTCTTAGGCTTGGAAGAAGAAGGCTTCACAGTAGGTGCTGAGGATGAAGGTTGTGCTGTCTGTGAAGTTGAGAGATATGATTTGAGATATGTTCTGAGGGATGGTTGAGGTATAGATGTATGAGTGGTATGTTCTGATGGTTGCTGTGGTGTTTGGGAGGTGGTGGTAGGTTGGACATCAAGATAAACAGATCTATAGGTTTCAGGATCAGCATTTACCAAGATCTGTTTTACAGACTGAGGAATCTGTAAAGGTCTAACCACCGTTTTCTTAAGATCAGCATTTACCAAGTCATTAAAGGCTCGTTTTGCAATTTTAAAGGGTGGATATAAAGAACTGGCTAGTTGTGGGGCATCAGCACAGCAAAATGTATATATAAGCTGACAGAATCTAGCAAAGTAAACTACATTCCTATCCTCTGTCATCCAATCCCCAATAAAACCTATCACAGCATTTACAAAATCAAAATAAGTTTGGTTAATGATAGCATACCCGATGTGCTGACTCATTATAGGGATGGCATCAAAGTTGGAACACTTATTCCCAAAAGCTTTAGTGATGCAGTCGAAGAAGAAGCTCCATTCCTTTCTGATATGAGCCCGTTTCAACTGTCCAAGCTTAGCTAAACTCTGTTCATACCCCAAACTGTCCATTAACTCTTGTAGAGCTGATTCCTCCGGTGTTGAAAAAGTACACCCTTCTAGTAAATGTAGGGCCTTGCGAATTGTATCAGGAGTTACAACATGTGTAGAATCATCCACTTCGAAAACAATACCGGGAGTACCATTTGGACCACCATTATCAAAGTGTCCAGTCCGCCAAAACGTCAGAACTTCTTGGCTCGAAAAGACTGAGGGCTGGGTCAATGCATACCCAATTTCACTGTGTGCAAGAAGATCTTGCACAAAATGCAACTCAGACGGAGCTTCAGCATGATCAAGAATTGCAACATAGTTATTTGGAACAAATTTAGCTCCATCAATGATCAAATCCTTAGGTGCCATGAGAATAATTGAATTTTAAGAGTGCCTGTAAGGTGTTTGATAAAATGTCTGTATGAAAAACCAACGTCAGGAGATGAAAGAGAGAGTAAAAGCAAAGAAAGAGAGATAAAGTGTAAAAGTAAATAAAAGATTGGAAAATCTTCTCTCTGTCTTACTTATACTTGTAAAAAAAATATAACCGTTGGACACCTGTCAAACATGCAGTAATAATGAATAGTTAATGGGCACGGGAAAACAGTAATCATTACTTACCCACTTGCAATTTTTTAAGGAAAAACCGTTCCACTTACCCAGTAATTTTATTAATCGTGGTAAATCAGTTTTAATTCAAAATTGAAACTGTTCCCACTTATTCAATTATTTTTCATTCAATTATTTTTCACTGCAACACCAATATGCTGAGAAGAAATTCAAGTATGAGAATGACCAAAATTAAATCAAGTAAATAAGTACTGATATTGGAAGATCAGAACTTAATTTAAATTAAAATGGAAATGGTCATCAGAATATGGATATATCAGGATTTATCAGTGCATTTAAATTACAAACATCTCAGAGACAAAAATCTTGCAAAAAGTCGAAATTTCATTAATATATTAAGAGAATACATTCATGAAATTTAAATTACATCAGAACTTTACAAGATTGTCCAAAGCTTCTAAACCTAACATCAACAGCCTTAGTCCTAGCTCAAGAAGCAGGGCAAGGCTGACGATGTAGAAAAACAGGAAGAAGAAAATAAGTTATTTCTTCTTCCTACTCTCGACAAACAAAATAGCGAGTCTGATGATTCGCTCTTGCTGTCGGAGAGCTTCCAGCCTTTCCTCCTCCAATCGTTCCAGATGGCGATGGTAGTCCATATAGAAGAACAGGAGGTGGGTGAGAACCTCCTGGGGAATCGAGTCCCAGATCTCATCAGGAATGACAGTGACGTACCAAACCTGCTGCCAGGCTTCACAGCTTAACTCTATGTTGAAGGTCTCATAGTTTAAAAACATATTGTAGTTAACCATGATGTTGTGTATATGAGGGAAAAGAGAGTAAGTGTGTGAGGAAAGAATTGATGTATAGGCTGATGTGAAGTGTTCATTTATATAGGCAAGAGAATGCCAGGAGACGCAAGGAAATTTAATGCTGACAGGTAGAATTAATTCTACCTCGTCTCCCTAAACTTGGAAGAAGAAAAACAGTCATTGGAAAGGTAAAACAGGGTTTAATGCGCACAAGAAACAAGTAAGAATTACTGTGCATGTACGTGGACCACTATCCCTAAATATAGTGACTGTTAATATTCCGCCTCAACATATTCTGATTTAAAATGAGACTGTTTTTAGATTTTATCCACAAATAAGTCAAGTAAAGGATCAGAGTTTAATATCAGAACTTAGACTTATATCAGAACTTAACAGTTATCAGAACATGGTTTCTTAACTCGAAAAATGAATGCCTATCTTTGTAATTCTTCAACAAATTATGATATAGATTCTTCAGAACTTAATCATCAGAACATTCAACAGAACTTGTCCTTAGAATTTATGTAATGTGACACATAAACTATTCATCTAAAATAATATAGAACACCACAGTAAGTTTCATCATTCATATGGAGTGTTTAGTGTGCATTAAGCTAAATTTCAGACAAAGAGTAAAGTCTGATTCACTTCAGTACATCTTAGAAATAAGTCATAACTAAAACTTTACTAAAAATCTGTCATTATTCTGAAGCCTACTATTGAATGAGTTTATGCTTGAGTCCACCTCAACTATTTTGTGCTAATTTTGTGCATCTTTTTAAATTCCATTTTACAGTGGCTTCTCAGTGTAAGTGAGTCACGACTGCTTATCAGAATTTATGCTATTATCAGAGTATTTCTCCAGTAATCATAGAGTGTGAAAAGTCACCAAGAAAATATTTTACTTTTCTGATGCATATTTACTTAATACCAGCAATGCACTTGGGTCGTCCCTTCCACATTTTTACTCTAGACTTCAAAGGAGTACCTAATTTTTATTCCTTGATACCTTTTCTTTTTCTTTTAATAAGTGAGGTTTATCAGCACTTAGTACATTCAACAGATTTATTAGCATCAGAACTTAACAGATGAGAAGCATTATTCTAGTTTGTGACTTAGTAATAAGATAGACAAAGTAAACTCAACTAAGCTCAATATCAGAATTTGCTTGTGTCAATAGATTTCCATAAAAATAATTACTTCTAACATGGGATTTCTAGTTTATTGAAGACTACTAGGTCAGCATCAAGCACATGTATCCTCATAGGATTGAATAGTTACACAAACAGACATATCATTATCAGAGTGTAGAAAGTCACATCAGACAATATTCAGTACTTAAGCAATTTTCAATTAAGCACATAATACACAAAGAGAGTAATTTATGTAAATACTGATCAAAAAGTCTGATGCATCAAAACAAAACTAAGCAGATTTAGAGAAAGAACCTGAAACCATTTCAAGTTCATTTACCAATCTTGTAAAAGTACCTTCACACAGTGGTTTTGTGAAGATATCTGCTAGTTGTTGATCTGTTGGAATAAAGTGCAATTCCACTGTACCTTCATCCACATGTTCCCTTATGAAGTGGTACCTTATGCTGATGTGCTTTGTCATTGAGTGTTGAACTGGATTACCTGTCATAGCAATAGCACTTTGATTATCACAGTAAATGGGGATTTTAAAATATGTTAGCCCATAATCCAGTAACTGATTCTTCATCCAAAGAATCTGTGCACAACAGCTTCCTGCAGCAATGTACTCTGCTTCTGCAGTTGATGTGGAAATTGACTTTTGTTTCTTGCTAAACCAAGAAACCAATCTGCCTCCAAGAAATTGGCAGCTTCCACTTGTGCTTTTCCTGTCAATTTTGTAACCTGCAAAATCTGCATATGAGTAACCTATTAGTTTAAAATCTGATTCTCTGGGATACCACAATCCCAGATTAGCTGTTCCCTTAAGATACTTAAAAATTCTTTTCACAACTATTAAGTGAGGTTCTCTTGGATCTGCTTGAAATCTTGCACAAAGACAGGTAGCATACATGATATCAGGTCTACTAGCAGTTAGATAGAGTAGAGAGCCAATCATACCTCTGTAATCAATAATATCTACTGATTTACCAGTATCCTTGTCCAGTTTTGTTGCAGTGGCCATGAGAGTGGATGCACTTGAACAATCTTGCATTCCAAATTTCTTCAGCAAGTTTCTGGTGTACTTAGTTTGAGAAATAAAAATGCCTTCTTCATTATGCTTGACTTGAAAGCCCAGAAAATAGCTAAGTTCCCCCATCATACTCATCTGATACCTTGACTGCATCAGTTTGGCAAACTTCTTGCAAAGTCTGTCATTTGTAGAACCAAAAATGATATCATCAATATATATCTGGACCAGAAGTAAGTCCTTTCCATGGTTGAGGTAGAACAGTGTTTTGTCTATAGTTCCTCTGTTAAATCCACTTTCCAGAAGAAACTGAGCTAGAGTCTCATACCATGCTCTTGGAGCTTGCTTAAGTCCATAAAGTGATTTATCAAGCCTGTAGACATAATCTGGATATTTGGAATCTACAAAGCCTGGAGGTTGTTCAACATATACTTCTTCCTCCAATTCTCCATTGAGAAAAGCACTTTTTACATCCATTTGAAAGACGGTAAACTTTTTGTGAGCAGCATAAGCCAAAAATATCCTTATGGCTTCCAATCTAGCAACTGGTGCAAATGTTTCATCATAATCAATTCCCTCCTGTTGAGAATATCCTTTGCAACCAGCCTTGCCTTATTCCTTGTAATTATGCCATCACTATCAGTTTTGTTTCTGAATACCCATTTTGTACCAACAACAGATCTGTTCTTTGGTCTTGGCACTAAGGTCCAGACTTTGTTTCTTTCAAATTCATTTAACTCTTCCTGCATTGCTTGCACCCAATCAACATCTTGAAGAGCTTCTTCCACTTTCTTTGGCTCAGTATGAGAAAGAAAAGAATTTTAAAGACATTCACTTGAAGTAGCTGTTCTAGTTCTAACACCCGCATCAGGATTTCCAATTATCAAATCAGGTGTATGTGATTTAGTCCACTTCCTTGCAGATGGGAGGTTTTCTCTAGAACTGGATACTCCCCCATGATCCATGCTATCTTCATTAAGATTTTCTGATGCTCCCCATGAAACTATGCTCTCTGAGTTGGATTCTTCAGAATTCAGATTTTCAGAACTATCAGAACTTGGCTTATCAGAACTTGACGAATCAGAACTTGAAGAGCCAGATGTATGTTCTGATGCTTCTTGAGATGTTGTTAGATCCTGAGTATGCTCCCCCTGAATAGGTGCATCTTCCTTTGGCATAGTCACCACAGTTTCAATAACATCAGATTTTAATCCATCAGAGTTTGCAGTATCAGGACTTAGAATGTCAGGATTATCAGTATCAGAATTTGAGTCTTCATTTTCAAATCTCAGCTGATCATGATCAATAAATCTTCAAGTCCAGTAATCTTCTTTTCATCAAAAGAGACATTGATAGATTCCATGACCCCTCTTGTTCTCAAGTTATAGACTCTGAAGGCTTTTTTGGAAAGTGGATATCCAACAAAGATCCCTTCATCAGCTTTTAGATCAAACTTGGATAGCTGTTCAGGATGAGTCTTAAGAATAAAACACTTGCATCCAAATACATGAAAATACTTCAGATTTGGCTTCTTTTTCTTCACCATCTCATATGGCGTCTTTCCTTGCTTGTTGATGAGTGTTGCATCCTGAGTAAAACAAGCAGTCTGCACAGCTTCAGCCCAGAAATAGGTTGGAAGCTTTGCTTCATCAAGCATTGTACGTGCAGCTTCAATGAGAGTTCTATTCTTCCTTTCAACAACTCCGTTTTGCTGTGGAGTTCCAGGAGCAGAAAATTCCTGCTTGATTCCATGGTTTTTGCAGAACTCTTCCATTATCAAATTCTTGAACTCAGTACCATTATCACTCCTTATTATTTTCACAGAATCTTTGACCAATTTATCCAGTTGCCTGACATGATCAATTAAGTTAGATGATGCTTCACTTTTTGTGTGCAAGAAATACACCCATGTGTATCTGGTGAACTCATCCACTATGACCATAACATATTTCTTCTTTGCAATAGACATGACATTTACTGGACCAAATAGATCAACATGTAGTAGGTGATAAGGCTCAAGAATTGATGATTCAGTCTTGCTCTTGAATGAAGATTTTCTTTGTTTGGCCTTCTGACAAGAATCACAAAGGCCATCAGGAGCAAATACTGACTTTGGCAGTCCTCTCACAAGATCTTTCTTGACCAACTCATTCATATTGTTGAAATTTAAATGAGAGAGTTTCTTGTGCCAATTCCAGCTTTCTTCAATTGATGCTCTACTCATCAGACAGATTGCAGAACCATCAGTACTTGTTGAAAGCTTGGCTTCATAAATGTTACCACGCCTGTATCCTTTTAGAACAACTTTGCCTGTAGATTTACTTACAACTTCACAGTGTTCTTCAAAGAAATCCACATGATAACCTCTGTCACAGATTTGACTTATACTCAGCAGATTATGTTTAAGTCCTGAGACCAGAGCTACTTCTTTAATGATGACATTCCCAAGATTAATATTACCATATCCCAATGTTTTTCCAATGTTGCCATCTCCATAAGAAACACTTGGGCCAGGTTTTTCCACAAAGTCTGACAGCAGGGCTTTATTTCCAGTCATATGTCCTGAACATCCACTGTCCAGAACTAGGATGTTTTTCCTGTTGCCCTGCAATCACAAAGACCACTAATGATTAGTTTTAAGCACCTAGACTTGCTTGGATCCTTTGGCCTTGTTAAGTTTGTTAACATTTGCAGCGGATTTAGCATCAGAGTTTATGTTAACATTTTTCTTATCAGAATTTACACTATCAGACTTTGAATCAGAACTTACACTAGAAGGAATAATGGAAACTTTCTTTAAAGAAGGTTTTATTTGATAATAATCATAGTACAAACTATGATATTCCTTACAAGTATAAATTGAATGCCATAAACTACCATAATGAAAATAAGGATTTTGTGGCTTATATCTAACAGACTGACTCTTAACTCCTGACTATGAAGGTAAGGAGTTTATGTTCTTATTCTTCCTGCAAAAAGAAGCCAGATGGTTAGAACTTCCACAGTTATGACATGTTTTCCTAGGAGCTTCAGGAACAGGCTTATAATCATTGCTTTTATTCACACCTTCTTTTCCATTCCTATTTTTCCTAGGTGACTTTACCTTGTTTGCATTCTTAACACCTTTCAATTTATACTTAAGCTGCTTCTTTGTCATTAAGCCTACGTTTATTTCAGCTGTCTTTTCCTGTTTTAGTTTGTCAGAAGTTAATACCTTTTTAACTTCTGATTTCTCATTATCAGACTTTACAGCTACAAACTTAACAGGCTTTAGCTTAGATTTTTGTTTAACAGCTATAGGCTTAACATCTACAGTTCCTTTATCATTCTTATTCTCTCCATAACCTAAGCCCTCTTTCCAGTTTTCACTACTTAACAGATTCTGAGTTGTTCTGCCAGAGTTAGTCCAAGTCCTGATAACCTCTCTTTCCTTTTCTAACTTAGCTTTTAGAGATTCATTCATTTTTAGCACTTCATCCCTAACATAAAAAAGCATCATCTCTATCTTTCTGAGTTTGATGGAACATAACTAACTCCTTTGCTAAGAAATCATTTCTTTTCTTAAAAGCCAGGTTTTCAGAAGTTAATCTTTCACATGTTAAAGTTTGATCTCTATAACTAATAAACATGGTCTTAAGATATTTTCTCAACTCATTAATATCATCAGTATGAAAAGCATAAGTAGTTTGAGGTACCTTAGATTCAGCAGCATCTGTAACATTTGGAAAATATCGTATAATTATTTATATCAATATATGATTATTATGTGAATATTATATGAATTTTTGGTGAATTATCTGGTGTTTGATAATAATATTTGGATGTTTGTATGTAATAAAATGTGAGTATGTTAATTTTAATATGTCCAGAATAAAATATAGATAATTAAGGTATTTTTCTGGTAATTTTTGGAATGTTAGATGATTTTATAATAATTTATGAAATTATTAATTATTTTCTTAATAATTACAAAATTATTTTATAAAGCCGGGAATCAGCCGACTTCTACCGTTTTTATGTTTTTATAACCCGAAACTCTTCCGGAAACTCCTTCCTAACCTAATCTAGTAATTCCAGACATTCTCCGTGTTTTGACTTTTTCGATCCGGGTTACGATTTGACCTGTAGGAGTACCGGTATGAAATTTTCGATACGCAAATCATTTCATATATCGATAAGAATTTATATTCTCAAAAGGCGAGACATTATCACTTTAATTTCGTATAAAGTATTTTATAGGAAGCTCTGTTTTGATAATTGTCCAATTTTGATATTAAAATCGTATCGTCTTTTCAGTTACTTAGCGACTTAGTAACCTATTTTCAGATCCAAAAGGTAAATGTAATTATCAAATTATTAAATAAATCCAATGTGTGATGATTCGGTCAGCTATGTGATGTGTAGTATTAATTGTTTGTGATTTGTTGGACGCGAAGATTAATGTCATAATTAATTATCGAGTTGTATGAATTTAATTTAATTTAAAATGATTTCCTGACCCCATTTAATTATAAAATCAATATTTAATTCCAGAATGCTGCAAAAATCATGAAAATTTTATTTTATTAACTTTCAAATATTTTAAGCATTTTAAAATGATTCTGACAATTTTCTGGCTTTTATTCACCCACACATTTATTCGTATAATCAATAAATGCGGGTACGTTACGCATCATTAAAAATATTTCAAAGAATTATGAAAATTTTATTTATTAAATTTTTAATTACTTCGATAAATTTTAAAAGGTAATTTGGAAATTTTTCGAGTTATGTTACTCGTAAATGGATCGTTAAATTGTTATATTCCGTTACGAATTCAGAAATTATACTAAAAATGATTAACATAAAGGATAATTACAACCCTCATCTCTCTCATCCTTCCAATCTCTCTCTCGGGTTATCTCTCCCCTCTCTCTCTTTCTTCCCTCTTCTTCTCCCTCTCGATTTCTTCTCTTCCTCTCTCTTTATTCATCAATCTCTAAATTTCTTTTCTTTCACTGCAATTGCTTCCCCTCTGCCTCCGTTTACCCTATTCCTCGGTAACTTTCCGGTCGCCGTTTTATATATTCCGGCTTGTTTCCGTTTGGTGTGTGTATAGAGTGCGTGTGTGTATATTGTAAGGTGTGTGCTTGCGTGTATATGTCGATGGTGCAACTGTGTTGCCTTGAATCTCCGCCTCTCCTCGGTTTTCCGGCGAGATGGTGGTGAGTTGGGCGGCGCGTGTGCGTGTATTGCGTATATATGTGTGTGTTCTGATGTGTTTTCAGTTATTGTCGTGCTTTGTTTTTCCAGTTATGCCCCCTGTGATTCCCTGTTGTGCGAGCTGTTGTGTTGGCGCGTGTTGTGCGCTTGTGCTTGCGTTGAATCGAAACTGTTATTAACTATATTTTTATTTTAATTTTCTGCAGAAATCATTTGATTGCAATTCTTGAAATAAAAAGATTCTCGTGTGGATATTATAATAATTAATCGATGGAATTCGTGTCGGATGTCCGTAATAAACGGAAACCCGCGAATTTTATCGCCGTCGGCGATGAGCTTCGGCGAGCCGACGGTGGACCGTGATGATTTTAATCTGAGTCCTACGTTATTAATTAAATAAAAATAGTTGGTAAATTAGTTGCGAAACAAAAATGCGAATAAAATAAAAATACGAATAAAAATGCAGAACATGAATAGTAATAATAATTAAGCGAATCGGAGTTTGGGACTTGCTAATTGGATTGTGGATTGAATTATGGTGTGGCTGTTGTTGTGATTTGACGTCGATTTGATTTCGACGGGTAGGCCGATAAACAAATGAGACGCTGCCCGATTTTCGGGAAATTAATTCCGAAATATCGGGAACGCAACCTATAATTATCGGAGACGTCGAATAATCATATACAATTATATTATATGAACTGGACTGCTATTGAGACAAGATAATTTATAAATAATCAATTACCCTATTTTTGAAAATGATGAGTATACGTATTTTCTAAAAAAAAAAATGAATACCGAACCGAATTTCGAAGATGTGAACCATAACTGCTATGTGTATTTCGATAATACATATAAATATGAATTCAGTTATGAAATCGAATGGGTAGAATAGGATATTGGTTTAATGTTAAGCTTAAGCGATTATCTGAATTAGGGTATTTCAACCCTGTAGGTTTTAGACGGAAGACCTAGACGTGACATCGGACTAGGAACGATCTAGTGACTAGACGTTGAGATCAACGAAGTTCCAACCGAAGAGTCTGGATGTTGGGATCGTATCCAAAATAAGATAGTAGTTTGACGATAAAGCCTAATGTTCAAGTCAAACCAAAGTCAATAGCGGTTAAAGCTTATTGAGGCAAGTATTTCTATCATCACTTATTGTTCAAGTGATATTTATTTTGAATCGTATCATGCAAGTATTGCTTTCCCTATTCTCAGTTTAGAATCGATAAACATATCACTGAATTAAATAATTCTGTTTATGCAAGTATTCGTGAGTTTCTTTTAAATACTGCAAGTATTCCTAACTTTTCTCCTTAAATACTGCAAATATTTATTCGCTCATATTCTAAGTTCAGAATAGTTAACTGTTTTATACTTCACTGCAATTACTCTTATTATGCCAGTTCTTTTAATTCTTGTTCCTATAATTAAATTGCTCTTTTGAGCAAATACCCATTCGTTCGGGTTATTTGCGAACCCTAATTTGGGATGTTTTGAAATCAGAATGATTTGATATCAAAATACTCTACGGGCTGGACGATTATTATGAGGACCAGTGATGAGCTGGATCCTATGGGCCGGAGATGGACCGGACCCTTTAGGCCATAGTTGCCTGGGTGCCCCATATGTTGGTTGGGTCTATGCAGTTGGGTATAGATCCGCACTATCTCCTGACTGATCAGCAGGTTATAGTGCATATGTTGGTTTCTAGTGTTCAGTCCAATTTATTGTTGATCGCCATTAAGGGCATTCCCTCTTGAAATAAAATGTGATTATGGGTTAAAGTTATTCTTTCTTAGCCCTCAGTTTCGGGAAATTACAATGTTTCTAAATATATTCGAGGTTCAGATTATTGCTGCAGCATTAGTTGCTCAGTGATAGTTAGGATCTCGAATGAATTGAGATCTTCTTAATTATTCAACCCGTCCTTATCAGGCTGGTTTAGCAGGCTAAGTCTATGGAAACTTAGTTGATAATGATGGATACTGAATAGTTAGGAATTTCTTGAACGTCGTTTTATGAATAGTTATTGCATCCATTGCTCAATTATGAGCTGATACCAGAAGCTATTTTGAAAACACGCGATCTCTAAAAGCTCTAACAAAAATGTCATTATGTCCTTTGTGATTTATAGCAATGCAAATCAAATTGATTTTAAGTTGATAAAGTATATCCTTTAAATGATTTCGTGTTTCACTCTTCAAAATATTTCAGAAATTTTATCTGAAAGTTTTCTTTGAAATTAATGTTTAAGACTCAAATTATATACTTGCTGGGCATTTTTGGCTCACTCTTGCTTTGTCAATTCTTATTTCTGCCAGAAACAGATAAGGATACAAATGAATAGCTTAGATAGACAGCAGAAGTTCGAGAAATCTCCGCTGCGAGAGGTTGAAGAAGTTAGAAGAATATGATTCGAGCATTAGTTCAGAGGTATTTACAATTGTATATTAGTTGTTGTAAGTTGTAGAAGATTAGATTCTTGTTTCATACCATAACCTGTAAACGATCCGGATTCAAGGGGTTATTTATTTATTTCTTTATTCTATGTAAGGATTGTTTAGTGACACCAAATCTTGACCCCGGATTTGGGGTGTTACAGTTTGGTATCAGAGCTACAGGTTATTGGTCACTGAAATAAGAATAGATGAGAGTAAGATAGGAATGATAGGCCGTACAAGATAGGAAAGATCCTAGGCATATTCAGGATAAATTGAGTTGAGTACGAATTAGGGTTAGCAGATCCAATAAGGAGATGGTAAGATAGGATTGCTGAGAAAGTGTAAGGCGAATATCACAACATTATAGGTATATTGAGTTCTCAAATTCTATAGTAATGAGAAATCGACAGATGGACGGAGACTGGGTAGGTTACCCTACTTTCATGTGGTTTTAAGGAAAATGCGATTGAGTCTTGTGAGAACTTCGTGAGTTTTAGTACGATTTAACTTAGAATTAGGTAGTAAGACGAGCTCCACGCCGAAGGTAAACAGTTGATGGAAGCTGATGAAGAACCAACATTGCGCGTTTTAAAGGCACCACCGTTGCGAGAAGATTCTTATCACTTATCGGAAGCTGCGCATGGAACAATATTTACCTTACTAGGTATAGGTACGACTAGCAAGAAGATGCGCCCTTATCTACAGAAAGAACATCGAATCACATGCGTGGTTGTGAGCATAACGTCAAGGAAGACGATAGGAATGTCAAAGATAATACTAAACGTCAGCGTTGCGATAGAATTGCGAATTCAATGATTTACGACGACGAATGAAGTTTCTGCGACTAATAAGGGCGAGCAGAATCCAAGGAAAAGTGGAAGAGGTACCAAAGTGGAGAGACCCTTATATGGGCATTATTTTAGTTTGACATTTCATTGGTAAATCAGGAAAATAGCAGGTAACTTATATAGTGATAACGACCAAATATTTGATTTCCAAAACTTTAAAATGAGATTGCAGAAAAGATTTTCTTAATCAGCTTTCAGAAGAATTTTGGTATTAAATGAGTTTTACAATTTGGTTGTCGAATTACTATTTATGTTCTTGTTATTATAAACAGAAAATGACCTGAAAAGAAGAAAGGAAGTAGAATTAGTGTTATTAATCTGGAAGACCAAATAGACCCACTAGTGAGAAGAAAGTTTAAACTTTTCGTGAAAAATGAACATAAATTTTGTTTAATACTAATGATTAAATTAACTTGTTAAAACATTATTTCTTCAATTCATGAAATTGTTAAAAGATGCGTAATTTGAGCGGACAACGGATGACTGAAGGAAATCAGAAGTAATAAATTATAAATTTCGTAGGAACGCGATTACGATCAAATCATTAAAGCATTTAATATGGAGGCATTTTCAGACGACATTTCGAAGATATAATGTGACCTAAATTATGAATCTCTCATCCGATTGGTTTCTGAAGGCATACGTAGGTGAAGCGTGGAAGGTGATCAACATCGAAATTCCTCTTCTTAACATGATAGCATATATTCTTTTTGATTCTTGGATACGTATAAAGTTTCTTATGTGGATAAATCATATGTGTTGTATTCCTTCTGAATTGTTTCTCTCCTAAAATCACTAATTTCTGATGGAGACAAGCAGTGTTGTGATGTGACGCTTTGTCGAAATGATGAAGAGTCGGGTGGGACGCCACCTAATCATGTGTTGCATGCCATATAGTAGGAAAGACTGGCCATCTTGAGTACGAATATGGTTGTCTCATTCTTCACTCATTTTTCTTCTTTCAATTTTCTGATTTACCAGTTCTCCCAATTATCTGTGGCATTGTTATTTCTTATTCAATTTTCAATCAAAATCATATTCACAAACTCTCCTTTTGCGTAGAGTCTGTTCTCTGACGATTTCAAAAGAAATGAAATAGTATAATACATAGAATTATACAACTAACATAGATACGACTGCAATTCAATAAATAATGGACATCTGCGAGCAAGGAAAATAGATGCACTGGCAAATATGGACGTGGCAAAGACATCAAGTCAGGCAGTGGTTCATGTTACGAGGATCTCATCAGTGACGAAAGTTTGATGCAGAACCATAAGTAGAGATGAAGCAATGGTGATTCGACGATAAAACCTTTTAAGAAATAACGATATAACGATTAAGGTTCTACCAAATTGCGACGATAGTAATAAAAACCGTGCGTGGTTATTGAAAGATAAACGAAATAGTTAATAAAAAAAAATCAAATGCGTATCGTCAACAATAAATGATTGGTGTGACCAATTAAATGATGCGGTATAATTTTTCTATACACAATTAGTAATGACAATAAATAAGTTAAAATACTCGCGAAATAAAATTTTGAGACACGAGATAAATTTTAAAGCTTAATGGTAAAATTTTGTAACATTCTGAAAGAACTAGGAAGAAAGTGGTTATATTAATCTTTGTTGATTTAAAACCTTAAATCTCATTTCATATATATATATGTTATGCCAATTAACCATACCTATACTAATCAAAAGGATATAGTTTGAATTATGGTGGATGGATGAATTTGGTTAATGAAAATGGATGGATGTGATTGTAGATGATTTGGAAGATTGATGGTGTCGGCTCGAGTCCGACTGGTAGTCAATGGTATAGGGGAGGTGCTGCCCAAATTTTTAGAAATTACCCTACGTGTAAGAATAAAGGAGGGTGTTCTCGCTCCCAGTTGTACTCCAAATGATTGGTAAGTTAAAGGAATCGATGGTGTTAACAGGAATCAAAGTTAATAGAATTAGCGTGATGTTACCACGGACATGTGTGAGACTTTATCTAAATAAATATGCTCTTTTCGATAAACAAGAGGAACAGAAAGTAATTGGTATATGTCAGTAAGCAGAGTAGTTAAAACTGAAGGTTCAAGATAAAGCAAAGAGGTTCTATTATCTAAAATAGCATTCCTGGAAGGACCGGAAAGTATAACCATATCGAATGGCGATTGAATAAAATTTTTCGAAAGCTCGTAAATCTAAGTATCTAAGGTACACTAACAAAGTATTCATGGGAATTTGGGAAGAAGAAATGCTGATCAATTGAGGGAAAGTCAAATACGCGAACTGCGATAATTTAAGCAAGGCTAAGGAAATAGCTACCAAAGAAATTCGATAACTCTGTTAGTAAAAATTTAAATAGTACAAATAAAAGCCTTCATTCCAGTGTGAACTCCAGAAATGACCTATCCAATAATAAACAAAGTAATATTACTAAGAAAAAGAAATTCGTTATGTATGAACAAGATAATGAATAATGAGAACGAAGTACTAATCAAGACAAGAAGTGAAATCAAAAGGATGATAAAGAAATTTTATAAAATAATCCAGAAAATATGCAAGTTGGGAACGTCGGTTGTGCCAGAATTATTAGGAGAATGAGATGGAACGTCGATAGTTGAAAATAGGAGTTCGTTCCCAAGAATGCATGTAAGCAGGGGAATGAATAAAGGGATAGGAAAAGTTAGAAATTGAGAGCAGGTTTGATCCGACTTCTGGAATATACTGATACTTATTTTGTTGTTAAATATCAAAGGTGGTATTAATATAGATGATTGGTGTTGACTTCAGTATGGAACGTTGTTAGCATCAAAGTTCATATTTATATCTAATTTAATATGACAATAAAATTAGTATTAGTACCAGGAGTTCGGCTTTGAATAAAGTTATGGTTCATTCTATTCCAAATTAATATTCTATTTAAAGAGTAAAATATTTCACTTGATGAATCTACTTGTTAATATTTAAAAGGAATTGAAAAATACTACAAAATGGTGAGTTAAATGCGATGGTCGAGATTGCCTTTTTAATTGTTAGTTTTAATATATTCAAAACATTTCGAAGCATTAAACGCCATAAGTTTAGTATATCAGGCGGATACGGAGTGAAAGTACAAGAAACCAACTAAAGGTTCTCGAATACGATTAAAAACAATTATAGGCCAGATTAACTAAACAGAAGGAGACGCGAGAAGTAAAGTTGAACAGTCAGGAAAATAGAAGGTGCATAATCGCAAATTGTTAAAATTAGAAAGAAAATCAGATTGGTATAACTCAAGTTAGTCCATCAAGACAATGAGATAGATAGAACGGTTATGAATGAGCTGACCCTTTTGTTATAGGCATAACGAGTTCATAAGATATTTAAATGTATATAGCTGAGAAAGGTAATTTAGTTCCCTACGTATAAAAATGAAGGGTGATTTAGGTTATGTGAGTAACTGACAGATTTAATGTCAGTGAAAGACCGCTAAATTGTGATTAAAATAATGAGACCGAGGAATTATAGGAAAGGTACTTGGGGAATATCATAGTTAACGTCAGAAAGCCAATGCGCCCTGGTTCCCGTGCATCATTTATAAATGAAGAAGAAGATTACGGGAACGGTTACCTCCAGTGCGATAGGAAGTGATTACAAATTAGATTAATTGAATGAAGAAACATATGAGGACGAGATTCAACACCGAGTAACAATTGGAAATGCATGTAGGCACGAGTTACTAGAATTAGAAAAAAAAAGAGAATTAAGATGTGTTATGTTGTTCCTCCTAAGTAGTAAATAGACATGATAAGTAGAAGTGAGTTGGCTTCACCGTTACCCATACAGCGCATTCATAAGGCATTGATCTGTAGATATTCGGAAGGAGTAGGTTAGCTCCAGTATATATAGGAGATGGAGAGTTGAATTGAGTTATGCAAGCAATAAATAAAATATGATGTTAGCAAGAGGCTATAAAGGAAAGATTGGTATTATACGTTAAAGTTATGAAAAATTATGAGGTTGAGAGATTAACCTGAGGAAATGAAAGTTATATACTTGAAAAATAATAGTATTATTCCTTAGCGTGATTCTGAGGACAGAATCCTTTTAAGGGGGGAAGGATGTAACATTTGGGAAATATCGTATAATTATTTATATCAATATATGATTATTTTGTGAATATTATATGAATTTTTGGTGAATTATCTGGTGTTTGATAATAATATTTGGATGTTTGTATGTAATAAAATGTGAGTATGTTAATTTTAATATGTCCAGAATAAAATATAGATAATTAAGGTATTTTTCTGGTAATTTTTGGAATGTTAGATGATTTTATAATAATTTATGAAATTATTAATTATTTTCTGAATAATTACAAAATTATTTTATAAAGCCGGGAATTAGCCGACTTCAACCGTTTTTACGTTTTTATAACCCGAAACTCTTCCGGAAACTCCTTCCTAACCTAATCTGGTAATTCCGGACATTCTCCGTGTTTTGACTTTTTCGATCCGGGTTACGATTTGACCTGTAGGAGTACCGGTATGAAATTTTCGATACGCAAATCATTTCATATATCGATAAGAATTTATATTCTCAAAAGGCGAGACATTATCACTTTAATTTCGTATAAAGTATTTTATAGGAAGCTCTGTTTTGATAATTGTCCAATTTTGATATTAAAATCGTATCGTCTTTTCAGTTACTTAGCGACTTAGTAACCTATTTTCAGATCCAAAAGGTAAATGTAATTATCAAATTATTAAATAAATCCAATGTGTGACGATTCGGTCAGCTATGTGATGTGTAGTATTAATTGTTTGTGATTTGTTGGACGCGAAGATTAATGTCATAATTAATTATCGAGTTGTATGAATTTAATTTAATTTAAAATGATTTCCTGACCCCATTTAATTATAAAATCAATATTTAATTCCAGAATGCTGCAAAAATCATGAAAATTTTATTTTATTAACTTTCAAATATTTTAAGCATTTTAAAATGATTCTGACAATTTTCTGGCTTTTATTCACCCACACATTTATTCGTATAATCAATAAATGCGGGTACGTTACGCATCATTAAAAATATTTCAAAGAATTATGAAAATTTTATTTATTAAATTTTTAATTACTTCGATAAATTTTAAAAGGTAATTTGGAAATTTTTCGAGTTATGTTACTCGTAAATGGATCGTTAAATTGTTATATTCCGTTACGAATTCAGAAATTATACTAAAAATGATTAACATAAAGGATAATTACAACCCTCATCTCTCTCATCCTTCCAATCTCTCTCTCGGGTTATCTCTCCCCTCTCTCTCTTTCTTCCCTCTTCTTCTCCCTCTCGATTTCTTCTCTTCCTCTCTCTTTATTCATCAATCTCTAAATTTCTTTTCTTTCACTGCAATTGCTTCCCCTCTGCCTCCGTTTACCCTATTCCTCGGTAACTTTCCGGTCGCCGTTTTATATATTCCGGCTTGTTTCCGTTTGGTGTGTGTATAGAGTGCGTGTGTGTATACTGTAAGGTGTGTGCTTGCGTGTATATGTCGATGGTGCAACTGTGTTGCCTTGAATCTCCGCCTCTCCTCGGTTTTCCGGCGAGATGGTGGTGAGTTGGGCGGCGCGTGTGCGTGTATTGCGTATATATGTGTGTGTTCTGATGTGTTTTCAGTTATTGTCGTGCTTTGTTTTTCCAGTTATGCCCCCTGTGATTCCCTGTTGTACGAGCTGTTGTGTTGGCGCGTGTTGTGCGCTTGTGCTTGCGTTGAATCGAAACTGTTATTAACTATATTTTTATTTTAATTTTCTGCAGAAATCATTTGATTGCAATTCTTGAAATAAAAAGATTCTCGTGTGGATATTATAATAATTAATCGATGGAATTCGTGTCGGATGTCCGTAATAAACGGAAACCCGCGAATTTTATCGCCGTCGGCGATGAGCTTCGGCGAGCCGACGGTGGACCGTGATGATTTTAATCTGAGTCCTACGTTATTAATTAAATAAAAATAGTTGGTAAATTAGTTGCGAAACAAAAATGCGAATAAAATAAAAATACGAATAAAAATGCAGAACACGAATAGTAATAATAATTAAGCGAATCGGAGTTTGGGACTTGGTAATTGGATTGTGGATTGAATTATGGTGTGGCTGTTGTTGTGATTTGACGTCGATTTGATTTCGACGGGTAGGCCGATAAACAAATGAGACGCTGCCCGATTTTCGGAAAATTAATTCCGAAATATCGGGAACGTAACCTATAATTATCGGAGACGTCGAATAATCATATACAATTATATTATATGAACTGGACTGCGATTGAGACAAGATAATTTATAAATAATCAATTACCCTGTTTTTGAAAACGATGAGTATACGTATTTTCTAAAAAAAAAATGAATACCGAACCGAATTTCGAAGATGTGAACCATAACTGCTATGTGTATTTCGATAATACATATAAATATGAATTCAGTTATGAAATCGAATGGGTAGAATAGGATATTGGTTTAATGTTAAGCTTAAGCGATTATCTGAATTAGGGTATTTCAACCCTGTAGGTTTTAGACGGAAGACCTAGACGTGACATCGGACTAGGAACGATCTAGTGACTAGACGTTGAGATCAACGAAGTTCCAACCGAAGAGTCTGGATGTTGGGATCGTATCCAAAATAAGATAGTAGTTTGACGATAAAGCCTAATGTTCAAGTCAAACCAAAGTCAATAGCGGTTAAAGCTTATTGAGGCAAGTATTTCTATCATCACTTATTGTTCAAGTGATATTTATTTTGAATCGTATCATGCAAGTATTGCTTTCCCTATTCTCAGTTTAGAATCGATAAACATATCACTGAATTAAATAATTCTGTTTATGCAAGTATTCGTGAGTTTCTTTTAAATACTGCAAGTATTCCTAACTTTTCTCCTTAAATACTGCAAATATTTATTCGCTCATATTCTAAGTTCAGAATAGTTAACTGTTTTATACTTCACTGCAATTACTCTTATTATGCCAGTTCTTTTAATTCTTGTTCCTATAATTAAATTGCTCTTTTGAGCAAATACCCATTCGTTCGGGTTATTTGCGAACCCTAATTTGGGATGTTTTGAAATCAGAATGATTTGATATCAAAATACTCTACGGGCTGGACGATTATTATGAGGACCAGTGATGAGCTGGATCCTATGGGCCGGAGATGGACCGGACCCTTTAGGCCATAGTTTCCTGGGTGCCCCATATGTTGGTTGGGTCTATGCAGTTGGGTATAGATCTGCACTATCTCCTGACTGATCAGCAGGTTATAGTGCATATGTTGGTTTCTAGTGTTCAGTCCAATTTATTGTTGATCGCCATTAAGGGCATTCCCTCTTGAAATAAAATGTGATTATGGGTTAAAGTTATTCTTTCTTAGCCCTCAGTTTCGGGAAATTACAATGTTTCTAAATATATTCGAGGTTCAGATTGTTGCTGCAACATTAGTTGCTCAGTGATAGTTAGGATCTCGAATGAATTGAGATCTTCTTAATTATTCAACCCATCCTTATCAGGCTGGTTTAGCAAGCTAAGTCTATGGAAACTTAGTTGATAATGATGGATACTGAATAGTTAGAAATTTCTTGAACGTCGTTTTATGAATAGTTATTGCATCCATTGCTCAACTATGAGCTGATACCAGAAGCTATTTTGAAAACACGCGATCTCTAAAAGCTCTGACAAAAATGTCATTATGTCCTTTGTGATTTATAGCAATGCAAATCAAATTGATTTTAAGTTGATAAAGTATATCCTTTAAATGATTTCGTGTTTCACTCTTCAAAATATTTCAGAAATTTTGTCTGAAAGTTTTCTTTGAAATTAATGTTTAAGACTCAAATTATATACTTGCTGGGCATTTTTGGCTCACTCTTGCTTTGTCAATTCTTATTTCTGCCAGAAACAGATAAGGATACAAATGAATAGCTTAGATAGACAGCAGAAGTTCGAGAAATCTCCACTGCGAGAGGTTGAAGAAGTTAGAAGAATATGATTCGAGCATTAGTTCAGAGGTATTTACAATTGTATATTAGTTGTTGTAAGTTGTAGAAGATTAGATTCTTGTTTCATACCATAACCTGTAAACGATCCGGATTCAAGGGGTTATTTATTTATTTCTTTATTCTATGTAAGGATTGTTTAGTGACACCAAATCTTGACCCCGGATTTGGGGTGTTACAGCATCAGAACTGCTTTCAACACTTGCCTTATCAACATTTGCCATCAAGGCATAATTCTCCTCACTTTCAGAATCTGAGGTGTCTGTCCAGCTTTTCTTCTTTGTGATAAGTGCCTTGCCTTTGTCACTTTTGACCTTCTTGCAATCAGGAGGTATGTGGCCTTTCTCACCACAGTTGTAGCATTTGACATTTGTATAATCTCCTCTGTCAGACTTTCCTCATCTGCACTCAGATTTTCTGAAATTCTTCTTATCAGAACTTGTGCCTTTCCTGGAAAACTTCTTTCCCTTCCTGAACTTCCTATATGCAATCTTTGTGATCCCTTTCACCATAAGAACACACAGCTTCATCATCTCGTCATTAGCATCTATCTCAGGCAGGCTTTCAGATTCCGAGTCATCATCACTTTCAGAACTTGATGACTCAGTATCAGACTTTGTGAAAAGAGCTTTACCCTTGTCTTTCCTTGAGGTAGCTGCTTTGGGGGATTCTTCTTCAGCCTTAAGAGCAACTGTCCTTGACTTTCCTCCTTTCCTCTTGCTTCTTTGTTCCATCTCAAGTTCATGAGTCTTGAGCATCCCATAAATTTCATCAAGAGTTGTTTCATCAAGATTATAGTTATCTCTTATTGTTGTTGCCTTCAAATCCCAGCATTCAGGAAGAGCTAACAGGAATTTAAGGTTTGAATCTTCAAGATCATACTCCTTATTAACCAGTGACAAATCATTCAAGAGTTTGACAAATCTATCATATAAATCAGTCAATGACTCATTAGCTTTTGAGTCAAAGTGTTCATACTCTTGAGTGAGTATTGTCTTCCTGTTCTTCTTAATCGTATCAGTTCCCTGACACCTTGTTTCCAGGGCATCCCATATCTCCTTTGCAGTCTTGCAGTTTAGTACCCTGTTTGACATTACATTATTAATGGCACTATGCAGTAATTGTCGTACCTAGCATCCTTAGCAATTGATGCGATATCTTCAGCAGTGTAATCACTCTTCTCCTTTGGTACAGTCTTTGCTGCTTCACCTGCAACTGCAACAGCGAGCTTGGTTGGTTTGTGAGGCCCTTCCTTGATTCCATCAAGATATTATGGATCTGTAGCTTCCAGAAATATGGTCATTCTCACCTTCCATATGGCATATTCAGATGGTCTCAATATGGGAACTCTGATAGTCTCATATCGGCTTTGAATTTGTGTCTTTGGAGGTTCTTCAGTTTTGGTGGGCTTAGTTGGAGTTTCTGTTTCAGACATGATTGTGTTTGGATCTTAAACTGTTTGTGCGTTAACAGATAGGCTCTGATACCACTTGTTAGGTCACACACACACTGTAGAGGGGGTGAATACAGTGTATAATACAATCAAATCGAACTTTAATAACTCATGTAACAGAAAACAAACTTTTATTGAAACAATAAACTCTGTTACAGCATGGAACTGTGCTCTCTCAGTGATGAACAACTATCACGAGAGCTGCTAGGGTTACAATGAATAATCTTCTCGATTGTGATAACACTTATAGTGTAAACCCTATGTCTGTGTTTATATACTACATAGTTACAAGATAATCGCTAATTGATATGGAATATAATTCTGCTTCCTAAAATATATCAATCAGATATCTTTTCTTCCAAGTATTCTATTCTTCATAGAATTCCTTCTTCATGCATATCTCTTCTTATGTTTGTCTCGATCTTCTATCCTTTAACCAGCTGATTTCCTTATCTGAACATCCTTTAGTACTTAAGTTCTGATATCCATCTTCTGATGATTATCTCCTGATAATATAAGTACTGATATCCTTAAGTCCTGACTTCCAGTAAGTACTGATTTATCATGTTTAAGTAAGATCTGAAAACTAAACATAAATCATATTAGTCATGACATTATCAAATATATCTAACACATTTGATCCTTTTTATTGCAAAAATAGAAAAAGTTCATGTCGAATTTATTCTAGATATGTGATAAATAATTTGAGATTAATCCCTTGTAATCGATACCGTTGTTGTAACACCTTTCAAGTTTAATAATATTTTTATTTAACTTGAATTTTGTTTCAATTTTTTATTCCGCACTAAATTCGATTAAACGGTATAGTTTGTATTCAACCCCCCCTTCTACAAACATATTGGGATCTAACAATTTCTGCCAGAATTTTGAGGGGAGTTGTCCCTACATGAGGAACCTCCAATTGAATTGGAGAGGATTTAGATAGCCCTCCCTCAGGAGTACTACCCTCAAACCTTACAGTATGTGAAGACTGATTTACACATGAAGGTGCATTTAGTATATCCATTGGGACTTCAGTAAAAACTAGGAATCCCCCATAATTTTGATGGTAACATCAAGGTCTACCCCAGCTAGTAGCCTCTCACCATCTGAATGTTGTGTCTGGGTGGTGGGCAAGGTTGCTTAAACCAAGTCACTTGAGTTAGTTTGCACTTGAGAATTGGATTCAAGTGCTTTAGGTAGAGAAGAAATTTATGAGATTAGAAGTTGTTGCTCAGTAGTGAGTGTTGGTAGCTCCCCCTAATGGATGAGGGAGCTTCAAACGATGTGCCCTCATTGTGTGTGCCATCCTTATTTCTCCTACCATACACTTGAATTGCTTCAGGTACAGGTTGTGCAGACTCTGTACAAGGTGTATTGGGGTGAATGCTCTTTTCAATAGACACAACCTGTTGAAAGGATGTATCTAGAGTCTGTTTAGTCCCCATTTTTACAACTGCATCCTATTGGGAGGATACAGAGGTGGCTTGAGTGGTTAGCTCAGATTTCTTACTCTTTTTGATCTCTTGACCAATGGTGACTTAGGTTCTGTTTAATCCTCACCACTCTCGTTTAAAACAGTTAAAGTTACCTCCTTTCTCTTCCTTTTACTCACCTCATCCTTTTGAGAGAATGAGGTGGTTGGTTTCCTAGTTACTAATGGTTTTGAAGAAATAGTTTCAGGTTGGGAAGGTCCCTGTGGGTGTTCCTGTGTTTGTACTTCCACAGGTTCAGGAACCATAGTTGTCCTAGATTGTACATTGGATCTCATGTCAGGCATTGGGTAAGGGTAAGTCTTAAACCTCTCTAACATGAATTGAGTGAGTTTCAGACTTACATTTACCTTGTTCTTTGTAGTATGTGAACCAAATATTATTTTGGATACTTGCTTATAATTGCTTATTTTAGTGCTATCTATACCATTCAACAAATGTATGTCTGCTACTTTATGATTTAAAGTGGACATAATAAATCTAGAAAAGAAAATTTCCTTACCTCTAGCAGACAGGGGTATGGTCAGCCTGGTTGTAAGTTCTTCCAGGATCAATAGACCAACATTCAAGTGTCTTTGTGGGCTATTGAGTATACCAGCTTCTACACCACACTTGAAATATTGTTATACCTTGTCTTCCTGCATGTGAAGGCCCTTACTACAGAATCAAACACAAAGAACCATTCCCTTCTTAAGTTTGTCTTGTTCAAGCTTGACAAGTTGATTCTCCCACCATAATTGATGAAGTCCATAAACTCAGTCAGTTCATCCTGGGTTGGCACCTCCACCAAGTTTGTAGTTGGAAGACCCAATGCTATGTTCACATCTTGCTCATTAAACTCAATTTGTTGGCCTCCAACTGAGCAAGTTACCACCAGAGATACAGAATTGTCACTCATAACAAACCTTACCACAGCTGTTGTCCAAAACTCAGGCAGCACATTTAGGTACAACACTGGGTTAGAAGTTAAAGCTCCTGCAAGGTAAGATTCAGACAGAAATTTTACAAATCTCTTGAAATCATCAGGGGCTTGGTTAGCATCAGTAAAAGCTATATAGTTTGTTCCTTTCTCTGGGATAGTTGCTCTAACAATGTTGAGTGCCATTGTTGATTGATAAGTGTGAATGGGGTATGAAAAATTATTGAAAAAAGAGTAAAAACGAGAGAGAAATCGGTTTTGGATTGAAAAGCTAGGTCACTTGAGATCTCGAAATCTGTAAGTATGCATATGTATCGAGATGTCAGGGTATTTATAGTAAAAGCAAATGACATATCGAGAAGTCAGAAATAAACGTTTGGAGTATACTTATCGAGAAGTCAATTTTAGAAGTGAAAAACATATCGAGAAGTCATTTTAAATTACTCTTATAGAGAACTAAAAATTGACTTATCGAGATGTCAAGTAAATACCCAGTTTATCCAAAATGGACTGAATTTGATTCTAATTTTTATTTGAATAAATTTAAAATAAAATTAGAATAATTTTGCCAAAAGTATTTTACCAAAATTATTTATCAGATTAAATTATTTCAGTTTTGAGTTATTGATAAGTCTAAAAATAATTCTTGTAGAGAACTCTGTAAGTTAACACTTGTAGAGAACTCTGTAATGACTTATCGATAAGTCATAATAAAGCTTATCGAGAAGTCACTCGAGAAGTCAGTAAATTGACTTATCGAGAACTCATTCGAAAAGTCTTAAAATGACTTGTCGATAAATCAATTAGACTTATCGAGAACTCAGTTTTCTATATACTTTTGAACAGTTTTAACTCTGCCTTGTGTTAATTTCACAAATTAATGATGTAAATTAACAATTAAGCAGTTTACTTAGAATTTGAAAAATTCCAAGTTAAAATTTTTGTTTTGAAAAAAAAATATGCAGAGTTTTCTGAAATATTTATAATTCATATTTCAGTTAATTTCCAATTAAATTAAATTAATCTTAATTTAATAGAAATTAATCTGCTGCAACACATAAGCTGAGTTCTTACCTTAGGATGAAGAATTAAACATTCCAATTTCACCTACAAGTCTAGTGAAAGTTGCTCCATCCAAAGGTTTAGTAAAAATGTCAGTATTTTCAGTTGGAATAAAAATGAGCTCAATGGTACCATTTGTAGCATGTTCTCTAACAAAATGATACCTTACATCAATTTTCTTTGTTCTAGAATGGTTAACTGGATTAGCTACTATAGATATAGCACTAGTATTATCACACATAATAGGAATTTTGTGTAACACTAGGCCATAATCCATTAGTTGATTTCTAATCCAAAGCACTTGAGCACAACAACTTCCTGCAGCTATGTATTCAGCCTCTGCTGTAGAAGTTGATACAGATTGTTATTTCTTGCTATACCAGGTTAAAAGTCTTTGTCCAAGAATTTGACAGCTACTACTAGTACTCCTTTTATCAACCCTGCATCCAGCAAAATCTGCATCTGTGTAGCCAACAACTTCAAAACCAGTTCCCTTAGGATACCATAATCCCAAGTTTGGAGTCCCCTTCAAGTATCTGAAAATCCTCTTTACAACCATCAAATGTGATTTTTTTGGATTGGCTTGAAATCTAGCACATAGACATGTTGCAAACATGATGTATGGTCTACTTGCAGTTAAGTAAAGCAATGATCCAATCATTCCTCTATAGCTTAAAATATCTACACTTTTTCCCTTTCTATCTTCATCCAACTTTGTTGCAGTAGACATAGGTGTAGATGCAGGCGAACAATAAACCATGCCAAACTTTTTCAATAAATCTTTAACATACTTAGTTTGGCTGATGAAGATTCCATCACTTCTTTAACTGACTTGTAGTCCAAGAAAGTAACTTAATTCCCCCATCATACTCATTTCATATTCACTCTGCATAAGCTTGGAGAATCTTTGGCAAAACTTTTTATTTGTAGAACCAAAGATGATATCATCCACATAGATCTGAACTAGGATCATATCTTCACCATGTTTCTTGTAGAAGAGAGTCATGTCTATAGTATCTCTAGTAAAACCATGTTTCAGTAGGAATTCTGACAATGTATCATACCAAGCTCTAGATGCCTGCTTTAGTCCATATAGAGCCTTGAGTAACTTGTACACAAAATTTGGAAATTTTGGATCTTCAAAGCCAGGTGGCTGTTGCACATAAACCTCTTCTTCTAACTCACCATTTAGGAAGGCACTCTTGACATCCATTTGATACACTTTAAAATTTGAATGTGCAGCAAATGCTAGAAAAATCCTTATTGCTTCAAGTCTTATAACTGGAGCAAAAACTTCATCATAATCAATTCCTTCGTTTTGTGAGTAGCCTTTTATAACCAACCTTGCCTTATTTCTGGTAATTATACCATTTTCATCCATCTTGTTTCTGAACACCCATTTTGTTTCAATAATGCTTCTATTCTTTGGTGCAGGAACTAACACCCAAACATTATTTCTTTCAAACTGATTAAGCTCCTCTTGTATTGCAGATATCCAATCAGGATCCATTTGAGCTTCTACAATTTTCTTGGGCTCTATTTGAGACAGAAAGCATGCATGTAGGAACTCATTAGAAGTTGCACTTCTAGTCCTCACACCAGCAGTAGGATCACCAATAATTGCTTCTCTAGGGTGAATTCTATTCCACTTCCTTGTATGAGTTTGTTGACTTGTGCCTTCATCATTTTCTTTATTATTGGTATGACTACTAGATCATTCTTCTCTTTCTCCCCCTGAGTTTGTGTTATCAAATTCAGGTGTTTGAGATGAACTTTCATTCCCATGATTTTCTTGTTCAATAGTCTCTTCATTCAACATGTGTTGTGCATTGACTTCATCTTTACCATCAGAATCACTATCAATATTGAGGTTTACAAATGCAAGGGCTTCAGCTTCATTTTCATCAAGACATTCCAAGCCTGGACACTTGTCATCATCAAAAGTCACATATATTCTTTCCATAATCTTCTTTTGATCTATCACATAGACCTTGTAGGCAGCTCTCTCCAATGAATATCCCAGAAAAATTACTTCAAAAACTTTTGAGTCAAATTTTCCCACATACTCAAAGTTGTCTTTCAAAATGTAATACTTGCTTCTAAACACATAAAGATGCTTTACAGTAGGCTTTCTCTTAGACATGATTGCGTAAGGTGATTTTCCATGAGCTTTGTTAATGAGATATCTGTTTTGAGTATAACATGCAGTGTTAACAGCCTCTTCCCAGAAACTTGTTGGCAACTTGGCATCTTGCAGCATTGTTCTGGCAGCTTCAACTAATGTTCTATTCTTTCTTTCAACTACTCTTTTTTGTTAAGGTGTTCTAGCAGCTGAGAATTCTTGAACAATGCCTTTGCTTTTGCAGAATTCACTTAATGTTGCATTCCTGAATTCTGTTCTATTATCACTTCTCAATCTTTTTACACAGTTATGATCTTCTTGATGTGCTCAATTATGATGTGTGGAGTCTCATCTTTAGAGTGCATGAACTCTACCCAAGTGTATCTTGAGAAATCATCCACCATCACAAGTGCATATTTGTTTCTTGAAATTGATAACACATTTACTGGTCCAAACAAATCCATGTGAATAAGTTGCAATGGTGCACTTATAGAATTCACAGTTTTTGACTTGTGACTTGATCTTTTCATTTTTCCTTTCTGACAAGCTTCACAAACTTCAACTTCAGTAAACTCCAGACTAGGCATGTCTCTTACTAACTCCTTTTTGACCAAGGTGTTCATTGCCTTGAAATTCAAGTAAGATAACCTTTTATGCCATAGCTTGCTTTGTTCTTTTGATGCCTTGGTGTAGAAGCAACAAATACCATCCTTATTTGTTGAGTCCAAGTCTACAACAAACAAGTTTTCTTTTCTTGCTCCTTTCAGAGCAACTTCACCAGTTTTCTTGCTGATAAAAGTGCATTCTTCTTGTTGAATAAAACTTCAAAACCTTTGTCTGCAAATTGACTAACACCGAGAAGATTCACTTCAAGACCAGCTACCAGTGCTACATCATCAATGACAACATTTCCAGAAATAATCTTGCCATATTCCATTGTGAATCCTTTGTTGTTATCTCCAAAGGTCACCAAGGGGCCAACCTTTTCCTCAAACTGTGATAGCAGGGCCTTATCACCTGTCATATGTCTGGAACATCCACTATCTATGATCCATATGATCTTCTTCATTTTGCCCTGCACACAATGAGTTTTAAGTGTTTTTAACAACCCAATCAGTGTTGGGCACTTTTCTTCTTGTTAACTGATTTAGCAGAAGTAGAATGAGTTGTTTCAAATAAAATAGAATTCTATGATTGTTGTGCATTTTTCCTATCTCTTGTAGACCCAATTTTTATTTCTTTAAGGTCTACTCTCAGTTTGTGACAACTTTTCATCACTTTCAAGTTGCAAGGGATGCAATCAAACTTGTCACAGAATGAGTAGGGATCATTTACATCTGCTTCATTGTATTTGCAAGCTCCTTCAGCTGGCTTGCTAACAAACTTTTTATAAAGGTGAGTTAGGTGATTCACATAGCCACATTTTCACATTTCTTTCTTGGAGCATCTGCAACATAAGCAAAATTATTGCTTTTGTTTATCCCTTTTTTCCATTTCTATTTTTCTTTTTCTTTCTTACATTTTCAGTTTTGATTTCTTTGACAGGTGTCTTGGAACCTTGATTATCCATGAGCTTCTCTTCAGCTTTGAAAGATTTAGTTGCTTTTGCATCTTTCTTCTCATTGTCTTCATCATCAATTTCTTGCTTGATAATCAGCTATTCTTCATTGAAGTTAACTTCACATGCCTTGAACATAGGTGAATCAACCTTTTTCAGGATTGTTGGAACATTTTCATTTTCTGTTGCTTTCCTTTTGTCACCTATATTTTTCTTCTTGCTGTTCAATCCATCATAATCAAGACCAGTAGCAATATTTGCACATGGCTTATTTTTCTCATGATATTGTCCAACTAACTCAGATGCATTCTTGAAGGACTTCAATTTAACTTCATTCTTTTCTAGCTTTTCCCTTAGCACTGCTTCAATTTTACTTGCACACTTGAGCTTGTTCTTCAGATATGCATTTTCCTTTGTCAGTCTGCTAACTTCTTCATTAGTAGCAACCATACTTGTATGTATGTGAAACATTTATGTGCCCATCTTCTCTATAGTTTCCTTATATTGAATCACATTGAAATCAATGGTGGTGAGAGAGTTGGTACCTGTAATTTTGATGAGGATGACTATCCTTGCTCCAAGTCCATTAGTGCATAATTTCCAACTTCCTCATCTTCATCATTATCAGAATCCTCCCAACTTTTTCCCTCTGCAATATAATCTTGGCTTTGTTGTTTCTTCAGAAGAGCTTCATACTTTGCTTCCAGTTCAAGATAAGCTTTATCTTTCTTTGCTTTCTTGGGTTTCCTGCATTCTGTAGCAAAATGGCCTAGTTCATCACAATTGAAGCACCTTATCTTTGATCTATCAACATATCCGGTTTTGTAACCATTTTTGCTATCGGATGTGTACTTCCCTTTTCCTTTCCAACTGCTGCCTTTGTTGAATGATTGTCCTTTACCCTCGAAGAATCTTGGTTTCTTTACTCTAATGTTAGAGAACTTTCTTATCAGATAGGCCATTGACTGATCAAGCTCATCAAGTTCATCCAAGGTGTAGAACTCATCTTCTTCCAATTCCAGAATGACTTGTTCTTTTGAATCATTTGTTCTTTGCTCACTTGTTGAGGAAACTGGAGTTTGGGATCTTGGCTCATCATTAGAGGTCTGGCTTTCATTGACAATTAGAGCACTTGAACCATCTACAACATGCCCTTGACCAGCTCTTAATGATTTTCTTTGAATCATTTCTAATTCATATATTTTTAAGATTCCATAAAGAACTTCCAGTGTTATCCTGCTTAGATCTCTCCCTTCTCTGATTGCAGAAATTTTCTGTTCCAAATGGTCAGGAAGTGTAAGCAAAAATTTCAGATTCACTTCTTCAGCTTCATAGTATTTGTCATGGAGCTGCAAGTCATTTTTCAGCTTATTGAACCTTTCAAACACATCAGTGATACTTTCTTTTGGATTGGCCATGAAACCCTCATATTGTGAGACCAATATCCTTCTTTGATTAGATCTAACTTCCTCAGTTCCCTCATAGAGTATTTCAATTTTTTCCCAAATCTGCTTGGCAGTGTCACAGTTGACAATGTTGTTGTACATTACATTATCAAGTGACTCTATCAATATCAGCTGCAAGCCACTATCCAGGGAGACTTTTTCTTTCTCAGGCTCAGAGTACTCAGAAGGGTCTTTTGGAGCATAATGAGCTCGAATAACCATATCACCATCTGTATATTCCTCAACTCTAACCATAGGAGTGAAGGGCCCCATTTTTGAGAATCTGAATATAGAGTAGATTGGTCAATCCTGATAAACAACAACATTTTCTTTTTCCATATAGTGTAGTTAGCTTTGTCAAAGGTAGGAATTTTGATGCTACTGCTCTTCTGTGTATTCATTCTTCCAAGATCTTGAATCTGTACTTTCAGATTTTGCTCTGATACCACTTGTTAGGTAATGAATTACACACAGAGAGGGGGGTGAATGTGTTTTAATATTTTTATGCTTTTTTGAACTGTTTTGGTTTTTAACAAAGTAAATCAAATCTTGTAGTGATATGTGTTATATCAGAAATTAAACATGCAGCTATGAATAACACAGATCTTTCAAAACTCACTTAATTTTATATTAAAATTAAGAATGTTTTGCTATAAAATTTCTAGGATCTTTGTTGATAAAGAGCTTAGCTTCTTCTTGAGAGAAATACAAGAATTCCTGATCTAATTGTTACAAAGTAACAAAGGACCAGTGTTAACTTTATATTCTAGTTAACTGTTGATTTACACAGTGTACAATAAGATATGTTATTCACTTTAGTAAACTATCACTAATCATTTACATTTTAGGAAAAGTATATCTTCCATTTCTGGCTTAGCATATCTTTGCATACTGTGTTAACTTTGATCTTCCTTTGTCAGTTAATCTTCACCCTTGATCTTGCACACTCTTCAAGCTGCTTTTTGTAGACTTGTCAATCCAATTGGTTGGATTGTTTGTTGATTGTTAATCTTGGATATTGAACTAATCTGCAATTTGTACTTTGAGATTTTACCTCGAGATCTCCAGTTAGGCATATAGAGATCTTGACATCTCGATAAGTATATCGGCTTATCGAGATCTCGAATACTCCATAGTTGATTTGACTTGTAGAGGTCTCTGAGTTCTCTATAAGAGAATTTGGATTATCGAGATCTCTAATCTTCATATCTTCACTTTGACTTATCGATATCTCTAAGTTCTCTAGTGACATATTGACTTGTCGATAACTCAGAGTTCTCTAGTCAAATTTGACTTGTCGATAACTCAGAGTTCTCTAGTGAACTTTGGCTTGTCGATATCTCTGAGTTCTCTAGTGAAATTTGACTTGTCGATAACTCAGAGTTCTCTAATGAATGTTGACTTGTCGATAACTCTGAGTTTTCTACTGAAGAATTGACTTGTCGATATCTCCAATCTTCATGTCTTCAATTTGACTTGTCGATATCTCTGAGTTCTCTAGTAGCTTTTCTGAGTTCTCTATAAGTCATTTGGAGTTCTCGAGTGACTTCTCTATAACACTAAATCTGTGACTTGTAGAGATCTTGACTTAGAATATTTTTCCACAAAACAAATTTATTCAACTCCAGACTTCTTCATAATTCTTCTGAGGCATGATCTTCTTCCAGATAGAATTCTTAGGCTTGACACTTTTTAAAGAAAAAGACTCAAGTCTGCTCCTTTGACATTTTTACATACTTTAAATATTACAAGTAAAAAATGCAAACTAAGATTACAATACAACTTATTTAGGATTGTCAATTTGACTTAGTCTTATTATTGTCCAGGCATGTCTTGCACAACACATTTTAATTATATGGTATAAGTGTGTATAGTCTTATTCATGCATTTGTATGTTAATCCAACTGTATGTTTTGATCCAATTTTTTTATATGTTATCATAATTTTAACTTAATTATAAATATATAATAATTTATTTATGCATATAAAATATTTAATTATTTAAGGCAGAATTAATATGTAGCCAAAAACTCAAATTTCATCTTGGTTAATCTGATTATAAAATATTTTCAACTTAAACGACCTTAATGCACGCTATTTTATTTTTGAAAAAGAACTGATAGATCTTTGTTGAATATGGTAGACGATGCTATCCATTATCATTATATACTTAATTAATATAATTAAATAAATCTCTATTATAAAAGATATTGATTTAGTTTTAGCCATTTTATAATATTTTGTGTATTTACTTATTTTACGATAATGTGTTCTCCATTATGATTAAATTTGAAAAAAATCACTATATATATGGTTTTAAATTACTTGTGTAGACAAATTTTATTCATTACCAAATAAATTATAAGAAGAGTAAATGAGAAATTAATATAATGTAGGGTACTTGCGATTATTGATTATGAATTTTATTTCTAATCAAACTGAATGTCTAGCTTAAGTGGCTGATAGTCTGAGTTCAAGGTGTTGAGTTTGATTCCCACCACCAACTAATATTTGTCTAAATTAAACTCTTAGTGGCATGTCCTGTACTCTCGCTCGCTACCAACCCAACAACCTTATTATCTGCAACTCTACCAGCCGCCTTATGGTGCAGCTCTCTAGAATGAAGAGATGACCTAACCTCCTCTAGAGAAATAATATTTTTACCAACAATAAACGATTGCACAAAATTCTCATATGATAATGATAAGGAAACTAACAAAATTAAAGCAGTATCCCCATCTTCAACTTTAATATCAATATTACGCAATTCTAATAAAATTGTGTTTAACTGATATAAGTGATGTCGAAGAGGCATACCTTCCTGCATTCGCAGACTAAATAGACGTTGCTTCAGAAGCAACTTATTTGTTAAAGACTTTTTCATGTAGAGACTTTCAAACTTCAACCATAAATTAGACGCGATATCATCCTCCGTGATTTAAGTAATAATATCATCTGCAAGGCACAACAGACTTGTTGAGTGTGCCTTTTCTTCAAGACTGGCCATCTCAGCGCTTCCAGAAGTAACCGATTTCATGTTCAACGACTCCCAAAGCCCCTATTGCTTTAACAAGGCACACATCTTGATCTGCTATAAACTAAAACTGTTTCTCCCACTAAATTTGTCGACATTCACGGTAATACCACCCTACATCACATAAATTTTTCTCACCGAACCGAAATTCAAACCCTATAATTAGAAGCGTGCTCTAATACCATTTTGTTATAACGGAAGTAAGAAATATTATAATAAACATAAAGAAAAAACACAGATGGGCAGAAGGGAAAAGTTTTATTAATTTTGAGAATTCACATTACAACATATGTTTAGGCTATGTCGTAGAGAGTTTATATAATACTCTCTAGGCGGTTACAAAAAAATCCAGAAAAATAGGTGCAAAACAGATAATCATATCGTAAAACATAAGATACCGTAAAGTCCCGGTGTTTGAGACATATACCGATCAAGACATATTCTAACAAGAATCATTCATGCTTGGCATGGTGTGGTTCAAAATGAAAAGGGTCAACACATAAATGACAAGAATCTGAAATTGCTAGGATCGGTATCGATCATGGAAACGGAAGCTAGGGTGTGAAGGAAGCTCTCAAGTGAATAGGAGAATTAAATCTGCAGAATGTCATCCTAGAATGTGACTCAGAGCTGGTGGTTAATGCAATACAAAAGGAGGTTGTTTATCATTTGAAAGTTGGTCATATAGTCGATTACTATTGAATATGCTGATCATACTGTCATGCCTATGCAGCAAATAAGTCAACACAAATAAACCAAAATGTCAACATCACAAAATCTTCAGGAGGTGTTAGTAAGTGACAGCTAAGAGTTAGTTAGCACAACTGTCTATAAATAGAGTAGTAGTCTTTGTTCGAAGATAGATCTGAATAATGTAATTAATTGTAAAATCTCATTTTGTTCAATGCATCTTCTTTGATTCTCAGTTTATTACTTAATCTCCATTAATGGAGCTGTCATGGTATCAGAGCTAAGATCTCTGTAATTTTGTTATTTCTTCCGCATAATCGTAATATCTCTCTCAAATCTCTCTCTCAAATCTCTCCCGCATCTCTCTCAAATTGAAATCTCTCATAAAACTAGATCTCAGTTCCAGTGAATCTATTCTCATTCTAAATCTGTACGCACAACCTTCACCTATATCTACTAATCAAAGGCGTCATCTCCTTCGTATCTGAGTGCTGCAACTGGTGCTAGAACATCAACAATTTCTACTGTAATTGATACAAATCATCCGTCCTTTCTTCATCCATCAGATCATCCAGGTTTAATTCTGATTACTATCACTCTCACTGAACAAAATTATAATCAGTGGTCTCGATCGATGAAAATTGCATTATCATATAAATTGAAGCTAGGTTTTGTTGATGGATCGTATAATAAACCTGTAACTAATGCTAATATGATTTTACACTGGACACGATGCAATGATATTGTAATTTCTTGGATTCTGAATACTGTTTCTCCTGAAATTTGTCAGAGCGTAATGTATATGAATGTTGCCAAGGATATATGGGATGATTTTGTAATCAGATTTGCTCAGACGAATGTTCCTAAATTGTTCAATTTGAGAAAAGAAATTGCAGCATTACAACAAGGAAATTTATCAATTTCTTCATATTTTACAAAGTTTAGAGCTCTTAATGATGAACTAGATGTTTTGTCTGATGTTCCATACTGTGATTGTGGAAAATGCACATGTGAGGTTAATAGAAAACTGGATAACTTTAGCAAGAGCAACAAATTGTCTCAGTTTCTTATGGGTTTAGGAGAGCAGTACACAACTATAAGAGGTCACTTGTTGTTAATGAATCCTATACCTACCTTAAGTGTTACATATAGCATACTGATGCAAGAGGAAAATCAGAGAGAATTTGGTAGCACTGCTGTTAATACTGATTCAGTGGCTTTAGCTGTTAAGTATCATAACAATCATAGAGGACACTCATCAACATCTGAAGGAGTTGGTCACAGAGGTGCTAAACAAAATATTGGAAAGGGGCCCGTTGCAGATGCATCAATTGTGTGTGAAGTCTGTCATTTGACAGGTCATAATAGGGACAAATGTTTTTGTGTCCATGGCTATCCTTCTTGGCATAGGCTGTTTGGTAAACCCAAGCCTAGACCAAAATCTCAGATAAAGTATGCTCATGCTTATAATGCTATTTCTGCAAATCCTGACTCCACTCATGTGTCCAAGTCTACCACTGAGTCCGCAGGTTTCACTAATGCTCAATGTCAGCAACTAATGACCATGATCCAAAGTGGTTTTAAAGAACTCTATGCAAATGCAAATTCTGCTACTTCAGTTGGAACAAATGCTCAATGGAATGACTCGGCTAATTCTGTAACTCACATGGCTGGTAATGTTCTGCATTTTTTCTGTCATGCTAATCATAAACAGTCATTAAGTGCTGATATGAGGATCTTAGATTCAGGAGTACTGACCATATTACTCCTCATTTTTATTTACTCACTGATGTTCGTGAAGTCAACTCGATTCTCCCTCTTCCTAATGGTCATCACACATCTGTTACAAATATTGGCACAATCATATTCACACTAATATTGTCTTAACAGATGTACTTTATGTTTTTTTAGTTTCAACTACAATCTCCTGTCCATTCCTAAACTTACATCTACTATTCCTTGTCATGTTTCTTTTTCTAAAGATGCGTGTTATATACAAGACCATATCTTGAAGAAGACCACAGAGATTGGTGAACTTCAAGAAGGCCTGGATCTCCTTTATCATCCTATTACTTGTTCTGAGAATATCTCTCCTTGTGCTGCTAAAAAAAAGTGTAACACTGTTAGTTCTGTTCAAAATACTAGTTTGTTGTGGCATGCCCGTTTAGGCCATCCTTCTGCTTCTTCAATGCAATATTTGTCCAATTCTATGTATCATAAATCTGTTGATTTTACTGCTTGTGACACCTGTCATTTGGCTAAACAGACAAAATTGAAATTTGTTGATAGAACTTCTTCTAGTTCTGCATTATTTGATCTTATACATGTGGATGTTTGGGGGCCTTATAGGCATAAAACACATGGAAATTGCAGTTATTTTTTAACTATAGTAGAGGATATGTCTAGAGCGACTTAGGTTTTTCTATTTGCAGATAAGAGTCAAGTGTCAAATCTGCTTACTACTTTCATTGCCTATGTTCATAAACAGTTTTCTGCTCCTATCAAAATCTTAAGATCTGACAATGGATCAGAATTCTTAAACAACACTTTTCAATCTTATTTAGCAACTCTAGGAATTATTCATCAAAAGAGTTGTGTCTACACTCCACAACAAAATGGTGTTGTGGAGAGAAAACATCAAACTCTCCTCAATACTGCAAGAGCATTGAAATTACAGGCTTCTTTTCCCATTCATTTCTAGGGTGACTGTATTCTTACAACCACTTATCTTTTAAACAGAATTCCTATGCATAGTCTGCAAGGTAGGTCTCCATATCAGATTTTATTTTCATCATCTCCTTCCTATGATCATCTAAGGATTTTTGGATCTCTCTGTTATGCAACAAATACAATTCCTCATAGAGACAAATTTAGTAATAGAGCTTCCAGGTGCATTTTACTTGGATACCCTTTTTCTGTAAAAGGTTACAAAGTTATGGATCTAGATTCTAAAAAGGTGTTCATTTCTCATGATGTTGTGTTTGCTGAGAATATTTTTCCTTTTAAAACTATTTCTACTTCTACTCCATCTCACTTATTCAATTCATATATAACTTTTCTTTATGATCCTTTGTATTGTTTTCCACCTGATGCTAATACTTCTTTAGTTACACCTGAATCCACTTCTTTATCTTTATCTCCTACGCCTCATCCTATTTCTTCTCATTCTTTAGATATCCAGGGTTCTAACCAGGGTTCCATTCAGACTTCATCCAGTCCTGTGGTGTCATTAAGACATAGTACTAGATCAAGAACCGTTCCTACTAAATTTCTTGATTTTGTTGGTTTACCTTCACGTCTAGGTTCCTCTGTTAACAATTTTATTGTCTTTGAGCCTCAATATCAAGCTTTTACTGCTAATATCACTCATATTCCTAAGCCCACCTCATATAAAGTAGCATGTCAGCATTCAGTTTGGTGTCAGGCTATGGCTATTGAACTAGCTGCCCTAGAGGCTAACAAAACTTGGAAGATTGTACCTTTGCCACCTGGTAAACGAGTTGTGAGTTGTAAATGGCTCTATAAGGTTAAGTTTAATCAGGATGGAACTGTTGTGCGCTATAAAGCAAGGTTAGTTGCTCGTGGATTTACACAGACAGAGGGTCTCGATTATTTTGAGATATTTGCCCCTGTGGCGAAAATGTCTACAGTTAGGGTACTTTTATCACTGGCAGCTGTTAGTAACTGGTTTGTAACTCAAATGGACGTCACTAATGCCTTTCTTTATGGAGATTTGAATGAGGAAGTATACATGTCGATACCTCAAGGTTATTGCTTACCTATTGAATTTGCCTCATATTCTTCTAAAGTTCCATTGGTTTGCCGATTGATTAAATCTCTGTATGGTCTTAAACAATCTCCAAGGGAGTGGTTTATTAAGTTCAAATCTGTGTTAATTCCTTATGGGTTTGTTCAAGCCAGTTCAGATCATAGTTTGTTTGTGTTAAAGAATTCTGCTAGTTTTTTTGGCTATTTTGGTATATTTTGACGACATTTTGGTCGTGGAAAATAATCAGACTGACATTTCAGCATTTAAAACTCATCTTGCTGGTCATTTCAAAATTAAAGATCTAGGCCCTATCAATTACTTCTTAGGAATTGAAGCAGCTCGTTCAAAGAACGGTATATCTCAATCAGAGAAAATATACTTTAGATATAATTAAAGATGTTGGTCTTGCCAATGCCAAGATTACTGTCATTCCTATTGAACAAAATCACACTTTGTTAAGCAATAAGACTTCTCCTTTTCTCTTTAATCTTGCACCTTATTGACGATTGGTAGGTCGTCTGATTTACCTTACAATTACTCGGTCAGACCTCTCCTATGCAGTTCATGTCCTGTCTCAATTTCTTGCTTCTCCCAGACAATGTCATCTAGAAGCTGCTCATCGTGTTGTTCGTTATCTTAAGCATACTGTGGGTCAAGGATTACTCTTATCGTCTTCCAGTTCTTTATCTTTAACTGCATATGCTGATGCCGACTGTGGAGGTTGTCCTCTCTCTCGTCAATCCTTGACAGGTTACTGTGTTAAACTCGGTTCTTCTTTGTTGTCCTGGAAGTCCAAGAAGCAAAATACAATGTCTCGATCTTCAGCTGAAGCTGAGTATCGAGCTTTGGCAGATGTGTGTTGTGAAGTTACTTGGCTTCTCAATTTATTCAAAGAACTGGGGGTTACTTCTTTGCAGCCGGCTACACTCTATTATGATAATCGTTCTGCAATGTATATAACAGCTAATCCTATGTTCCACGAAACACATTGAAATTGATTGTCATCTTGTTCGGGAGAAACTGCAAAAAGGCATTATCTGTACTCTTTACATTGCTTCTAAAGAATAACCTGCAAATTTGCTGACGAAAGCTATTCCTTCACATTCTTTGTATCATCTGTTGTCCAAGCTTGAAGTAGAATCTTTACTCGCATCCAAACTTAGGGGGATGTTAAATATACTGATAATACTATCATGCCTATGACAACAAATAAGTCAACACAAATAGACCAAAATGTCAACATCACAAGCTTCGGGAGACGGTAGTAAGTGACAACTAAGAGTTAGTTAGCACAGCTATATATAAATAGAGTAGTAGTCTTTGTTAGAAGATACATCTGAATAATGTAACTAATTGTAAAATCTCATTTTGTCCCATGCATCTTCTTTGATTCTCAGTTTATTACTTAATCTCCATTAATGGAGCTGTCAATTACTGCAGATTGAAACTCGGAAACAGGTCCGATATCTCTCTTTATTTTGTAAAAAAGCAAGCTCACCTTATGACTAGAATCCCTTATTTGTTAAATTGTTACGATATTTTCTTTGTCTCCTCCTCCCTTTGTTGGAATAGACTCTGTTTCTTATTTCGTTGGCCTAATAAAAACTTTGTTTTAAAAAAAGATGGTAATCGACTTGGCGCAATTTATTGCATACCGACTTCCCCCGTTCATAAAGGGTGTTTTGGGCCCATCTAACTTATTTCTCCTTCAAGCAGCGCTGCAATACGACACGTGTTTAGTAAACCGATAAAATAGCCAAAACACGACGTCGTTTAAAGTCTTTAAATCCATTATTATTGCATCAGTCGCCCTGTTCAATTTTCAGGTCACCCTCTCTTCTTCCCCGTGATAGTGTTATTATATTATATAATACACATAACAATTGTGTATACACTAATACAATCGTGTGTGTATATATTTTTTGCTTTCACATAATTTCTTATTTTTCTTGATCCTCCTTTGGGCTTTTAATTATGATCAGTTTGGTTTGGAGTCACAGAAGGTGAAAATAGATAAATGGGTGTCTTAAAGATTCAATTTTGTGCTAATTTCATTGGGTTTTGAATTTTTAACTGTCGAATCGGGTCGGGTAAGATGGTGAATGGTGTGAGTGATGTGGGGGTGGCACAATTGAGTTTGAGAATTGAGGACCCAAATGGTGATTATGTGAATCTGATTGAAACTGATGTTCAAAGTGTTGGTGATTTTAGTAATAATAATTGTAATGGGGTTGGAGATTCTGGTTTAGTATTGAAAAGTAGCAGGTGCTGGTTAGTGTGGTGGTGGGCTAGGCTAATCATTTTGGTCATTTTTATAGGCCTTCTTGCTGCTGTTTTCTTTATGTGGGTTGGCCCTTTTGTCATGAACAAGGTATGTGTACAGTACACTCTTTATATGTGTACGTATGTTATTTGTTGTTTAATGAGATGCCTGCCTCTGCTCTATTTCTGCTGTATCTGCAAATGAAGAGAACACGTGATGCTTTCTCTGATAATCTTTTAGTTATATTCTTGAATGTGAGTTTATTGTCAAGTCACAAATGGCATTTTACATAGCAAACTGTACATTGGGTTTTTAAACCTAATGAGATGGTGAAAGTTTGAAATAATTTTTTTTAGTTGTGTGAAGTGGTTTGTTTTGAATTTGGTTTCATAGCACCATCTAATAAAATAGAACTGAATTGCTTAGAGAAGCTAGGTGTAGTGCTACTTATCCTAATAAAAGGACTCTTGGTTTCTGGAAGTAGTGTTTTCTTAGCTAGGCAGCTAAGTGGAGGCTGAAGAAATGTTAGAATTCAACTAATGCTTACAAGTGATCCATTTATGTATGCCTCTGTCTGTCTTGTCTATTATATGATTATGCTCATAAGTTGAGATGTTTAAAATATTTGATTATGTTAAGTGTTAACTGATGCAAGAGGATCACAAAAGTGCGCAAGTCTTTTGCATAATTGTTTTGTTCCCTCTTTTGTTTTTGTTGGTTTTTAGCTAATGTATTGTTTCTTTGCAGGAGATTATCCCTTTATTAAACTGGGTAACGAAAACATTTAGCAAACCAGTACTGGCTGCTATAACATTTGCATCTGTAGCTTTATTTCCTCTGATACTTGTACCATCTACTCCTTCCATGTGGGTGGCAGGGATGACTTTCGGTTACAGTTTAGGATTTCTAATTATAATTACTGCAGTGCCTATTGGTGTATCACTACCCTATTTCGTGGGCACTCTTTTCCACCGCCGAATGGAAGTATGTACCTTGTACATTGTAATCTACTGGAATTTTGTGGAGGGAACACTAAGTACGTGAATGTGTGTTGTGCTTGCTAATACAGTTGCTAACCTGTTTCTTCTTTTACGTAGGACTGGTTAGAAAGAGACCCAAAGAAAGCTTCAGTCATTAGGTTGGCTGGGGAAGGAAATTGGTGTCATCAATTTAAAGCTGTCACGTTAATCAGGATTTCTCCATTCCCATTTATAATCTTTAATTATTGTGCTGTGGCAACAAATGTTAAGTATGCTCCGTACTTGTTGGGGACGTTGGTTGGAATGGTACCCGAAATCTTTGTTGCGATATATACGTAAGATCTCTACTTCTATCTCTTTGTATGTCTCTCATTACTGTTGTATATTGTAATTTTATGTCAGTTAATGTAATATAACACGTGTATCCATAATGCAACTAGAACATGTTGCACCTGATACGATTGACGATGAAAACCGTCGGCCTTAATAAAGAAGACACTTGCTGTGAGGCTTGCTTAATCCTGGATTTACATATCATCTTACTGATGCAGAATTCTTAATATCTTCTTGATTTTAACACCAAAATTCACAATACCTTAATAGTATACAAACTTAACATGTATGTCAATTTATGCCTTCCCAAATAAATCATAAATGAACTTGAGGCAGATTCTAAGTATCTTCTAGGCACTACTGTATGAGAAGTAGGATATAAGTAAGTTAATCCAGTACAGATTACAAGAGCATCCTTCTTGGAGGCTGCAGGTTATTTTTCACTATTGGAGTAGGCCTGTAGGGAATTAGTTTGCTTGCTTGTTTTCTTTTGGAGTTGGGTTGGTGTTTGTTAATATCCTCTTCGGTGCCAAAGTTGTAATTGAACAATTACTTCAATGCTTAAGGTTGCAAAGTATTTGCTGATTTGCTGGATTTGTATTTATTAATCAAAACAGTGTCCAGTATATAAAAAAAAGACATCTTGTGCATTACCAGTTTCCTGGACTTGGATGGAAGTAATTAAAATATGGATGTGTCCAAGTGCCGAGTGGCTAGATTTTCTACAATTTGCATGCTTTTGAAGAATAATTTGAACAGCCATATTACAAGTTAGCAAATTATCAGATAATTGCTGTGGTTCAAAGCTTGACAGTAGGTTCCCTCTTGAGTTAAAGGGTGTTGGTTCATTTCACTGCAAAAACATAATACTTTTCCTCTGCGTACTCTAATATCATAATTTTCTTATATAACAACAATTAGAAAGACTGAGTTTGCCTGGTTGATTTGAGGCTTCTAGCGAAATCTTTTTCTTTTTTAGTACCTATATTTTCTCCCTACGTCACTGTCTATAATCATTCTTACGACGGACGAGGTCCAAACAAAAAGGTTTTCTGGTGCAAGTCCTTCTAGATCTTCACTCTAAGCTTTCATGTATTGTTCTCAGGAGTTCAGATAAGACTATACAAAATGTAAACTGAGTTTATAGATGAGAATGTACAGAATTATGCATATATACTTGTATTATTTTTCGCACTCTGTGTATCGTGTTAAAAAATTCAATGCTGCTATTGTGTTTTGTAGCTGGTGTGTTAAATTTTGTATTAACAATTTGCCTTAATTTTTTTAGTGGTATAATGATAAAAACGTTGGCTGATGCTTCAAATGATAACCACGCCCTTAGCACAAGCCAAATCATCTTCAATGTTCTTGGTTTTGCTTCATCTGTAACAACCACGGTAATAGTTACAATGTTTGCGAAAAGGAGGCTCAAGGAAATGCAAAAGGAAGAAGAGCTACTGATGTAGCATTTTGTGTCTAGGGCAAGGCATATTGAGCGGGCCAAGTCAAATTGGCATATAATAAAGCAGAATACTGGGGTTTTTTGATAATCAATTTCTGGAACAGCAGTTATTAGAGGGAAGGAGCTTCGTGAATGGTGACACGGGATCTGTTCTTATCAGGAGGGCCTTTAATTATGTGTTGACAATCAAGTAGTAGATAAAAGGATGGAGAGGCGATTAAGAACAATTAACATGGTTGAGTCCATATATAGAAGTCTGGAGCCAGTATGTTGATCTCTTGAACTTGGCAATAAGTTATTGTTTTGTTGTATAGTTTCTTCTACCCTTTGTATTTCTCAGGCCCTTTATTTTCCACAGTAAGCTGTATATAATATTTGAATGTGAATAAAGGGCCTGACAGATCTACCCGGTCAGTGAAATAGTTGTGTATTTAAGATTGTATAAAGCTTAGTTATCCTGATGACCTTACATGCAGGTTCGTTAATATATATGTTTATGTATATTTTTCCATATTCTATTACAGTGTTGAAGATTTACTTCACAGATTGATAAATTAGTGGTAGTTGATTATCTTTGGATATTGAGTTGGAAAGGCGATTTTCGTGCTTTTTTGTTGTCATCAGTAGTGTTTTTTTTTATATACATCTCTTGTATTTTGGCAAGTTCTAGGGATCAAGGTATTTGGACAATTTTATCAGATGTTGCATCTCATCATATATTTGGATGTTAGCGCTTGTTTGTTGTCACTGGTGGTGAAACAAAAGACAGACAAATTTTGATGCGAAACAGATAGGACTAAAATAAAGTTGAAAGCCATCACAGCAGAGCTTCATTTTGCAGCTTTCTAGTTGCTATATATTAATCCTCTCCCCAAATAATTCAGCTACAAAAACCCTTTTTAATAATCGTCAGAACTTTAGAAACGTTAGATGCAAAAACAAGAATGTCTTTATCAAGGTAAGAGATGGGAGGGACAGTGGTGGTGATGTGTTGAATAGTGGTTCTCTGGCTTGGTGGGAACCAAAGTGCTTATTCAGTCATTCACTGTGCAGAGAGTGGCATAGTGATTGCATTATCTAGCCCATGTTTACAGTATCATATCATACTTTATTATTATTTTTATTTATTTGTATTTTTAGTGAGTTTCTTAGATTTACTAGTAGATTAATTACTTATCTGAAATTTGAACAAGCTATCCTTGAAAAACTGAAGATCAACACAAAGATCAGGCCATTTTTTGTTTATTATTCTACAACTGTGCAGGCAAGTTCTTACATTATACCATTTTTTTAGAACAAGAGTAATTGTATATTGCGCCCAGTCGCGGAACGAAAGGGGCAAGGGGGTGCTTGAGATCCCCCTGATCTCCGGAAAATTAGTATAAATTATTTTTTATCTCTCCTAAATTGTATATGTTAGTGAAGTTTAATCTCGTCAAAATAAAAATAAAGATGAAATTTACCTAGAAAAAAAAGTATCAAAGTGGGAATAAATGTTGAATCATAGAATTCAGTTATTATTCATTGCCTTTTAAAAGAAAGTCTGTCCAACGATTTTTAAAAATTCGAGCCCCCATAATTTTTAGTGCTAGTTCCTCCACTGATTTGAGGCAGCATTTTTTGCAGCGCTCATTCTTTGTATAAGGAAGAGTGTGTGTGGGGATAATATAAGACAAAATATAAGTGAAGAAGAGTTAGTTTTGAAAGAGCGGAGGGAGAGACAAGGGATGATGCAATAAGAATAGGAGCATGTGGTGACAACCTTTAGGACATGGACATTAGTTTTATATATGAGCTGAGCAGAGCAGAGCACTTGTTAAAAATTGCCATTACCTGCTTCTTCCCCTTTCCAGCAAAGCCCCAAGTCACTTTTCTTTTATTTCTGTTGCTCATTCCTCTGCAATTTGCATGTCCCCATGTGGCTGTGCTCATATCTCTCTGCTTATCTTGGCCTCTTCACTTTTTTTTTTTTTATATTATTCTACATAGTTCTTATTGTTTTTTTAGTTCAATATTCCCGTAAAACACCTAGAGATTTCATTACAGTCACCTAGAGATTTCATTACAGTTTTTCTTATTGAAAGTGTTTAGTCAAAGCCATCTCAAGCTTCCTAAAGATACATTCATATATACATTTTTAGTTACAAGTGTGCTACATTCTTGAAATTATTATGGATCATAAAGTTAAAAGTTTGCATATTTGATGCTGGACACAAACATGAAAAGATTACGAAATCTTATTCTTTACATTTTTGTGTTGCTTGCATATCAGTTTGCAGCAGTATGTTCAGTCACTGAGAAGGAGATCTTGCTGCAATTCAAAGGTAACATTTCTAGCGATCCTTACAATAGTTTCAGTTCATGGGATTCAAATAAGAGCGTTTGCCAAGATTTCAGCGGTGTGTTTTGTAATTCAGCTGGAAATGTATATAAAATTCTGTTGTGGAATACTAGTTTGAGCGGCATTTTGTCACCAGCCTTGTCAAGTTTAAAATTTTTGCGAATTCTTTCATTTTTTGGAAATAAATTTTCTGGAAACATTCCAACCGAGTATGGTGATATTGATACATTATGGAAGATGAATTTTAGTTCCAATCTGTTATCAGGGCAAATCCCAGATTATCTTGGGAGATTGTCAAATATTCGGTATCTTGATTTGTCAAGAAATGAATACAGTGGAGAGATTCCTTCAGCATTATTTATAAACTGTTACAATATGAAGTTCATTTCTCTGTCAAGAAATAAACTTTCCGGTTCAGTTCCTCTAGCCATTGGAAAATGCTTCAATCTTCTTGGGGTGGATTTTTCATCCAACAATCTTAGCGGTGGCTTGCCTTCACAAATTTGTGATATTTCAAGTTTAGTGTACTTCTCTGTGAGTGATAATCAGTTTGCAGGAACTGTTGAGGAACAAATTTTGCGGTGTAAACACTTGGAATTTTTGGATCTTGCTAGCAATATGTTTAATGGGTCAGCCCCTTTTGGTGTTCTTCAATTAAGTAATCTTACTTATTTCAATGTTTCGTATAATAAGTTTGTGGGGATGATCCCAAATATTGAATCTTGTAGCCAGAGATTAGAAATATTAGGTGCATCAAGTAATAACTTTTTTGGTGAGATCCCAAGGAGCATCATGAAATGCAGTGGCTTGAAGGTTTTGGATCTTGGGTATAATAAGTTAAATGGAAGTATTCCAATTAACGTTTCCGACTTAAAGAGGCTTGTTGTTATTCGATTGGGGAATAATTCGATTAGTGGAACTTTTGTTACAGAATTTGGAAGTATTGAATTACTTCAAGTTCTGGATTTGCACAATCTTAGCCTTGTTGGTGAAATTCCAGATGAGATAAGTAATTGCAGGTTTCTGCTTGAACTGTAAGTTCTACTTTCATTTTTTATTCACTAATATTCTGTTAGGCATCATTACTATGTATGCTTACATTGTTTTTAGTTAAATACTATATTAACCAAATGTATATTGTCATGCAGGGATGTTTCGGGTAATGCTTTGCAGGGAAATATTCCAAACAAACTTTACAACATGTCTTATCTTGTAATTCTTGATCTGCACCGAAACAGGCTAAACGGAAGCATTCCATTAACTCTTGGAAATTTGTCAAAGCTCCAGCTATTTGATCTATCAGAAAATTCGCTCTCAGGCCAAATTCCTTCACTGCGGAATCTGTTAAACTTAATTCATTTTAATCTCTCTTACAACAACCTATCAGGTGTTATACCATCCTCTTCCACCATCCTGCAATTCGGAGCATCAGCATTTTTTCACAATCCAGGACTATGTGGTGCTCCACTTACATCTTGTTCGCAGAATAGCACCATTCCCACGACAGGAAAATCTAAACTTTTAAGTGTTTCGGCCATTGTTGCTATTGTTGCAGCTGCAGTGATTCTCACTGGTGTTGGAATAGTAACCATTTTCAACATGAGGGTCCGTCGTTTGAGAAGTGATGAAGTGACAGTGGTTGTAGAAAGTACACCAATGGAATCAGCAGATTCAAATGTCATAATTGGAAAATTAGTCCTTTTTAGCAAAAGTTTGCCCTCAAAGTATGAGGACTGGGAAGCTGGCACCAAAGCGTTACTGGACAAGGAGTCCCTAATAGGCGGGGGTTCGATTGGAACAGTCTACAAGACAAAATTTGAAGGTGGGATATTAATTGCAGTGAAGAAGTTAGAAACTTTAGGAAGGATCCGGAACCAGGATGAATTCGAGCAAGAAATTGGACGGTTAGGAAATCTTCGACACCCTAATCTTGTTTCTTTTCAAGGTTATTATTGGTCCACTAGCATGCACTTAGTTTTGTCGGAATTTATTCCTAATGGAAATTTATACGACAATCTTTATGGACTTAATTATCCTAGCACTAGCACGAGTTTCGGTAATAGTAGCTTGAACTGGTCTAAAAGGTACCTCATTGCTTTAGGGATTGCAAAAGCTCTTGCCTATCTTCACCATGATTGTAAACCTCCAGTTCTTCATCTTAACATCAAGTCGGCTAATATCCTACTAGACGAAAATTTCAAGCCAAAGTTATCTGATTTTGGGTTAGTAAAGTTCCTCCCTTTGCTCAATAACAGTGGAATCACAAAATTTCACAATGCTGTTGGATACATTGCTCCAGAGTTGGCACATAACTTAAGGTCAAGTGAAAAATGTGATGTTTATAGCTTTGGAGTACTGGTATTGGAGCTTGTTACAGGTAAAAAACCGGTGGAAAATCATCAAAATGAAGTGGTGATTTTGTGTGAATATGTAAGGAGATTGATTGAGAGTGGTAATGCTTCAGATTGTTTCGATAGAAGTTTGCATGGTTTTGTAGAGAACGAGTTAATTCAAGTGATAAAGTTGGGATTAATTTGTAGTTCTGAAATGCCTTCCAGGAGACCAAGCATGTCTGAGGCAGTTCAGATTCTCGAGTCTGTTAGATCACAGTCGGATTCTTTATTATTGTAACATAAATCTCTATCAAATGGTAGATCTTCCTTTTCTTTTAAATTGATTTTACTTGGGTATACGAGTCTGGGTTCAAACTCGACGTGCACCTAAAAACGTTTAGAAGATGTTGCGTTTTCCCTTCAGTTTTGTTGTTTAATAGCTAAAGAATAACAATTATATTCATGTAACTTCTGTAAAGAAACATAATTGGGAACTGATTCATTTTACTTAACCACAAAAAGGATGCTTAGAGTTACAGCTTCAAGTTAACACTCGACAGCTTCCAGTGTTATACAAAAGAGGAGAGTGTCTTCAGCAGACTAGGCACACAAAAGTTACCTGTTGATTACTAAATTAGTCCACGATTGTCAGCTCTGAGATATCAGAGATCCAGTAACTCTTTGAATACGTTCCATGACTATCGGAATTTCCTCTAGCTTCAATGTGGTGAAACAAAACCGGAACCATCCAGGTTCTATACAGTGACGGGAGGAACCAGGAGTTACGTTAATCTTTGAAACATTTAACAACTTCTCCCAAAGTTCTAGCTCTCCTTTCTCATCATTTGAGCTCATAAACTTTCTCATATCAGCCCAACAGTAGAAGCCTTTACTGGTTTTCACAAACTCAATACCCAATTGCTCCAACCCAGCCATACATTTACTATGCATTATTTCAAGCCTATCATCGTTTTTGTCTAAGAACAACCGAGTATATCTTCGATTCGAAAGGAAGCTTACAAGTAACTGATGAGCTGGAATCGAAATAGACGTGAATTCTGTAAGTTTCTCAGCTGCAGCCAAAACAGCATCATTATATGTATAAACAACCCCCAAACTGAAACCAGTGAGTGATAGGTTTCCCGAAATATCACAAACTACATGGTTTCTGTCACGGTCATAATGTCCTGAATCAATGATGTCTACCATACTGTTAAAATAATCATCTTCACCATATCTGTATCCAGCCAGCGTTTCAATGCAGATGACATGAATATTCTTTTCAGTAGCAAAGCCTAAAACGTTCTCAAATGTTTTCCCGTCCTGCAAACTGCCTACTGGATTTAATGGGTTTGAAATTATAACTCCACGAATGTTAAGACCGCGTTCATCTGCCTGATCGAAGGCTCTGTCAAGGGCAGTTCTACTCAGATTGAAGTTGTCCACACTGCAGCATGGAACTGGTATAATCTCGACCCCGGTACGCCACTGTACAGCCCTGTCAAGCCTGCATATCGTGTCCAAATTATCTTGGTTTAGTTTACAGATACGGGAAATGGCCACCCTAAGAAATTTATCAGAAAATATATTCTTACTCTGGGTCATATGGTGATGGAACAAGGAAAGCATTCCCCGCATCTGCCAAGCAGAAGCTAAGCATCTTAATTGCAGAAGCTGCACTAGCTGTTGGTACTATTTTTGATGATTTGTAGAAGACTTGGTCATACATGGCCCTTGACATAAATCGTTTCAATTCCAGCATCATAAGCATACAATCAAGGCAGAAAGCAACTCAGCATCCGAAAAAATTTAAATGTTTGCTCAAGTTCGAGAACTAATAAGTAACCATGTACACACCATCACATAAAAATAATTAAATTAAAGTGACAAAGAGTCTAAATTATGATACAGGGCAATGCAAATTGCAAACATTCCCAATTTACAACTGATTAAGGACCCTTCAATAGTGCCCTAAAAGGTTGTCTAACCTGATAATGTCCTTAGACTCACATAAAAAATCATGATATTCATAGTAGAGATAATACTTGGCAAGAAACATTCAGGTATACCTTCAACGAGGACATTAAAAATCTCCTACTTTATTTAATAGGATAGGAGGACTAAGTAATATAAACCAATAGAACCCCCTGATCACAATTCGTCATCAACAACAACATATTCTACACCTTGAAAATTAGATTATTTGTAAACAGGAATACTATACACTTCATTCATTTAATATTCCTCTGGTTTGATCCTTCTGACTAGATATTATAACTTAACAAGATAAATGCTGCAGCTATTGCATAATCAAGGTTCTTATTAGTGCAATCGGAATCCTTCTATGGATCGATCATTATTATAGCAAGGAGATTCAAAAACCAGCTTCAATGGAATGTATTACACACACAGAGGGAGGGAGGGAGGGAGGGAGAGAGAGAGAGAGAGAGAGAGAGTATATTATAACTTAACAAAATAAATGCTGCAGCTATTGCACAATCATGGTTCTTATTAGTGCAATCGGAATCCTTCTATGGATCAATCATTATTATAGCAAGGAGATTCAAAAACCAGCTTCAATGGAATGTATTACACACACAGAGGGAGGGAGGGAGGGAGGGAGAGAGAGAGAGAGAGAGAGAGAGAGTATATTATAACTTAACAAAATAAATGCTGCAGCTATTGCACAATCATGGTTCTTATTAGTGCAATCGGAATCCTTCTATGGATCAATCATTATTATAGCAAGGAGATTCAAAAACCAGCTTCAATTGAACGTATTACACACACAGAGGGAGGGAGGGAGGGAGGGAGGGAGGGAGCGAGAGAGCGAGAGAGAGAGAGAGAGAGAGAGAGAGAGAGAGACCACTTTGAGTTGCTGCAACTTATCTTTTGATAAATCATCAGTAATTTCACAAATACTATCTCCATTATGTTTCAGCCATCTATCCATCAAATCCTTACATAACTACAAATACCCACAATAAAACCACACATCAATTAACAAAGTATATAGCTATAGAGGCAGTAAACATAAATATACAAGACAAAATAAATAAAAATGAGGACAAAAAACAACATTGCTTTGGGTAGATCCAAGCTGAAAAACACCATTTTTGTTAGTGAATTCGTGATAAGGGTCGTCAAAAACCCTATTTAATCCAACAAAATAAGGAGTATCGGGTTGTTTAACAACACTATCAACCCTTGAAGAAACATGGACCGGTTCACTTGATCCTCTACCAGATGATTTGGAACGGGGACGTGATAATATGTTCATTAGATATTCAATTGAGAGAGAAATTAAAAATTTACTTAGTTCAATCAACTGCAAATGGAATGAGGGTTACTTAGTTCATATTCTTTTCCCCACCAAAACATAATCAGGGATAAGTGAAGTATTTATAAACATAATAATAATTAAAATATTTATTGTTTTGTAATACTATGTTTTTACGATATGATCTGTTTAATAAGTCACACCAGTTATCAACTGTTAGTATATTAACCTTTTGCAGTCTCCTACTGTAGTTTGGGTAGTTGTATGTTGAATGGATCCAAGAGGATTAGTCGACCAACACTAGAGTAAAAGAATACACATCATACGTAGAACAAACTAGTAAATTCATGCATCTGCAATGCGTTATTTGCTTTTTTGAAAGAACATGATATGGAACTGATCTTTGAAAACATTGGTTATGACTCTTGCCGCGATCTGTACAAACAATTTTCATACAATCTACAAAGACTAGAATTCTTTGGCTACGAATATGATCATTTGACTGAAGAGCAGAGACAGGGGAGGGCGTGGAATATACATGGAAAAGATTACGACAAATGCATACAGCTTGACTATATTGAAGAATGAAAGCAACCATAACTTGTATAAACTCTAACTAAGAAGGTTAGGAATCTGATTAAAGCTTGCTCTCACCATTGAACATGACTTTGATCGAGTATCTTGTTATGTGCAGAGTTGAATCATCAGGAATTCATTAAGCTTTCATTTCCAGATCATTAGAGGGAATTATGTAGTTTTCTTCCCCTTGTTACTTCAATCTGAACCCTGAAGCTGCTTAGAGTTATAGCTTGAAGTCGGCAATTGCAAAATTATTGCAAAAGATCGTGTCTTCCCAAACCAGATATTTGATATGAACTTGTTGATTACAAGTTACTTCATGACTGCTATCTCTGAGATATTAAGGACCCAGTAACTCTCTGAATACGTTCCATGACTATTGGGATTTCCTTTACCTTCAATGCAGTGAAACAAAACCGGAACCATCCAGGTTCGATACAGTGACAAGAGGAACCAGGAGTTACATTAATCTTTGAAACATTTAACAACTTGTCCCAGAGCTCTAGCTCTCCTGTCTCATTATATGAGCTGATAAACTTTCTCATGTCAGCCCAGCAGTAGAAGCCTCCACTGCTTTTCATGCACTCAATTCCCAACTGCTTCAACCCGGCCACAAATTCAGCATGCATCCTTTTGAGCCTTCCTGTATTTGTCTCCACGAAAATCTGAATAAATTTTTGATTAGAGAGCATGGATACAAGTAATTGATGAGATGGAACGGAAATAGATGAGAATTTTGAAAATTTCTCAGCTGCAGCCAAAACAATATCATTATATGTATAAACAGCACCCACACTGAAACCAGTAAGAGAAAGGTCTCCTGAAATATTATAAACTACATGAATTCTGTTGCTGTCAAAATCTCCGGAATCAATAATGTCTACCATACTGACAAACTGATCATCACCATGACTAGATCCTGCTACCATACATGAATATTCTTTTTAGTAGCGAAGTCCAGTAGGTTGTTAACGGTTTCCCTGTTGAGTAAACTGCCAACTGGATTTGATGGGTATGAAATAATGACTCCATGAACTTTAAGACCACGTTTCTTTGCCTGATAAAATGCTCGGTCAAGCGGAGTTGTCCCCAAATTGAAGTTGTCGGCACTGCGGCAGGGAACGGGGATAATCTCAACCCCGGTCCGCCATTGGACAGCCCTGTCAAGACTGCAAATAGTGTTCTTAATTTTCTTAATTTACTCTCAAAACATTTGTTAGAAGTTCAGGTTTATGATGATTTTCAGATTGCAGATAAACAGAATGCAAGTAACCGAGATTCAAGCATTGCAGTTTGCTCAGATTTTTCAGGAAGCTTTCTCAGGTTTAGATAAAGGTTAGGGTTTTATGTATATCTTGTTTGACTGGATAATTATCTCTCTAACTTATCTCAAACAAACCCTATCTTATAAGCCAAGTTTGAATTATTCAAATCCTATCTTTTACTTGGTTTATCTTTTTCAAACAACTAACAGACTAGCTTCTCAAGTATTCATTCAAATATTTTCAAACAAACTTATCTCCCAACCTTATCTTGTGTTTGAAAATAAATCTGTTAGAACTTTGCTTATAAATACAACTCTTCATTTCAGATTTGTAGCTAACACTTTCACGAGAATCTTTCATCATCTGAAATCATTTTCTTGTTTCATACCCGAGATATTCATATCCAGAAAAACAAGAAACCTAGTTTGAGTTGTAATCAATTTGTTTATTCTTGTACTTGTGTATTCATATCAACTTTGTGCCGGGTTGTGGCAAGCTTGATTTCAAAGTATAGCAAGGTAGCTAGAAGGCTAAGGAATAGCAGTGGGCTAGGTAGCAAGGTATCTTGGGAAAAAGTTTCTTTCAGGTGCTATATTTGTAATCAAGGAAAAGACTGTAAGTTCTTTTATTAAAGTTGATATAATACATTCTCTATGCTAGTTGGCATGGGGACTTGGATGTAGGCCATAGACTAGGTGTAGGGGCCGAACCAAGTGAAAACTTCTGGTGTTTTTACTTTTCAGTTTTCAGCATTCTGCATTTTATTTATGTTATTTATTTTCTGCAGTGTAATTGAGACTGTCTCATACCCTGTCTCATTTGTAAAGGGACTGTCCCATTTGTATAAGAGACTGTCCCATTTGCCTTGACAGTTAGAATATTATTTTATATATCGAGCCATCGAATTTCATTTGGTATCAGAGCAGGTGCATTTAATTCTCCTTTTAGTGTTTATTTTGCTAGCGATCCATGGCTCAACCAGATAGGTATTCAAACAATTATCCACCACTGCTTCATGGTGCTGAAAACTACAATGACTGGAAGTTTCGGATGAAAATCTTTCTCCAGCATGATGCATTTGAATGGGATGCTGTAGAAAACGGTTTCACAATTCCTATGAAAGAAGGGAAGCCAAAATCTCTCAAGGATCTCTCTCCCGAAGAAGTTAACGCAATGAATTCCAATGCTAAAGCTATGAACTCACTTCTCAATGGCATGGTAGCTACAGAATTAAGAAAAGTTTCAGCATGTACTACTGCCAAGCAGATTTGGGATACGATCAAAGTCAGCCACGAAGGCACGTCTAAGGTACGTGAAGTAAAATTAAGTATGTTAATGAGTGACTATGAAGGTTTCAGGTTGGAAAGAGATGAAAGCGTGCGAGATGCTCAAGGGAGGTTTCTGACATTGATGAACTCCATCTCACTTCTGGAAAGGATCATTCCTCAATCTGAGATTAATAGGAAAATCCTCAGAGCAATGCCAAAGAAGTTTGCTCCAAAGGTTACCATTCTGCAGGATTCAACACTGCTTTCAACTATGGATACTCTAACACTGTTCAGTGAATTGGAAGAATTCGAAAATCAGCTACGCAGATATGATGAAGAAGATGAAGCTCCTCGTAAGAAAACTCTTGCACTTAATGCAGATGCAGATGAGTCTCCTGATGATTCTGATGAAGAGATTGCTCTTTTAACAAAGAAGTTTCATAAATTTCTTGCCAAACGGAATGCTTCCAAACGACCTATGAAGTCACAGTTTCCGAAGAAGGACTTCAAATCTAATCCGAGCAAGGAGGTTAAAGTGAATCAAAGCAAGGATACTTGTTTTGAGTGTGGAAAGAAAGGGCACTTCAAAAAGGACTACTACAAGCTGAAGAACAAAAAGAAGGCATTAATTACCTGGAGTGATGATGAATCTGATGTGGAGATCGATTCAGACGATGAAGTTGCTCAACTTTGCTTTGCTGGACTAGAGGACTCCAGTGATAATGATGAGGTACAGAATATTAAGTATAATTCAAATATATCTTCGTCTATTTTAAATTTGCAGGTCCAGGTTAAGAAGTTGAAAGAAAAGAATGCTTATTTAAAGCAAGCTTTAAGTGAAGTTCTTAGTGAAATGGATGACCCAATGAAGGAAGAAGCCCTAGTTGCTGAGAACAGATCATTGCTTGAAAGGGTTTCAAAACTTACTGAAGAAAATCAATATCTCAAAAATGAGATTGAGATGAAGGATGTATGCCTTGAAGCTTTGAAGAAAGAATCAATATCTGTTGATCCAGAAACCGTCACAGTGCTCCTGATCCCTTGGTTCCTGAATTAAAGCAGAAAGTCGAACAGCTTGAAAAGGATTTAGCTAAATGTTTTCATGGAGAAGGAACTTTGAATGCTCTTCTTGGTGAAAAAAAATCTTCTCTTGATAAAGGAGGTTTAGGATGTGAGTCAATCAAGAAACGTGCATTTCAAGGCGGTTATAAGCGAGCTCCTATGAAATATAAGATGCCTTACGAGAAATGTCGAGATTGTGGCAAAGCTGGCCACCCTACAGCTGAATCTAGATTATGTGGTATCAAGGACCACTTCTCTAACTCATCTTATAAATCGTCTACTAGATATAAATCTGCTAATACTTCTGTTAATATTGTTCAGATGTGGATTAAGAAATCAGATAGACATTTATATAAGATTTGTGATACTAACCAACCAGGACCCAAGGTTAAGTGGGTACCTAAGGGATAAAGCAATTCTTGCAGGTTTGTTTGAAGGTCCATGTTCCGCGAAATAAATGGATCATCGACAGTGGTTGTTCACGTCACATGACAGGTGATAAATCCAAGTTTCTATCTCTAGTTGCCAAGGAAGGTGGCTTAGTTACTCTTGGAGATTCAAACACCGTCAGAATTATTGGAAAAGGTACCATAGGTAATGACAGGTTTGCTATTTCTAATGTTTGCTTAGTTGATGGTTTGAAATATAATCTTATTAGTGTAAGTCAACTCACTGATGCTGGTCATAAGGTTAAGTTCGATAAGGATGTATGTTATATTGGTACTAAGTCTAACGAGTTTGCTTTAGTTGCCAAAAGAAAAGGAAATATTTTCGTGTTAGATTTTGATGAACAGCATGAGGAAATTTGTCTTGCTACTGTTCAAGATCAGCAGTATCTTTGGCATCGACGTCTAGGCCATGTTCACATGGATCTTCTTCGGAAGATATCTTCTCATGATCTGGTTCGAGGTCTACCAAAACTGAAGTACAAGAAAATAGAACCTTTTTCAGCTTGCCAACTTGGAAAATAGGTGAAAACTTCCTTTACTGCCAAGAATAAAGTATCAACTTCTGTTCCTTTGCAGCTCCTTCATCTAGATCTTTTTGGTCCAGAAAGGTATGTAAGCTTAGGAGGTAAGAATTATGCTTTTGTTATAGTTGATGATTATTCTCGTTTCACTTGGGTATTATTTTTACGAACTAAGGATGAAGCTTTTGTTGAGTTTAAGGATCTTATTACTAACCTTGAGACTAAGTATTCATTTAAGCTCAAGACTATTCGTAGTGATCATGGAGGTGAATTCAAGAAGGATTTCATAACCTTCTGTAAATCAAGAGGAATCACTCATGAATTCTCAGCTCCTCGAACTCCTCAGCAGAACGGAGTAGTAGAACGCAAGAACAGAACTCTACAGGAAACTGCCAGAACTCTACTGCATGAGAGTAAGCTTCCATGAAAATTTTGGGCTGAAGCGGTACACACTTCCTTTTATGTTTTAAATAAAGTACTTATTCGTCCTATTTTGCTTAAAACTCCGTATGAATTGCTTAAGAAAAGGACTCCTAACATTAGTTATTTTCGAGTATTTGGTTCCAAGTGTTTTATTTTAGATACTCAAAATAATCGAGGCAAGTTTGATGCGAAATCTACGGAAGGAATCTTCTTGGGATATTCTACAACAAGCAAAGCTTATCGTGTTTATAATTCTGTCAAGAACAAAGTAGAAGAATCCATCAATATTACATTCAATGAATCCTCAAGGAATATATCTCAAATTGATGAAGACACTGCGGATCTATCGTCTCATTCCCAAATGAGACAGTCTCATTCTGAAAAGAGTCAGTCTCATTCTGACACATCAAACAGTCAAGACTCTCCAGGTCCATCTCAGTCTTCTGATAATTCTTCAGGATCTACTCAAGCTTCAGATGAATCTTCTGGTTCTCCAAAGACTCCCGATAGTGTTTCAAATGTGAATTCTGTTACTCCTCTGGATAAATCTTCACAAGCGGAAATGAGGCAGTCTCTTTTGAATGAGACAACTCCTATTCATTTCCAGGCAGACAATTCTAATGAGGAAGAGATGAGTAATATTCAACTTCCTAAGTCTTCTAGAACTGTGAAGAATCATCCACCAGATAATCTTCTCACTGATTTAGATCAAGGGATTTCTACTCGAAGCAGACTTCATAATCTATGTGCATTCTGTGCTTTTGTTGCTGAATTCGAACCAAAGAATGCTCAAGAAGCAGTTGCAGACGAACATTGGTCTGTTGCAATGCAGGAGGAATTGAACCAGTTTGAGCGTTGTGATGTTTGGGAACTCGTCCCACCTCCTCAGGATGCCAAGATCATTGGTACTCGTTGGGTTTTCAAGAATAAGAAAGATGAAGATGGAAATATCATTCGAAATAAAGCTCGTTTGGTTTCTCAGGGATACAATCAGTAGGAAGGAATCGATTACGACGAGACATATGCTCCATTAGCTCGTTTAGAAGCTATTCGAATCTTAATGGCTTTTGCAGCTCACAAGAAGTTCAAGCTCTATCAGATGGACGTCAAAAGCGCATTTCTAAATGGCTATCTCAAGGAAGAAGTCTACGTGAAGCAGCCTCCAGGTTTCATTCACGAGAAGTACCCTAACTATGTTTACAAGCTCAAGAAATCTGTCTATGGATTGAGACAGTCCCCTCGTTGTTGGTACGAGCGTCTCAGTCAATTTCTTATGAACAATGGTTTCATTCGTGGTACACTCGATCCAACTCTCTTTATTTTTCATAAACGTGATAACTTTCTTTTAGTTCAAGTTTATGTTGATGATATAGTTTTTGGATCTTCTAATGAATCTTTGTGTAAGTGGTTTTCTGAGTGCATGCATAAGGAATTTGATATGAGTTTGATGGGTGAATTGCAGTACTTTCTAGGTTTGCAAATTAATCAGTTTAATGCAGGAATATTTATTCACCAAGGCAAGTACATAAAGGATTTACTCAAAAGATTTGCACTTGATCATGTCACACCTAAATCAACTCCTATGAGTACTTCGGTTAAGCTTACAAAGGATGAACAAGGTACACCTGTAAATGTCACTAAATTTCGAGGTATGATTGATTCATTGTTATATTTAACTGCCTCACGACCTGACATTATGTATAGTGTATGCTTGTGTGCTCGTTTTCAATCTCAACCTAAAGAATCTCATTTGAATGCCGTTAAACGTATTTTTAAATATTTGAAAGGTACGAGTGACTTGGGATTATTTTATCCAAGCTCCTCTTCCTTTGACTTAATCGGTTTTTCAGATGCTGACTATGCAGGGTCACAGGTTGATAGAAAAAGCACAAGTGGTGCGTGTGAATTTTTAGGAGATTGTTTAGTTGCATGGCATAGTAAAAAGCAAACTTCAGTAGCTCTTTCTACAGCTGAAGGAGAGTACATTGCAGCTGGAAGTTGCTGTGCTCAAATTTTGTGGATGCAACAAACATTGCAGGATTTTGGTATTTCTTACTCAAATATTCCTATATATTGTGATAATACCTCTGCAATTAATATCTCTAAAAATCCTGTTATGCATTCTCGTACTAAGCATATTGATGTTCGTCACCATTTTCTACGAGATAATGTTTCTAAAGGTAATATTGAGCTTATTTATATTTTCACTGAGAAACAGCGTGCAAATATCTTCACTAAGCCTTTAGCTGAAGATAGATTTTGTTTGATGCGTCGAGAACTTGGTATGTGTTCTTTGTCTGATTAATTCTTTTGCCCCTTTTATGATGAAGGGGGAGAAATTGTTATGATGTTATGTGTTTTAAGACGATGTTTCTTCTTTTGGGTGTTTAAGACTATGTTTTTGGCTGGTGATGTTGGTGTTTGAACTTATTTTTTTTTGATGGATGATTTATTTTTTTTTTGTTATGATGTTATGTGTTTTAAGACGATATTTCTTCTTTTGGGTGTTTAAGACTATGTTTTTGGCTGGTGATGTTGGTGTTTGAACTTATTTTTTTTTGATGGATGATTTATGTGTGTGTTTATCTGATATATTTCCTGGATTGAATTGATAATGTGATTTAATGTGATTTTCTTTAACAACTGGTCATCCTGGTTTAGGGATGGGTTGTTATGTTTTAAGTATTTATTGATTGAGACTGTCTCTTTTATGCATATTGATCTAGTGTCTCATTCATGCTTTAGTTGTCTCATTCTCATAATAATTGCACATATTATAAACTGCAATATATTCTGTTATATCTAACTTTGTTTTACAGGCCTTTAGTGTTTTTGATAGGGGGAACATTTATGCTTTCTTTGTCATCATCATAAAAGGGGGAAAATGTTAGAAGTTCAGGTTTATGATGATTTTCAGATTGCAGATAAACATAATGCAAGTAACCGAGATTCAAGCATTGCAGTTTGCTCATATTTTTCAGGAAGCTTTCTCAGGTTTAGATAAGGGTTAGGGTTTTATGTATATCTTGTTTGACTGGATAATTATCTCTCTAACTTATCTCAAACAAACCCTATCTTATAAGCCAAGTTTGAATTATTCAAATCCTATCTTTTACTTGGTTTATCTTTTTCAAACAACTAACAGACTAGCTTCTCAAGTATTCATTCAAATATTTTCAAACAAACTTATCTTCCAACCTTATCTTGTGTTTGAAAATAAATCTGTTAGAACTTTGCTTATAAATACAACTCTTCATTTCGGATTTGTAGCTAACACTTTCACGAGAATCTTTCATCATCTGAAATCATTTTCTTGTTTCATACCCGAGATATTCATATCCAGAAAAACAAGAAACCTAGTTTGAGTTGTAATCAATTTGTTTATTCTTGTACTTGTGTATTTATATCAACTTTGTGCCGGGTTGTGGCAAGCTTGATTTCAAAGTATAGCAAGGTAGCTAGAAGGCTAAGGAATAGCAGTGGGCTAGGTAGCAAGGTAGCTTGGGAAAGGGTTTCTTTCAGGTGCTATATTTGTAATCAAGAAAAAGACTGTAAGTTCTTTTATTAAAGTTGATATAATACATTCTCTATGCTAGTTGGCATGGGGACTTGGATGTAGGCCATAGACTAGGTGTAGGGGCCGAACCAAGTGAAAACTTCTGGTGTTTTTACTTTTCAGTTTTCAGCATTCTGCATTTTATTTCTGTTATTTATTTTCTGCAGTGTAATTGAGACTGTCTCATACCCTGTCTCATTTGTAAAGGGACTGTCCCATTTGTATAAGAGACTGTCCCATTTGCCTTGACAGTTAGAATATTATTTTATCAATCGAGCCATCAAATTTCAACATTGAAATTGGCGATCTAAGAATTTCATCAGCAAAGATGAGAAAAATTACTCTGGGTCATAAGGTGATGGAACAAGAAAAGCGGTTCCTGCATCTACCAGACAAAAGCTAAGCATCTCAATTGCAGAAGCTGCACCAGCTGTCAGTATCATTTGAGATGGGTTGAAGAAGACAATGCCCAAGGCCACACAATAAATATTAAATTTTATGAGTTTGGTACATTTTTATTGGTGGAGTTGTTGTAAATGCAGGGGATCCATTAATATTTATGATTAGATGACCAATCAAAATGCACCAAACTCATGGCAGTTAGTGCTTATTGTGTGCTCTTGGGCACACATTAGAAAACCCGTTGTTAGATAGATATGAAATCGTACCATTATGTTCTTTATTTACTTTTTGCTTAATGACCTTTTCAGTCTTAGAGATTTGCACCCGTACACCCATAAATCCTTTATGTTTAAAGTCATACATTTTCACCACTCGGCTATCCAAAACATACTTTTTAACCTTTGGGCCGAGTTGGACCACTTTAATGTTGGAAACAGGCTGGGGTATTTTGGGCAGAAACTTTTTACTTTTCCTTCCTAAAACAAAGAGCACTCTCCCGCCAAAAACAACCCTTATAGTTATATATAAATATATATGGTAAATTGTAGCAAACTGCTTCTCATTCTTGAAATACAGAGAACATGGATCCCCATGGTTGGTGTGGAAGAGCTGCCGTGTTGAGAACTTCATGGACCGATGCTAATCCGGGAAGAAGGTTTTGGGGTTGCTTTCGATATATGGTAAATTGTATGATATAATTAGTAGTAGTTTGTGATATATTTCGTGTGCTTTTATTTGCAGGAACAACGAAGTAATGCTTGTAACTTCCATTTGTGGTTTGACTCCCCAATGTGTCAAAGATCAAGAATGATAATTCCAGGACTATTAAGGAGAATTGAAAAGCTAGAAGAAGAAGGGGAGAAACTTGAAGCTGTTGTTGCTGGAATGAAAACAAAACGAGGAAGCAATGTATTTGTTTATGTTACTGTGTTCATGTTGTTAATCTTTGTACTGATGATGAAGAATAATGGGGAGGTTGTAGTGAAGAGACAAAATGAACTAGTTTAATTATGTTAAATTTCTTACATGTGTACTACAGATGCATGTAATGCAAGTATTAATGAATGACAAGAAAATTTAAGCCCATATCAAAGTTTCAAACTTAAATTAAGCATACCAAAGTCAAATCAAAAGCTGCAGTTCAGTTTTGCAACACATCATAACAAAAGAAATTAGGTCTTTAAACGTAAACAAAAGCACTGGTTAATGTCTGAAATTGAACTAGATCAACATAAACAAAAGAGCATTCTTCAAGTGTCCTTGTCCTTCCCTTTTCCTGATTGTTTTTCCTTGGCATCATTCCTCAAATTCTTGCTTGTTACCTCAATAGCAGCTTCCCATGAGATAGGAAAGGTGCAGATTTCAGCTTTGTTTTCCCAATTATGGTCTTGAATTGCTTCACAAGTGGTGGCATTTATTTACCCATCTTCATTAGGCATGTGTATGTGTTGTGTAACTCTCTAGACCTAATATCATTACTTTTATCACATTTAATAGCCCTTTTTTCCTGTCACTAATAAAAGTCCACCCATCCCCAGACCTAATATCAAAGTCCTTAACTAGTAAAGCAAGAAACCACCTCCATGTTTCTAACCTCTCAGCTTCTACTACTGCATATGCTAAAGGGAACATACAGTTGTTAGGATCAATGCCAACTGCACACAATAACTGACCTTTATACACTGTTTTAATATGGCATCCATCTAATCCAATCACCTTCCCGCACCCTAGCTTGAAACCATGTTTTAATCCACCAAGGCAGATGTAGATCCTCCTAAATTGACCAATATTTCGTGCAACAAATACCATATAAACATAATTTAGCACAAAAGAAAAACAGATCTGAGAATGTAATAGCCAATACAACACATGTCAGACCTGGTTCAATGTCAATCTCAACTGTAGAGTTAAGATTTCTTTTCAAGAGCTCAGACTTGTAATCCCACAGCTTCTCATATTGCTCCTCATGTGTGCCATTAATGGTCTTCATGTATTTCCTTCTTGCTTTTCTGAGAATATGAGACGGGAAATCAATTTGCAAATCCTTCAAGACAGTCTTGTGGAAAGATTTGATAGGGCAAGTTGGATTTATCCTGAATTCTGGAAGATATTTCCTTGCTAGAAAACCAGAGTTAATAAGGGGCAAACCTCTTTGCTCTCTCACACATTTGTGGTCTGTAAATGCACAAACAATAAAAGCATAAGTTATGGGCTCTGCATCTATAGTCTCCAACAGTAAAATATACATTAAAATATTAGTAAATGACCAATATGTACCTGGTCCTGCAGTCTTTATTTGGATGCACTTTTCAAAATTTAATCCTGCATAAATGAACCATAAATACAGATCCTTACAAACAACTCTAACCTGATAAGTGGATTTTATATCTTGTTAGGTCCCAATGTGTTTGTAGAAGGGGGGGGGGGTTGAATACAAACTATACCGAATAATCGAATTTAGTGCGGAATAAAAAATTGAAACAAAATTCAAGTTAAATAAAAATATTATTAAACTTGAAATGTGTTACAACAAAGGTATCGATTACAAGGGATTAATCTCAAATTAATTATCACAAGTCTAGAATAAATTCGACATGAACTTTTTCTATTTTTGCAATAAAAGGAATCAAATGCTAAACGCAATTTGAGATTAAGTTCTAGGGATTTTGATCCGCTAGAAAGTTACACAAGAACAAGATAATGATTTCTAGTGGTTTGGATTTAACTTTAATAACTAGAAATTATGATGTTGAATTCAGCAGATGAAAGATGAAATATTGGCTGCTGCTTTTCTTTTTGTTCTTGAATGGTTGACTTGTGTTCTGTTGGATTTTTGTGTCTTCTGCTGCTTCTGTCTTTTTAATTCAATCAACAGAATCACTTGAACTGGAATGACAATCGGTTAAACTAGCAAGACAATCTGCTGAACCAGTAGAACTTTCGCTATGACAATCAGTTTAAGCTAGTATGACTTTCGGCAAGACTATTTGTTGAACTAGCAAGACTATCAAACTGAACTAGCAAGACTATCTCCTTCCAGTAGAACTTTCGGTGAGACAATTGAAATGACTTGGCATGACAATCGGTATGACAATCCAGATTGTCATGCTAGTTCAATTTCAATTGTCTTGCTGAATTAAAACTGGTTTTAATCCAATTAAAATTCTGAAAATTCTTAATATTAATTAAGAATTAATTAATCAATTAATTCAATTAATCAATAAATTAATCTTTGCAGATATAATTTATTTTATTAATTAAATTATATGACTTAATTAATTAATAGAGAATTAATACTCATCTTGAGCAGCAACCACTCTTCTGAAAATCTTCTGAAAATCAATGAGAATTATGAATCAATTCCACCACTTCAATGTTGACACTCGATGTACCGTCTGGTTCATGAGTGACTAACTTCCGTGACGTTTCTTTATGTCTTGACTTTGACATTTTGATTTTCTTCAGATTAAATCCTTGTAATTCTCTGATACCCTGACGAGATCTCTGTCACTTGATTAAATCCACAATCTTGATTTGTATCACTGAGGCTTGATCAATTTCTTGAACTTCTTCCATTGAAGTAATTCCTCAAGCATGTAGATGAACCTTGTTTCTGAATCCTTTGACAGATGTTACTTTGTGAGATCTCTTTGACGGTAGAACCACTATTTACTTATTACATAATTATTTGAGTTGAGTTAAATCCTCGAATATACAAATAGGCTATGACATATGTCTTACAATCTCCCCCTATTTGTTTGTTAGACAATTACAACAAATACCTAGAGGATAACTCAACTAACAAATAAGAAAAAGATATAAACAGAAATGCAAAGTAAATAGCAGAAAAGTTCTGGATAACATTTAACATTTTCCAGATTCCAAATAGATGTTCCTCTAGACTGAACATATCTTCAAGTAGTTCTTTTGTACAACCACATTTCCTGTTGAGAAGCACATATCTCTCTTGCTTCCCCCCCTATGAGAATCAACTGATTAAAGAAGATCACCTTCATTTACCAGATCTCTCGTACAATAGGATCCGCAGATAAAAACCAATGGTACTCCCCTTTTGGAAAACAGCTTCTTCCCTTATGAAGAAAATCACCTTGTGTTTACCACATCTCCCGTACAATAGGATCCGTAGTTACAAACAACAATGGTGTAGTGTAGTGTACATATGTAGGATCTTTTTTTTCCTCCCTGCTATTCCTCAAGTCTGTAGATGAACCTTGTTTCTGAATCCTTTGACAAATGTTACTTTGTGAGATCTCTTTGACGGTAGATCCACTATTTACTTATTACATTCTTATTTGAGTTGATTTAAATCCTCGAATATACAAATAGGCTATGACATATGCCTTACAATCTCCCCCTATTTGTTTGTTAGACAATAACAACAAATACCTAGAGGATAACTCAACTAACAAATAAGAAAAAGATATAAACAGAAATGTAACATTTAACATTTTCCAGATTCCAAATAGATGTTCCTCTAGACTGAACATATCTTCAAGTAGTTTCATCTTCTTTTGTACAACCACATTTCCTGTTGAGAAGCGCATATCTCTCTTGCTTCTCCCCCTATAAGAATCAACTGATTAAAAAAGATCACCTTCATTTACCACATCTCCCGTACAATAGGATCTGCATATAAAAATCAATGGTACTCCCCTTTTGGAAAACAGCTTCTTCCCTTATGAAGAAAATCACCTTATGTTTACCACCTCTCTGTACAATAGGATCCGTAGTTACAAACAACAATGGTGTAGTGTAGTGTACATATGTAGGATCTTTTTCTTCCTCCCTGCTATTTCTCCCCCTTAGTTGAGGAATCCTCCAAACTATTACTTAAGCTTTTATCTCCCCCTTAGAGAAGGAATGTATGCCGTTGTCTGAAGGAGTTCTCATATTTCACTTGGTTGGAAAAGAAATAACAAGTAGTTTCTCTTTCTTCCTCACTGTGAGTGTGTGATTCTGTTTAGTGTACCTCACATGTGTTTCACTCTTCTCTCCACTCGTGTTTACACTCATTCTCAGAAGTGTATCACTCCTCTCATAGCTCCAACATTCAGCTGTACCTGCAAGGAAAATCACCTTAGCCATCCTTAAGGAGGTCACAGGTGGTGCAATGGGAGTTCGCAAATCCCCATCCTCGTTAGACTCGTCAGATGAATCTGAGTCATAATCTACAAGTTGCTAGTTTCCCTTTTAGGGTTCCTGATTTGAATTCTGGGAAGGTAAACAATGATCCAAAGGATTTAGCATAAGGATCAAAGTTCCCTTCTAATGTTTGTGAAGACATTTCCTTGTGACTCATCAGGTAATATCTGAATCATTGTCAACAAGTTGCCGATCTACGCCTATGTCAGATCCACTATCCGCAGATGCATCCAGGGGATTTAAGCCTGGGGAGGTAGACACTGACCACTGACATATGGCTTTTGGATCAGTATCCTCTCCTAACACCTGTAAAGGCAATTGGTCCATTAAAGAACCTTGAACAATCAAATCTAACCTTAAAATGGTCGAAACTCTTGTTTCCGTCAACTCATCCTTTGTGTGTGTAACCTTTCCTTGTGCATCAAGAATTGTTTATGTTTGAGATGGTGACACTACATCGGATACCCTGACCGACAGGCAAATTTCAATAGACGCACCCTGTTGAGAGGATGAATCTAGTAACTGTTTTTGTGCCTTTTCAGCCATTACATCTTTTTGAGAAGATGTATGGGGGCTAACAGTTGTCTCGCTTTAAATACTACTCATCTATGTAGGAGACAGAGTTGCTGGGTTGACTTCAGAACCTTCCTTATGTGGTGCACTAAGGCACTATCTCCCTCACGTTCACTCATACTTCATTCTAGTGGTAAGAGGGTATTGGTTGGTTCTGTTTCTGTGTTTGTCTTTACAGTCTGGGATATATGTTGTGGGTTTTCAACCTCATGGCTGTCAATGAAAGAAAGCCATTAGAGACTGAACCTGTATCACAGAACATATGGCAATATAGAGATAAAATATACTTAAGATCTTTAAGGAATGAAAATTATACATTTAATCTTTTGAGAGAAATGATGTACAATAGTGATTTCAAAAGATTTTAACTGAAATAAGAAATCACTAATGTTGAAAGAAGTTTGAGTTCAATGATAACATTATCAGCTTGCAAACAGCCATATCCCTCAGTTAATTCTTTGTTGTTATCTCCAAAGGTAACCACTGGGCCAGCTTTCTCAACCATATTTGATCGCAGGGCTCTATCTCCGGTCATATGTCTTGACGATCCACTGTCAAGAATCCACACTGCCGGTTCCAACTATTTAATGCCCTGCACTACAAATGGATTAAACCTTCTTCGGAACCCAAACTTGGTTGGGCCCGACATACTTGTAGAATTGGCCTTTGTCAGGCAAAACAACATTCTTAATTTTCATGTTCTCAACTTTCTCAATGACTGGACATTTGACCTTGTAAACAGCCTTAACAAATTTCTGTTTAGGCTTAGGCACAAATGTCTCCTTTCTAACCTTAGAAGGACTAGCAGTCCTAGACCTATCATGCTTCCTATTATTCACATGCTGACGAGGAGTAGTCTTATCACTAGAAACATGCTTACCATTAAAATAAGCATACATCAAATTGAAAGCACAAGACATACAATTAGGAACACCACATGCTTTATAAGAGGGATTAACAACAGGAAAATTATGCATGGTAGACATGGCATTTTTGTTATCCAACTCATGTGTGTCTGAGTTAGTCTCAGTTGCTTTCACAACTTTGACTGGAACTTTCGACACACTTGGCTTGGAAACAACCTTCTCATTAGCACAATCTTCAGCACGTATTTCTTCTTGAATAATAGAGTAGGTCCCATCAAATGGTTCATCAATTGATTTTTTATAGAGGGATTTATCAACACCCTTAAGAACATGTGGTACTTCCCTACCTTTATCACATACATGAGGAGGGGAGTTTATGCCTAATTCTCCAATAGCAATTGTAATCATAACCTATTCCAGATGTTTGATTAACAGCTTGCTTACTGTAGAACTCTTTAGTCTTCGAACAAGAATTGAAGTAGGCTTTAACCTTAGTCTCAAGACCGGTGATCTTGTCTTTGAGAATAGTTTCGAGTTGTCTATAACAGTTAACTCTATTCTCTAGAAAAGATACTTGTTCTTTTAACTTGTCTTGATTAATGTGCACAAGTCTTAATTCATTGACCTCTTTCTCAAGGTCTTTGATCTGTTGACTTAACAGTTCATTATCACGACGAGCACAATCTAAGGAACCTCCTAGATGATAAACTAATTCAGCATCAGTAAATTTTACCTCTTTTCTTGACGATGAAGCTTTTCCATCAATAGCCATAAGAGCAAGATTCTCATCTTCTTCATCTTCACTATCAATATCATCCCAGCTTCTTCCCTTTGCCAGATAAGCCCTTTCAAAGTTACTCTTCTGATTTGAATCATAAGAGTTCTTCCTTACTTGCTTTGGATTCCTGTATTTTGTGGCAAAGTGTCCCAACTCATTACAGCTGTAGCATCTAATGGTGCTCCGATCAACCATCCCTGTTTTGTATCCACCACTACTGGTGTTAGAGGATGAAGATCCACCTTTCTGGAATCTGTTGTAGTTGGACTTGTACTTGAACTTGGGATTTCTCTTGAATCTGACATTGGAGAATCTCTTGACAATTTGGGCCATTGACTCATCTTTCAATTGCTCCAGCTCTTCCAAGGAGTAAAAACCATCACTGGATTGATTTGTAGTAGGAGGATCATATTCTGCTACCAATACATTTTCCTCAGCCTTGGAATACTGTACCATTCTCTCTGACTGTTGAGATTGTTGTTGTTGTTGACCTTCAGCTACTAGAGCAGTAGATGTGCTGACCACTCTATCTTTCCCGTAGACTTCCTTCTGCTGAATCTGCTCGAACTCATAGGTTTTTAACACACCATAGAGTCTATCCAAAGAAATCTCACTCAGATCTCTAGCTTCTCTTATGACAATGGTTCTATGTTCAAGATGAGTTGGTACTGTTAAAAGGAACTTCTTGTTGACCTCCCTGATTGAATAATATTTTCCATTTATGTTCAGGTTCTTGATCAATGCATTGTACCTCTCAAACACTTCAGTAATTCCTTCTCCTGGATTGGATTTAAAATGTTCATACTCAGAGGTTAGGATCTCTAGCTTGTTCTCCCTAACTTCCTCTGGCCTTCATTAATCACCTCAATAGTTTTCCACATGTGTTTGGAATTTTTATAGTTCATCACATGTCTGTTCATCAAGGGATCAAGGGAATCAACTAAAATTAATTGAAGGCTGGCATCCAAGGAGGCTTCTTCTTTTTCAGCAGGAGAAAAATCCTCAGGCTCTTTTGCATAAGTTCTAGCCTTGGTAATTACAACATCATCTTCTATCACCTCTGGTTCAATAACCATCGGAATTTTTGGACCATTCTTTAACAAGTTCAGATATTTGGGATTTGTAACTTGTAAAAACAAGAGCATCTTCTTCTTCCACATAATATAATTTTCTTTATCAAATAGTGGAATTTTAACGGTTCCAACTTTTTGTGAAGTCATTATGAATTTTTGAATAAATAAAAATTCAAGGAGTTGAAAAATCACAAAAGTCTAGGATCTTGATTTGTTCGTTAATCAGAAGGCTCTGATACCAATTGTTAGGTCCCAATGTGTTTGTAGAAGGGGGGGTTGAATACAAAGTATACCGAATAATCGAATTTAGTGCAGAATAAAAAATTGAAATAAAATTCAAGTTAAATAAAAATATTATTAAACTTGAAATGTGTTACAACAACTGTATCGATTACAAGGGATTAATCTCAAATTAATTATCACAAATCTAGAATAAATTCGACATGAACTTTTTCTATTTTGGCAATAAAAGGAATCAAATGCTAAACGCAATTTGAGATTAAGTTCTAGGGATTTTGATCCGCTAGATAGTTACACAAGAACAAGAGAATGATTTCTAGTGGTTTGGATTTAACTTTAATAACTAGAAATTATGATCTTGAATTCAGCAGATGAAAGATGAAATATTGGCTGCTGCTTTTCTTTTTGTTCTTGAATGGTTGACTTGTGTTATGTTGGATTTTTGTGTTTTCTGCTGCTTCTGTCTTTTTAATTCAATCAACAGAATCACTTGAACTGGAATGACAATCGGTTGAACTAGCAAGACAATCTGCTGAACCAGTAGAACTTTCAGTATGACAATCAGTTTAAGCTAGTATGACTTTCGGCAAGACTATCTGTTGAACTAGCAAGACTATCAAACTGAACTAGCAAGACTATCTCCTTCCAGTAGAACTTTCGGTGAGACAATTGAAATGACTTGGCATGACAATCAGTATGACAATCCAGATTGTCATGCTAGTTCAATTTCAATTGTCTTGCTGAATTAAAATTGATTTTAATCCAATTATAATTCTGAAAATTCTTAATATTAATTAAGAATTAATTAATCAATTAATTCAATTAATCAATAAATTAATCTTTGCAGATATAATTTATTTTCTTAATTAAATTATATGACTTAATTAATTAATAGAGAATTAATACTCATCTTGAGCAGTAACCACTCTTTTGAAAGTCTTCTGAAAATCACTGAGAATTATGAATCAATTCCACCACTTCAATGTTGACACTCGATGTACTGTCTGGTTCATGAGTGACTAACTTCCGTGACGTTTCTTCATGTCTTGACTTTGACACTTTGATTTTCTTCAGATTAAATCCTTGTAATTCTCTGATACCTTGACGAGATCTCTGTCACTTGATTAAATCCATAATCTTGATTTGTATCACTGAGGCTTTATCAATTTCTTGAACTTCTTCCAGTGAAGTAATTCCTCAAGTCTGTAGATGAACCTTGTTTCTGAATCCTTTGACAGATGTTACTTTGTGAGATCTCTTTGACGGTAGATCCACTATTTACTTATTACATTCTTATTTGAGTTGAGTTAAATCCTCGAATATACAAATAGGTTATGACATATGCCTTACATATCTACTTGGAACACTTCATTTCAGGCTTAAGTTGGTGTTTTGGACTCAAGTTGTTGGTATTTTTGATGTGTTTTTATGTTATTGTATTTGAGGCATTAATTAAAGGAAGAAAGAAGCTTTACAAAGAATTATGCTGAAAAAAAGATCAGAATCGGAAGTCTAGGAAATTCTCAAGTTGTAGATAATCTCGTTAGCTTCGCGTGGGCAGTTGAATTGCCTAATTCTGACGAGAAGAACTCAAGATATGGCCAAAAGAAGATTTGTCAGAAAAATTCTAGAATGTCAGCGCGGCCGCGCCCAAAGGCCGTGGGGCCGCGCCCGGTTTCTGCCCCAGAATCCTGATTTTAGTCGAAATTGAAGATTTTGAGAGTCCTGGTCATCCTGGAGCCTATATATACCCATAAAAAGACGTTTTTAACGACAAGGAGGCCTGTGAGAGCAATAAGAAGACCTAGAGAGCACGAGAAGGCTTCGGAGAAGAAGACTTTTATTTTTTTTCAATATAGTTGATACTTGGATGCTCATTTTCGATTTGTTCTTGAACCCTAGTACTCTTATATTGTTTATTATCATGCTTTCATTGCAACCCATGGTGACGATGAGTTCGATTATGAACTAATCGTTATCATGGGGTTCTAACGGATTTACTTATGGATTTCTTTATTTAATTTATTTTACTATCTTGGTGTGTGGTGATTGATTGATATCCTAGTATTGGTTGTGCTTATTAGTCTTTTGTGTGTAGCTAACATATAAGATAGCGTGTTAATCTCTATTGAAGCGAAAGTGAATATAGAGGTTTAGAACTTGCCAGCATAGGTTCATGTGTTATTATTATGCATGATTCGTAGGTAATTTTAACCATCTTACTTGCCCTATGTAATCAAGATAGATAACTTGCGCATTAAACCGTTATGTTTTTAATTCTTATAGACATATAAGGACTAAACATAATTGGTGTCTATTCAACTTCCATCTCTTTTGTGGATGCTTGGTAGTAGAGTATTCATATAACGAAAGTTGGCGTTTACTAGTTTCGTGTTATCTGATTAGTGTCATCACCAGTACATGCTAAGGTTAAGAACGAAAAGACTATTGAATGAAGTATTTAATGAAGTTAGGATCCCATGTTTGTCATATATAGTAATTCAATCTCAATTCTCTTAGTTAATGTTATTTAGTATAATCTCTTAGTTTAATCAAAACCTAATTTGTTATTTGTCTTAGCATTGAGCGATAACCATAGATTGTTGCATAGGTGCATAAATTGAACTTAACCTAAACCAGTCTCTGTGGGAACGAATCTGATTTATATCTTATACTACTTGCGAACGCGTATATTTGCGTGAATATTAGCACGTGTTTTCGCCCTAACAAGTTTTTGGCGCCGCTGCCGGGGACTCAGTGTTGTTAATTTTTAGTTTATGTGCTTGTCATCAGTGGTCGTTAAAGTTCACTGACTCGGATTCTTTTAATTTCATGGTTTATTTTTTTGTGTTTCAGGTACTCATTACAATGGGAGATCTAGCAGCACGAACGAAAGCCTTGTTGGATTTTTCTCAACCCAAGATCAATGACATTCAATCTAGCATTGTCAGGCCAGCTATTACAGCTAATACCTTTGAGATCAAGCCTGGCATAATTCAATGGGTGCAGAATTTAATCCAGTTTGGGGGTTCTCCAACGGAAGATTCCAATATGCACATTAGGGATTTCATTGATATCTGTGACACCTTCAAGTTCAACGGTGTTTCTGAAGATGCTGTGAAGCTGAGACTGTTCCCATTCTCTCTGTGGGACAATGCTAAGAGCTAGTGACACTCTCTACCAGCTGGTTCAATTACTACTTGAGAAGATCTTGCTCAAAAGTTTCTCACTAAATTCTTCCCTATGGCAAAGACAGCTGTAATCAAGAATGCTATTACTCAATTTATGCAGCAATCAGGAGAATCGTTATATGAAGCTTGGGAGCGCTATAAGGAGATGCTTAGGAAGTGTCATCATCATGGAATGCCTGATTGGATGATCATCAATTGCTTCTATAACGGGTTGGGAGCACAGTCCAGACCCATGATCGATGCAGCATCAGGTGGAGCCTTATGTGCTAAGAGCTATAAGGAAGCTTATGATCTAATTGAACTGATGGCTGCTAATGAATATCAGTATCCAACCCAGAGATTGCCACAGGGCAAGGTAGCTGGAGTTATTAAAGTGGATACCGCTATGGCTATCACTGCTCAACTTAAGGCGTTGTCTATGAAGATCGATTCTCTGGCTAACTATGGTGTTAAGCAGGTAACCAGTGTTTGTGAGCTATGTGCAGGTCCGCATGTAACGGAGCAATGCGCTATATCTAGTGACTCAGCTCAGTTTGTGAGCAACTTTCAGAGATCACAATAGCCAGTTCCTGCCACTTATCATCCTGACAACTGGAATCATCCTAACGTCAGTTGGAGCAACAATCAGAATACGATGCAACAACCATTCCAGGAGTTTGGAAACAAACAATTTAATTCTTCTGGTTTTCAGCAACAATTTGCACCAAGACAACAACTCCAACTTCAACAACAAACTCATGATGCAGTTCAATTTTCAAATGAAAAATCTGAATTGGAGGAGTTGAGGCTTATGTGCAAAAACCAGGCTCTTATATGCCAAATCCAGGCTATTTCTATCAAGACTCTGGAGAACCAAATAGGGCAAATTGCTAACACCTTATTGAATCGACTGCCAGGAACGCGTCCTAGTGATACAGAAGCCAATCCAGGCAAGAGGGAAGTTAAAGAACAGGTGAACGCCATCACCCTGAGGTCTGGAAAGGTCGCAAGCCCCCAAATTCAGCAAAACGAAGAGCCTGAAAAATCTCAAGTTTCAGAAAATACAGTCGTGGCTGAAGAAGAATTACAGAAGGAAGCAGAAGTGGAATCTAGGAAGAAAAATGTGGAACACACTCCTCCTGAGGGTAATACAGGGGAGAAACAGGTCTATCCTCCACCTCCTTTTCCTAAGAGGTTGCAAAAGAAGAAGTTGGATAAGCAATTTGCTAAGTTTCTGGAGGTGTTCTAGAAACTTCATATCAACATATCTTTTGCTGAAGCTCTTGAACAGATGCCTAGCTATGCGAGGTTTATGAAAGGTATTCTCTCTCGGAAAGTAAAGTCGATGACTTAGAGGCTGTTGCTCTAACGAAAGAATGCAGTGTTGTGCTGCAACAGAAGCTGCCTCCGAAGCTTAAAGATCCTGGAAGCTTCACTATTCCTTGCATCATCGGAAACTTATCGTTCGACAAATGTTTATGTGATTTGAGAGCTAGCATCAATCTGATGCCATTGTCTATCTTCAAGCAGCTTGGTCTACCTGATCCGAAGCCGATATATATGTCCTTGCAGTTGGCCGATCGTTCTATTACATATCCACGAGGCATTGTGGAGGATGTGTTGGTCAAGGTGGACAAACTTATCTTTCCTTTCGACTTTATAATTCTTGACTTTGAGGAGGATAAAAAGATTCCCATTATCTTGGGGAGACCATTCCTAGCTACTGGCCAAACTATGATCGATGTGCAAAAAGAAGAGCTTACGATGAAGGTTCACGATCAAAAGGTCACTTTTAATGTGTTCAAGGCAATAAAGTTACCCACAGCTAAAGAGGAGTGCTTTAAAGTAGAGTGGGCCAACTCTGTCTTGAGCAATTGCTAAAGTCTGACTCCTTAGAGAGATCCTTAATAGGGGAATCAGTTATTGAAAAGGAAGAAGGAGCAGAGCAACTGCAGGTTTTGAATGCACCTCCGTGGAAGAGGAAGTTGGATATGCCATTCGATTATCTTGGGTTAGCAGAGCTGAAAATTTCTCAGGAGCATTTTGAACCATCTATTGAAGAAGCTCCCACACTTGAGCTCAACCGACTGCAAGATCACTTGAGTTATTCATTCTTAGGTGCACCTCATGATAAAGGGTTGGGATATATTTTTGATGATGTAGAGAGTGGCTGGACGGATCTTCCCCTGCCTACAGAGGGTTCTTCTCATGTGCAGCAGGTAGTTGATAGGACTGATGTTGGTGATGAGTAGTATAGGCGAGTGACTAGGCGTATAGAGGCCATGCATGACATTCACCATCATTTTGCTGCAGATTTGACACAGGCTTTTGGCACTATTTTCCGAGCCACTGGTGTCGAGGTTGATTGGCCACCTGATCCTCCACCCGGGGAGGGTGATCTTTTCGACGACTAGGTATGCCTGAAATCCTTATTATTACCTTCAATGAGGACATTGAAAATTATAAGTTTGGGGGTGATAATGTAAGGATTAGTTGTGTGTGTCCATATAGATTCATATAGATTCATATTGCATGTTTAGTTTATTTCATTCATATTTTTACATGATTGTTCATATATGACTTATTTGTTTGTGGTATTATGTGAGTCCATGTAGTTGCATTTGCATGCATATAACATTATCCCTTGTGTTGAGCTATTTCCGATTGATTAGTTGATGTTGATTTGAGTGTAGTGATGACGAATAGAGGGATGTTTAAATCCTAATAAATTGATTTGCATGCCAAGGAAAAAAATTCACAAGTCTTATCAGTTTGCTTTTGAGCTTGATCATGATCATATCTTCTTAATTGTTAAGAATTAATCATCTGTTTATATCTAGAATTTGTGGTATTCTTGTAATGACGTAAAAATACTAATTTTTATCTGGAGGAAAACTTGGATTTCATTTCTAGTTGTGAATAAGGCTAGGCGTCAAATAGCTAGTAGCCGGCTCATATTTTTATGAGTAGTCTAGGGTTGAGTGAGATGGAGCGAAACACACTCATTCAGAAATTGTTGAAGAAAAAAAAGAAGAAAAAAAGAAGAAGAAAAAAAAAGTATGTGTTTATGCATAATTGATCAAGAGTGAGCTCTTTAATACTCGAGTTATTAAGTTCTAGGGGACTTTGTGCCTAGTGACCTAAGGCTTTTATAGTCTGGGATCCGCTAACCTAACGTTCGCTACATGGGTATTATTGCATAAGTCTTTTGGGACCTCATTCATTGCACGGTCAAATAAGCATATTTTTTATGTGTACAATAATAGCATGAATCCTTGTATAACTCTAGAGGGGAGGAGGTGTTGTGATTATGCATTTAACATCTATTCTGTTTATAAACTTGTGATTGTTTTGATGAAAGATAAGTTATGGTTATTGATCTACTTTCGAGAGTATATATGTTAAGCATCCACACACGCACGTTCTGGTTTGTGAGTTGATTTGTGAGATTTATTCGAACTCTGTTTTGAGTTATTGCATTCCTAGAGGCGTGGCTTATTCATTTGGTTATGGTTATTCTGAGGGGATCGATTGTGTTATCATTTAGTTATATTCACGTAGTTGCATTCATGCATTAGGTTTGTTTTGTAGTTTTGAGTCTGTTTATGCTTGAGGACAAGCATCGATTCAAGTTTTGGGGTGTGATAAGTGGATTTTATATCTACTTTGAACGCTTCATTCCAGGCTTAAGTTGGTGTTTTGGACTCAAGTTATTGGTATTTTTGATGTGTTTTTGTGTTATTGCATTTCAGGCATCAGTTAAAGGAAGAAAGAAGCTTTACAAAGAATTATAATGAAAAAAGATCAGAATTGGAAGCCTAGGTCATTCTCAAGTTGTAGAGAATCTCGTTAGCTTTGCGTGGGCAGTTGAATCGCCTAATTCTGACGAGCAGAACTCAAGATATGGCCAAAAGAAGATTTGTTAGAAAAATTCCAGAATGTCAGCGCGGCTGCGCCCGGTTTCTGCCCCAAAATCCTGATTTTAGTCGAAATTGAAGATTCTGAGAGTCCTGGTCATCCTGGAGCCTATATATACCCATAAAAAGACGTTTTTAACAATAAGGAGGTCTGGGAGAGCAATGTGAAGACCTAGAGAGCACGAGAATGCTACGGAGAAGAAGACTTTTGTTTTCTTCAATATAGTTGATACTTGGATGCTCATTTTCGATTTGTTCTTGAACCCTAGTACTCTTATATTGTTTATTATCATGATTTCATTGGAACCCATGGTGACGATAGTTTGGTTATGAACTAATCGTTATCATGGGGTTCTAACATATTTACTTATGGATTTTTTTAGTTAATGTTTCAATATCTTGGTGTATGGTGATTGATTGATATCCTAGTATTGGTTGTGCTTATTCGTCTTATGTGCGTAGCTAACACATAAGATAGCGTGTTAATCTCTATTGAAGCGAAAGTGAATATAGAGGTGTAGAACTTGCCATGCTAGCATAGGTTCATGTGTTATTGTTATGCATGATTCGTAGGTAATTTTAACCATCTTACTTGCCCTATGTAATCATGATGGATAACTTGCGCATTAAACCGTTATGTTTTCAATTCCTATAGACATATAAGGACTAAGCATAATTTGTGTCTATTCAACTTCTATCTCTTTTGTGGATGCTTGGTAGTAGGGTATTCATACAACGAAAGTTGGCATTTACTAGTTTTGTGTTATCTGATTAGTGTCATCACCATTACATGCTAAGGTTAAGAACGAAAAGACTATTGAATGAAGTATTTAATGAAGTTAGGATCCCATGTTTGTCATATATAGTAATTCAATCTCAATTCTCTTAGTTAATGTTATTTAGTATAATCTCTTAGTTTAATCAAAACCCAATTTGTTATTTGTCTTAGCATTGAGCGATAACCATACATTGTTGCATAGGTGCATAAATTGAACTTAACCTAAACCAGTCTTTGTGGGAACGAATCTGATTTATATCTTATACTACTTGCGAACGCGTATACTTGCGTGAATATTAGCGCGTGTTTTCGCCCTAACATAACCCTAGTTCTATCACTCTTCACAAACTTCAATACCCTCTCCTCAGTGTAGGAATGCTTCATTATGGCCTCTCTGCATTGATAATGATCTGTGAAAATGGTCCCAACAGTCCACTTTATATTGTCACTATCTTAGAATAATAGAAATGATTGCCTTCTCTTAAGGGCATCAAATTCTTCCTCCAAGTCATTGTTTGGCAAACTCTCTAAGTCATCACAGTAACTTTCATGTCTTTCCCCTTCACTTTCATCTCCCACTTCCTTACCAAGTCCTAGGTCTTCTCTAATTCTACCTACCCATTCCACCCCCTCATCAACATTGTTAGCAAAAACCATGTCATCATCAGTCAAAGAATAGTCAGAATCATCAAAATTATACTCATCAAGTTTATCACTCCACTCCCCAACATCATCACTTCCTTCTCCTTCAATCCTTTGAAATAAATTATGATCTTCAAACGAGTCCAAACTGGTTTCATCACAATGCTTGACATAAACATCTATCTTGTTATTATTTATCCTAGCAAGCTGTAACGCCCTCCAAACCCGAGTCAGAAGTTTGGGGTCCATAACACACACACACACTCCATATTTAAACATGTTTATGAATATAATAATATATATGAAATGACTCCACTTACCATAATCAACAGATCGACGCAGTTTAAAGTATGTCCACAAGCCACAACCTTATTTATATTACAATCGTACCAAATCCCAGTTTATTTATCTTATAATTGAAGTTTAAACTTTATTACAAATTATCAACACAACCAAGCCAAACATCAACTGATAACCTATTCCATTTCAACCTGGATACCTAGCTCGCACACTTATCTGGGGATCCTCGCTACCACCCGTTTCATTTTTTACTGGAAAAGAATATAAATAGATTTGTAAGAGTGAGCTACTAGCTCAGCAAGTCATTATGATAGTCACTAAGATTAACAATGATCAATTGAAATGATATAAGGAATCAAATTTACCGATAAGGAAATGATTAGAATTGGATATTCACTTCAATTTTAAAAATCAAGGTTAGGCTGCTGATCAATCACGCACTAACCCCGAGCAAGGCTCCCATCTTTGCTCTATATACTGGATCCAAGGCACATATTGGCCTATTATGACCACAAATCTGGTCCGACCATGAATCTGGTCCATATTTGAAAACAATTCAATTCCAGAATAATAATATGATAAACAATGTAAATCAATAAACTGAGTTATAAACAACATTTATCTTGAATCGTAGGATGATTTGTAATTCCATGAAATAACAAGGAAATCATAAAGGTTGGGTTTCAATCAAGGAAAGAATCAGAAAGTAGAAGACCTAAGGGTTCAAGAGTTACAAGAATTGGTTTTCTATTACACAAGATATAAGGGTTGGTATGTTAAGCAATCTCATATCAAGAATCAGTATGTGGTAGATATGTATTTGTGGAGTAGTATCGTATAGGTGTGGTTTCTATTTGGAAATTCAATAATCAATGGTTTACAAAGAATAAGGCTTATGGCTCAAGATAGAAATGAATCAGGGTTTAGGGTTAAGTACTTCAAAGTACTTGCAATATAGAATAAGAACTATTTGGAAAAATTGCAATATAAAGAAGAGAGATCGAGAATACTTGCAATTATAGTGCAAGAAAGTTCAAGGATACTAGCCTTATCAATCCGCTTTTACTTTACTAACACTTGCAATTGGTTTTTACTCTCCAATCACTTGTTTTCCCTTTCTACGTCTCGCTTACTATGTTAAACATCACATGCACTTATCAATACTACTTTTCATCACATTTTATTCATTAAAAGCTTCTAACTACCCTTCGTTTTACCCAAATCCGACGTATGGATTGAAAGTTAGGAATAAAACAGTCAAACAATGCACGTACAATCATATTACACATCAATCAGATCACATATAACACGTAGCACGTAAGATATTTGATTAAAATAATTATTCAAGGAAGATTCGGGGTTAAAATGATTTCCAGTTATTTATTACGAATTTTTGAACATTTTTCGGGATTAAAACGGGTCTCCAAATCATTTTATAATTAAATAACAGGGTTTGAATACCCGAATCTGACTTTAAAATGATTTAATACTAATTATCGAATTTTGAAAATAATTTTAAATAATATTTTAAAGCTTGAAACTATTTTTCAGGATTTTTAAATAAATAAATCTAATTATTAAATCAATTAAATTAATTAATAGTTAATTAAATTAATTAATCAATTAATCGATTAATTAAAGTAATTAAAAACTAATTAAATTAATTAATAAAATAAATCAGATTTATTTTTAAGTAAATAAATAATTAAAAACAATTTTATGAATTAAAAATAATTTTCCAGAATTAAAATAATGATTTTTGGAATTTTTGGAAATTAAAAACAATTTTTGAAAATAATTTATAAAAGAAATCTGAATTCTGAAGGAATTTAAAACAAAAATCCAGAATTTGTAAGGTTCTGGAAACTTTAGGGGCTAAAGTGTAAAAACAAGGTTTCAGAAAATTTTTAGGACAAAAATGGATTGAAGTCGTGTCAGACCCCTAATTAATCCCCTACTGATCCAGAAACACAACCCATACCTTCTTGCTCTCAGAGGCGTTCCTGGTTATCTTCCCCGGTGAAACCGCCATTATCGCCGGCGAAGCTTCGAGCTTTTCCGGCGATACTTTTCCAGCATCCAGCACAGGAAAAAAATACATGACTGATCTTGTTTTTAAACGATCTATTCACTGGTCTTGCTCAATCGAACCCAGATTCAACATATTAAAAGTTCCCAATTTTAATTAAGAACATTCAAAGAATTAAAACCCTAATTTCTTTAATCTGATAATCAAACAACAATTTGAGCATGTTATTGAACTCCAAATTTAAAGTATAATATACCAAAATGACCAGAAAAATATTATCTACACGATTCTAGCATTAAATCATATCAACAACATCAAGAACAAATTTTCATAATTTAATCTTTAAATAATTTGAAATAAAATAATTAAATAAGAAAAATACCTTGATTGCTGCACCAAAATAGTTGATTGATTTAGAAAGAGTTTTTCGAGAGCTTCGATTTGAAATATTGCACGCTTGAATCGGAGTTCGATAACGCCTTCGTTCGTGCGTTTGATTTTCAAGAACGTAAGGTTTTTGGGGTTTTTCTCTGTAAATTAATGGTTTTGACTAAATGATTGTGATTATACGACCAAAATGAAATAATAAAAGGGCTATTTATATTTATAGAATATTGGGTCATGTTGGATCGTATTGGATCGTTAAATTAGTTGCTTAGCCACTAAGTAACTGCAAAAACGATCTGATTTGATACCCGTATTGGATAATTATCCAAACCGAGCTTCTTATAAAACACTTTATATGAAAATAATGTAATATTATCTCGTCTTTCGAGAAAATGGGTTTTGTTGATATATCGAAATAATTATCGTATCGAAAATTGTGTACCGGGACGCGCACGGTTCAAACCGTAATCCGGATCGGAAAAGTCAAAGCACGGAAAATATCCGGAATTACCAGATTAGGTTAGGAAGGAGTTTTCGGACGAGTTTCAGGTTGTAAAAATGTAAAAACGGTTGAAGTTAGACGATTCCCGGCTTTATAAAATAATTTTGTAATTATTCAGAAAATAATTAATAAATTCATAAATTGATATAAAATCATACAACACTCCAAAAATTACCAGAAAAATATCACAGTTATCTATATTTTATTCTGGACATATTAAAATTAATATACTCACATTTAATCACATATGTACATCTATTTATCAATATTAATCAACAGACAATTCACCAAAAATCATATAATAATCATATAATAATCATTTATTGATAAAATAATTGCACACGATATCCCGGATATTACATCCTTCCCCCTTAAAAGGATTCTGTCCTCAGAATCTGCTAAGTAAACAACTGATGGGTACTTTTCTCGCATATCACTTTCAAATTCCCAGGTTGACTCTTCAACCTTTGGGTTTCTCCACAGTACTCTTACTAAATTTACAACTTTATTTCTCAATATCTTTTCTCTCTTTTCTAGAATCTCTATTGGATTCTCTACATATGATAAATCTTCCTGAAGTTCTATCGGCTCATATTCGATTACATGTCTAGAATCTGGATTATACTTACTAAGCATCAATACGTGAAATACATTATGAATGTGCTTCATGTGCGGGGGTAACGCCAATTCGTATGCTACCTTGCCGACACGTTTTAGAATTTCAAAAGGTCCAACATACCTAGGACTCAGCTTTCCTTTCTTTACAAACCTAGTCAATCCTTTCCACGGAGACACTTTTAGTAACATTATATCTCCGTCTTCAAATTCCATATCCTTTCTAGATTGATCTGCGTATTTCCTTTGACGATCTTGTGCTGCAATTAGCCTTTTTGGATGACTTCCACAACTTCTTTTGTCTATTGCACAAACTCGGGTCCTAGTATCTTACGTTCTCCAACTTCTTCCCAATACACTGGTGATCGATATTTGCGTCCATAAAGAGCTTCATGGGGAGGCATTCCGATACTGGCATGATAACTGTTATTGTAAGCAAATTCCACTAAGGGCAAATGCTCGTCCCAATTTCCTTTGAAATCAATGGCATAGACACGTAACATATCACTTTGGCCGTCAAGTTGTGGATGGTAAGCCGTACTCATGTTTAACTTAGTCCCCAAGCATTCTTGAAAACTTTTCCAAAATCTTGAATGGAATCGTGGATCCCGATCAGATACAATAGACACAGGGACTCCATGACGTACTACTATTTCCTTCAAATACATGTGAACTAATTTGTCCAACGAGAATCTTTCATTAATAGGCAAGAAGTGAGTGGATTTGGTTAGTCTATCTATTATAACCCAAAAAGCATTGTGGTTCGCTTTCGTTCTTGGTAATCCGACTATGAAATCCATAACAATGTGCTCCCACTTCCACTCTGGAATCTCTAATGGTTGTAATAATCCACTTGGTCTCTGATGCTCTGCCTTAACTCTTTGACACGTATAACATTTGCTAACCCATTCCGAAATTTCTCTTTTCATGTCTGGCCACCAATAATTCTCCTTTAAATCTCTGTACATCTTGGTACTTCCGGGATGGATTGAATACCTTGAGTTGTGAGCTTCTTGTAGAATTTCATTCTTCAATTCTATCACTGGTGGAATCCAAATTCTGGAAGAAAATCTGAGAATACCTTGATCGTCTTTCTGAGTGCATAATTCTTCTCCTTCCAAATGATTGATATCTTGATCCATTATTTCTTCTTGGCATTTCTTTATCTTCTCTAGCAATTCTGGCTGAAAAGTCATGCTATTCATCTTTGCTTCATTAGGCTTGCAAATCCTGACTTCCAATTCCAATTTCTGAAATTCCCTGTATAACTCTTCAGGTACTGTTAACATGTTCAGTCTTTCCTTTCTGCTTAATGCATCTGCTACCACATTCATTTTTCCTGGATGATAGTTGATTGTGCAATCATAATCTTTGATCAGCTCCTACCATCTTCTTTGTCTCATGTTAAGCTCTTTTTGCGTGAATATGTACTTTAAACTTTTATGGTCCGTATAAATCTCACATCTCTCTCTGTATAGATAATGTCTCCAAGTCTTTAAGGCAATACTATCGCTGCTAGTTCCAAATCATGAGTATGATACTTCTGCTCATGAAGTTTCAGTTGTAGAGATGCATATGCAATAACTTTATCATGCTGCATCAAAACATAACATAATCCCTTATGAGAAGCATCACTATAGATTACAAAATTTCCTTGCTCGTCTGGAAGTGACAAAACAGGTATCGTGATTAATCTCTTTTTCAATTCCTGGAAACTTTCTTCACACTTCTCATTTCATATAAACTTCTCACTTTTCCTGGTAAGCTTCGTCAAAGGTGTCACAATCTTTGAGAAATCTTGAACAAATCGTCGATAATATCCCGATAATCCAAGAAACTTCTCACTTCTGTTGGTGTTCTTGGCCTTTCCCAATTTATAACAACTTCAATCTTTGCTGGGTCCACTTTGATTCCTTCATTACTTACGACGTGCCCTAAGAATTAGACTTTTGTAACCAAAACTCACACTTTGAAAACTTTGCATACAACTTCTTTTTTCTTAAAATTTCCAAAGATATCCTTAAATGTCCGCATGATTTTCCGTTGACTTTGAGTAGATCAAAATATCATCGATAAATACAATGACAAACTTGTCCAAATATTTTTTGAAGATTTTGTTCATCAAGTCCATAAATGCTGCTGGGGCATTAGTTAATCCAAAAGACATCACTAAGAATTCATAATGACCATACCTTATTCTGAAAGTTGTCTTTGGTATGATTTCAGGTTTAATCTTCAATTGGTGATATCTAGATCTGTTAGTCCCTTAACAATGTAACAAGAATTACAGAAGGGGGGTTGAATGGAATTCTTGAAACTTTTTCTTGAATAAAAATGTCCTAACTCAAATATATATATAAGTGTGAATTGATTAGCAGAATGCGGAATAGTTACTTGAAGTGAATCAAAACACAAGTAATTAAAAACAAGAGTCTTTAAAAACTTTATGGTGAATTTGAATGATTCCACCAGAGATATATAATATATATCGAGAGAACTCTGTGTGCAAAAAGCTCACAGCTGCTTACAAAATGATAACAACTAGGAACGAGAGAAATGCTAAGAATACAGCTTATAAATGTTTCTCTCTTGGTTGCTTGGTTTCTTAGTTACAATTCTATTGCTGCTTCTTGGTTTATATATCACCAAGATTACAAAGTAATAAGACATGATAATAAAACAAAAACTATCAAGTCTAATACAATGCTACTTCATTACTCTATTCCAGCATCTTTGAATATCTTCATAATAGCATGAAAATGGCAATGCTTCTTTGTTCTCGAAAACCCAGTTGAATAGGCTACCACATTCCATTTGCATACACTCGACGCATGTGACTGTGTTGTCACTGTCAACAAATATTTGAATTCTTTATCCGTCGGGTATATGATCATCCGTTGAATTCATTGTTGTTTATCCGCCGGGTAGCAATCAGGCACTTGACTCCATTTTATTTATGCAGAATTACAAGACATCATCTATGTACAATTAATCAACCTATTCTGCATATCTAGTTAAAGTCAACATGACTTAAGTACTACTACGGATTCTAAACAATGTGTATGCAGAAATGTGCTACAGACTTATTGTTACATAAGCTACTCACTCGATGGATAATAAATCATCATCCGTCGGGACTGAAATGAGTTATCCGTCGGGACTATAATCCTTATCCATCGAGTGCTACATTTTCACTTAGTAAAATCTACCTAGGTGTTTTGTTCATGAAATTATCAAGTACACAACATATACACAACAATTTCCCCCAATTTATGTCTACTGGAATTGTAGCCATAAATTAAGAGATACTTGATAATAACAAAACACCCTAAAAATACAACTTTAAAAGACAGTAGATAATACTGAAAAGTGCTTCAATTAACAAAATGTACAAAGTTTTGCTCACAGTCATTTTCAAGATGCTCCTCTAGCCTGAGCAGATTTATCTAGTTTCTTGAAGGTCTGGATCTCTTTCCAAGCTTTCTGTTGTTTTCTTCAATCTGATTTTGGAGCTGCCTGTGGAATTCCAGTTCATCAGATTCTGAGAGATTTAGCTTTTCTTGCATTTCCAAGAGAGTCTCATTGCTAGAGATGCTCAATTGGTCTTCTAATCTGAAAAATCTTCTCACTCCTTTGTTATCCATGAACTCCATCAGCCAGTAGGGCCTTAGATGCACTCTTCTCCCTGTGTAAGGGATAATTAGAGTCTTTGGGAGTGCATCTTTAGATCTAACACTCCTTAGTTCTTCAATCTTCTTCAGTACCAATCTTCTTGCAGTTACATTGAACCCAAAGTTCTTCTTGAAAGATGAATAAACCTTAATCAGTACAACTTGGCTTTGTTGAAGGATCCTGTGAAGTGGCCACTGAATCTCCTTTTCTCCCTTGTACTTGAACACTAACCTTTCAGATAGGTTTCTGTATGCATCAATTCCTCTTACTTCTTCTAGTTCATCTAGATAGATATTTAGATAAAAAAACTCCTTGATGTCACACAAGTACATATGATCTCCTTTGTTGACTTTAGATTGAGCTTTAACTAGAGATTTGGATTTGAGAGGTGACAACTTCACTTTCTTAACTGCTCTTGACTTTGTTCTTTTTGGCTTGCTGAGGATTGGTAAATTGAAATCAGGAATTGGTATGTTTTCCCATTCTATTGGCTCATCCTTAGGCACAATAGGTTCACCATGAATGTTCATGTAAGGATCCACCACCTTGATATCTTCAAATACCACATGGGGTTTTGATGCTTGAGTTGTAGTTGAAGTGGACTCCTTGGGAAACTGATTCTCCAATTCCTTATCAACAATATCCAGTTTCCTTTTTGTTCTTTTAGCCAATTCCTTGATTCTTGGAGACTTCTTCTGTTGTTCAACTTGCTTCTTTGGATCTTGAGATTCAATGATTTCAGATGGCTGAGCAGGAATTTGTTGTGATGAATTTACAGCATGTAGCTTGGCCAAGATAGCAATTTACTCTTTCTTTTGTTTAGCCTTTTTAGCATCTAGAGCAGCTTGCTTCTTTTCCTGCTTCAAACTAGCCTTTTCATCTCTCTTTGCTTGAGCAAATTGAGGATGCCAGCCTCCACACAAATTTCTTTCCCATTCCTGAAAATTTTAGCAATTCTCTTTTTGGAAGCTGAGTCAGCTGGATCTTTGTAGAAAACGATTGACCTTGACAGAAGCTTCTTTTCATCAGGCTTAGGTGTCTCATACACAGTATCCAAAGGGTTCTTCAATGATTATTTTGGATAATTTACCCTTGGTTTCAGAATTATTTCAGCCTTTGGAGATTTGATGCAGGATGACTGTCCCCTTTCCAGATAGTCCATGCTTATCTTATTCATAAAAATTTGTTTGACTTGAGAGTGATGGATGGCTGACTTTGCTGGCTCCTTGACTAGTTCAAACTTCCTTTGTATATCCTCATCAATCTTCTCCCAGTTGATTGGCTTCAACTGCTTAATTTTAGCTGCTCTAATGTTGGCTGCTGCTTCATTTATTAGATTTATACTGTTTATAACTGGTGGCTTTGAGACAGTAATTGAAGGCACAATTACTTTACTGATTTGAATTTGAAGCTTCTCCCCTTCACTTGGTCCTTTCTCCCCCTTTTTGTTATCATCAAGTTGAGCAGAGGAGGGGGTTTGAGCAGCCACCAGTTTTTGAAGTAAATCTGTCTGTTGGGCTTGATGAAGATGAATTGCTGTTAAAGATGCTTCCATGGCTGACATTCTTGTATCCAATGCATCTATCTTGGTTGCAAGATCAGAATTTTTCCTTAATTGCCTCTTGATGTCAAGCATTGTAGCTTCTGGAAGCTTAGAGTCCATTTTATCTGAAATGGCCTTCTTCATCTCCTCAATATCCCTAGCATGTTGGAAGCCTTGAATTTATTGAAGTTGTAGAGAGGCTAGATGTGCGTGAAGGAGCTTCTTGGTGCTGGCATTTGAAGTGGTTTGAAGAGCAGTATTTGTCTGATTGATTAGTTTGATCAGGGTTATATTGAAGTAGTGCTCATCATAGTGCTTAGAAAATGCCCATGATGGCATACCTGATCTTGAACTGGAACCTACTTCTCCCCTAATGTCCATTGGTTCATCTTCACTATCCCCACTTTCATCACCAAAAAAATCAGCTGAGCCACCAGTCTCATATTCCACATCACCAGCTGTAGAGGGAAAAGCTATGATGGCATCCTTAGCTCTTATCATAGACTGTGTGGTATGCACCAGATTGAGCATCCTTTCAACATTGTTATTGCCCTGTTCAGCTAGAAGTTGATAAGTTGGAACAGGGTGAGTAAATGCCTCAGCATCAAGGGAGGTGGAATCTATAACAACTTTAGATTGCTGAGATAGTCCCTCCCTGTCTGCATCCTGAACATTCATTTACTCACTAGCAATGACATCCATCCTCATAGCTACAGTATCTGCATTTCTCTCGTTTTCTCTCTTTTGTTGCATCAGGGTCTCACCCTGGCTCCCCACCCTCACACCCTCACCTTCACCTTCTAAGGTGGGACTCCTCTCACTTTCTTTTGCCAATCCTGAAGAAATGGATTGCATAATTTCACTCATTTCCTCTCCTTTTTCCTGGGAGCAACCTAGACTCTCACTCAAAACACCCTTCTCTCTCAATCTTAATAGTGACTGTACAACCACTAATTCTTCTGCACTTGAAATAAATGAAGTTTGAAGCTGTGCAGAAATACTCGACGGATGAGTGATATCCATCGGGTGAGTGGTTTTGCTATCCGACGGATAACTGCTGTTAAGCTTATCCGTCGGGATACAATTACTACTCGACGGATGAGCAATATCCATTGAGAGAGTAGAAATGAATGAACTAGGAATTGAAACTATTGTGGACTCTGTGCTGATTGAAGAGATTTTGGGCACAGATGATTCAACAATTCTTGAAAGAATGGGCAAGTGAGCCAACAAATCATCTAAAAGATGATGCTCACTTGCACTAGATTTTGGCTTCCCCAGCAAAGTTAAAGAAGGGGAATCAGGAATTGATGTGTTTATCATATCCACATCCAGTGAGTTTGTGGGTGAGTTTGGTGTTTGAGGTACTTCTATTACTAGAGATTTTGGCTGTGACTCCACATTTATTGGAGTCACATCAAGCTGAATTTGTGAAGGTGCAGTGACTGTGTCTTTAGCACCAGTTTGCACAGTGTGTGTACCCTGTGCATCCCCAAGGGTTTTAGATTTCTTCTTTTTGGCATAAGTTTGGGGTGATCTTGTGTCCCTAACCCTCTTGGCCTGTGCTCTTGGTTGAGAGCTATGTTCAATAACTACATCCTTTTGGGAGGATGCAGCTAGAAATGAGCTTTTATCCATTTTAAGCACTGCAGTTTGTTGGGAAACTACAGTGTGGCTAGGCTGGGAACCACTCAACTTTCCATCCTTATCCTTAGGGTTTCTTTTAAGTTCACCCCTTCCCTCACCCGTCTTACCCACCTGCACACTCCCCTCTTTGGTTTTGGTGGATTTTGCAACTGGCATCTTTTGAGAGATACCAGAGGGGGCTTTCTTTGATTTGGATTTTGAAATATTTGCAGGTTTGGTAGCTTGGGTAGGCAACTGTTGGGTCATTGACACAGTTGCCATAGCCACACTAGAACTCGAAGAAATTAGTGAGGTTGGAATAGTGGTAGGAATAGATGAACTTACCTCACTTACCTGAGGTGCTTCCATTACAGGGAAATTGAACAGTGGCACCTCCTTGTGATGATTGGCCCTGTTCAAATCTGCAATGAGCCTTCTCTCTTGAACCTAACAATCTAATTTATTGTTAGGGTTCTCAAGCACTGTTATTCCCAAGGAACTAACAATGAGATTTACAGAACGGGGGTTGAATGTAAATCTCAAAACTTTTTCAAGTTTTGAGCAGTTTCAAAAGCTAACTGTATGATGAACAGATGTGTGTAAAATTGCTTTGAGCAGGTGCAGACAGATGTATATTCAAGAAACAAATGTAAAGAAGATAAAGGCTTTAAAAACTTTTCTGGTGGATTTGTTGTTCCACCAAAGATGTGTATTTCAGAAAATCTGTGATATAAAGAATTGTTCACAGCTGCTTCCTAGTACAAACTAGATGATTTTCTCTCTATGTTTTTCTAAACAGCTCTGGAAAATTCATTTCTAATTACTAGCTACAACTTGGTTTATATATCACCAAGTTTACAAGTGAAGACAAAGATAAAATACAATCATAAAATAGTTCTTCACATGTTTCTTCTTCATTTCTCTATCCAATGCAATCTAAGATAATCTGTGAACCTTTGAATACTTCCTTGTTTGCACCAGAATGGAAATGCTGCTTTTTCTTGATTCCTCTAAGAGGCTACCACATTCCAATTGTCTCTGTCAACCCATGTGCCTATGTCAGCTTATGAATTGTCACTATCAACTGCTATGGAACTAAGCATCCGTTAAAGCTTTTATCCGTTGATGGCTTTATCCGTTGATGCTTTAGTGACATCCGTTGATGCTTTAGAAGTTGAAGCTTTATCCGTTGATGCACTCATCCGTTGATGGATGTTATCCGTTGATGCTTTAGAGACATCCGTTGAAGCTTTGTTTCTCATCCGTTGAAGGCCTTTAATCTATCAGTTGATACTACTTCATTTATACAAAATTACAAGGCATGAAATATTTACAATTAGCCCTCCTATTTGCATATCCACTAGTAGTCAACATGACTTATAATTTCCCACAACTTCTAAGAATTATAACTTAAATATAGAGACTGAAATGTGCTACAATACTAAACTTATTTCTAAGTAAAGCTACTCCATCAATGGATAGCCAAAGTGGTCTTATCCGTTGAGGCTACAAACACTAGATTTCTACTTAAGTGTTTTGTTTAACTTATCATCAAACTAATACATATATTCCTAACAATCTCCCCCTATTTATGTCTACTAGAATTGTAGTCATAAATTCAGGGTTAACTTGATGATAAAAAAACATTTAACAAATATATAAGTTGAAACCAAGTAGAAATTCAAAAGTGCTGCAAAAGTGTATGTACTGAGATAGAATTGAAGATTTACAGTGTTTCCAAGGGTGCTCCTTTAGTCTGAGTAAATCATTTTCTTTTCCTTTGTTCCCTTATTTTCTTCCCTAACGTCCTGTCATTTTCCTCTACTTGGAGTTGGAGTTGTCTGTAGAATTCAGCTTCATCTTCTTCACTGATATCCAACTTAGATTGCATGTCCTTGAGAGTTTCATTACTGGCAATTTTAAGCTGGTCTTCAAGTATGAAAAATCTTCTGACTCCTTTATTATCTCTGAACTCCATCAACCAATGAGGTGATTTATGAATTGTAATTCCATGCTCAGGGATGAGTAATGTTCTAGGCAAGGAATTTGACTCCCACCAATTCTTCCTTTTGCTGGCAATCTTGTTGAGAATCTTAGTTTTGGCAGTCCTGGTAAAGCCAGCATCCCTTTTGATAGCTGAGTAGACTCTAATCAAGGTATAATAGCCCTCAATTAGAATTCTTTGAAGAGGCCAAGTCCTTTCCACACTTCCTTTATACTTGAACACTAGCCTTTCTGGTAGCTGTCCATAGGCATTTATTCCCCTTATTTCCTCCAGCTCATCCAGGAAGAGTTCAATATCTGTATATTCTTTTATGTCACAAATGTAAACATAATCATCCTTTGAGGCTTGTGGCTTAGGCTTAGGTTTATGTTTCTGAGTGAATTTACTTGAGGTTAGAGGATGTGTTGATTTGGATTTTCTTTTCAGTTTCTTTGGTGGTGGATGTAATAACCCCAAATTTTTTGAACTTTTAGTAACCCTTATGAATAGTGGTTTACTGATTATGCTGAATAAGAAAACTTTCCATGCCCCACTATATAGGAGTTCTTCTATTGTTATTCTGAGATCTTATTAGTACTTTATATGGGATATAAGTGTATATAAAGATCGTCAGAATCCAAATTCGAACACTTTGATTTTTTCCCGAAAATCCATCAGATACCGAAAGAATTGAGTATAAGGGAACAGGATAAAAAAGATTTAAATTCAAGGATTATAAGAAAAGATCATAAAAGGAATATAATGTATTGAGAAAGGTTAAGGTAACCCAAGTAATAAGATCCCGGGTATGATCCCTCAAATGATAAACGAAAATGAAAGTTAAGCGAACCGTATAACAGATCAGCGGTCATTAGCCAAGTAATTAGGAGCTAATCAAAGAGGTTAGTGAGGATGATGTCATCAAACCAATAAGAAGAGGACAAGCATGGGAAGATGACATAAGAATGATGACCTAAGCATGACCAAAAAGGAAGGAAGGTTGGTTGATTATAAACCACACAAAATTCACCATGGTTAAAAGGTAATAAATCAAAACAAAAGTGGATCAACCAAGCCAAAAAAATCAAAAAACACAAAAACAAAGTTGACTCTCATTATTCAAGAGAAGCTCTCGGCTTTTCTTCTTTTTCAAAGAGGAAAATTTCAAAATCCAAGATCCAACCATTGTTAAATTGCAAGGTAATTATCCAAGGTTCCTTATGATTAATTATGGCTATCCTAGGAGTTTAAGCTCCAAATTCCTTCACAATCTCTTCCAATAATTCAAGGAAGAAGATGGTGAATAGTAACTTTCAAAAAATAACTTTAGTTTTCTTGAATTTTTATGAAAGTTTAAGGTTATACAAGCAAGGATCAAGGTTCTTTAAGCATTCAAAGCTCTTGTGTTATGTTAAGAAGCTTCAAGAAGGTATAAACTCCAAACCCTAGCTTTAGTTTTGAGTATTTAGGAATGGTTATGATTGATATAGTATATGTGAAGCATGATGCTTGTTTGTTTAAAGTTTGGTTGAGTTTGTAGAGATTTTGATGGTTGAATCTTGGTTATTAGTCAATGAACCTTAATATGGTTAGTAGCTTTTGTTGTGATTAAATGAGTTGGTTAAAACATGAAGTAATGGACTGATGTGGTGAGGTTTGGAGGGATTTTGGGTTGTAATTTTGATTGTGGGTTGATTGTGGATTGATTTGGAGTTGTACAAATTTGGTAATCGCGTAAACATAGCCGTCGTAATGTCCGATTATCCTAGACTGTTTTTGTTCATAACATCAGGACCCGAGAACTCACTATAAGGTTTTGACCATTGCCATGATTAGATAGTTCATGTTACGAGCTTCGTTTTGATATGTGGTTCGCTTGAATCCGATGTACGGTTTAGGAGAAACGACCATTTTAAGTAACGACATTTCGCGACTGAACCCTTACCCCTCGCCTTACTTTGAAACCTTGGTTAAGGACTTTAAATGACTAATTGGGGTATGAAACAATTATGTTAAGTGGATTAGGCATTTGGTAGGGTACTCGTGAAAGAATCTCCTTAAAACCCTTAATGGTTAATTTATTAAAAATGGTGGAGCCGAGGGTACTTGAGCGACTTAAGTGAATCGTTAAGCACAAAAGCGAACGTTAGGGTCTAATTGGTTAAAGTATAGATTCATAAGCGACTTTGGTTTAATTCCAAATTATATGTTATTTATAGGTTACCAGACTCGTCCCAAGCCATTTATCACCCCCAGTCGGTCAGGCAAGTTTTCTACCTGTTATACTGTTGTTGTGATGTATACATATGTATATGCATTATCTTGTGATAGATGCATGATGGTTAATTAGCAAATCTTGTGATATATTGGAGCATGTGATATGGTATATATGCATGTCTATTTCATAATCTTGATATATATCTGTTGATTCAAATGCTTATTAGTTGCATAATACCTATGCTAGAGATAAGCAGTAATTGCGTATACCCTTAGTATAGGGGACCCAAAGGTGAACATTTTCTAAAACCGGGAGTCGATGTTCCCAAGTATAATATATATATATATATATATTAATATATATATATTGATATAGTTTTTCAAAACTATTAATCGAATAAGGTTTATTCGATAACTTTATTTTATTTAATGAATATTATTTTGAATATTCATTCGAGAACTTATGACTCCGCTTACTTTATTTAATGAATATTATTTTTGAATATTCATTCGAGGACTTATGACTCCGCTTACTTTATTTAATGAATATTATTTTTGAATATTCATTCGAGGGCTTATGACTCTGTTTATTCATATTAATGAATATTATTTTGAATATTCATTCGAGGACATATGACTCCGTTTATTTTATTTAATGAATATTATTATTTGAATATTCATTCAAGGACTTATGACTCCGATTATTTACTAATTATTATTCTTTATTTTATTAAAGAATAATGTGTCGATAATCAAACTCACTTTTGATTATTCAAATAAAGATAGTACTTTCGTATAAGTATATCTTTGGTTATTTAATATTCATTTCAAGTATAAGTTTTAAAACTTCTACTTCAATTATTTTTATAAAGATTATTCTTTATGGGAATATTATTTAAATAATAATATTCAGATATTTTCTAATATATTGGGACTGATTTATTTTATTAAATCAGCATCACTCCAAACATTCTTAAAAATGTTTTCGAGTCTTCAAAATGATTTTAAAGGTTAGGGCAGATCCTAAAACTCATTTTTATATTTAAGATCCTCCTTTCGAAGGGGATTTAAATACTCGCTCAAAACCTGAGGGATCCGGCTCTGTGGTGTATTTTATATTCGCAACAAGGTTGCTATTTTGATAAAAGAGTTTTTGATTACTTACCCAACACTCGGGAAGTAAAATTCTTGGAACAAGTTAATCCATTAACAGGCATCGCCTGGGAAATATCTGTGAGTTTTCCTTTCTAGCCAGATACGACTTGTTGGTGGAGCCGTATCAACAAGTTTCTACTTGGGGAAAGGGGGGACGAGCTTTACATTTCAGAGTCATGGATTTCATCTGAACTAGGAGTGGCGTAAGTGGTCGAGTGGCGCCGGCCCAGCCTAATTATATTGGCCCAAATGGCCCGGAAGTTCCGCTAAGACGGTCCATTCCTTAGGAGTCCAGTGTTCAGTTGACAAGTAAATCCGACAGGTTCTCCTCTACATGTAGAAAATGGTGGGGTTGCACTACTACGACTGATCATCGTATGTGGTCTTCCTGGCGTGGTAAACTCCCGTAATGAGTTCATCATCCAGTTGGATATTTCTGCAACACTACCCAGAGCACTTCGATAGAAAGGCTACAGCTGGGCGATTGTTGAGTGTTGGCAGGGTCGAGTTTTCAAAATGATGTTTCCATCAAATGAAGTATCTCGTAACTTTATTTCTTTTGAATGATATTTCAAAGATTGATTCTATACAAGTTATGCCTTGTAGCTCCATATATGTGACGAACTATTTATACCTTGAACGATGGTAGTTCAAGTAGTATTCGGAAAGGATATAAGTATATTGGAGTATCTTGTAACTTCATCCTTTCAACTTATATCTAGTAAATGATTATCTTATGCATGACAAAGATTTTCAGAAAAACGTTGAGACAAGATTAGATATATGAGATCACCTTGCAACGATATTTTTATACAGTTATAAACTGGAACTCTGTGTATATTATACATGGCAGAGGATTTCAAAGATTTTGAAAAGTATATAAGTATATATACTGAATATTTTGCGACTTCGTCGCATTAAGAGGTCAAACTTGGTTCATTTCTTCTTGACGAAGACTTTCATGAGTACTATGAGAATGCTCATATATTGTTAATTATTATGCATATTATTTCGGTGGGCTTGTTGCTCACCCTTGCTTTCTTCTCTCATCACACAACATCAGATAGAAAAGATGAACAGGACCAAGCTTCCAATTCGCAAGCGGTTAGGAAATGTCCCGCAGTTTTCTGGAAGCATTGATGCCGCCGTAGCTGAGGTAGGAACTACCAATAGGCTAGGCTTCAACTATTGATGAACCAGACTTATGTATATTATGAATTGTAATAATGGCAAATAATATGTAAATTATTCAGAAACCCTTTTGAGGTGAAATGGTTTATAATTGTGGAATAAATGACTTGTATTATTTTTGGTTTTCATCTCTGAGACTATAACTTGTGGTGTGTGTGTGTATATTGTGGGGTCACAGTACGTATTAGTTGGTTGATTGTTAAGGTTAAGTATTATTAAGGGAAATGGAACTCGTGACGACCTGGATCCCCGACCCCGGATCTGGGGGTGTTACAGTGGAGAAGTAGTTAAGAAGGTAGGCAATTTTATGGTGTCCCAATCAATAGGTTCCTCTTTAGGGATGATTGGTTCACCATGGACATTTATACTGGGATCAGCAACAAAAGGTTCAGGAATGGAAGGTAGTGATTTAAATTTTGATTGGGTTTCCTCAGTGTTATCTTCACTCTTCCTTTTTGCCTTAGCCTTCTTTCTGTTCCCTTTCTGCCATTCCTTTCTTTCCTCACTTCTTTCCTCCACACTCTCACCAACCATATTCTCCATATCCACATTTTTGCTTTCAGTCTTGTCTTCTTCACTCTTGTCTTCAATCTTCTTCTTTTCTTCAATTTGACTTAACTTTAGCTGTTTTTCAAGCTTTGCTTGTGCTCTTTTGTCAGCCTTCAGCTTTTTAGCTTCTTCCTTTAGCATCATGGTCTCTTCCCTCTTGGCTATTGAGAATTTGGGATGTCCTTGCATCACACAAATACTCTTTCCCTCTCTATAGATGATAGCCATATTCATTCTTTCCACTACATCCTTGGTCTCTTTATGCTTTATGATGTTACCACCCAAAACTTTATCTTCATCAGGCTTTGGAAGAGGAAAATCCACTTCTTTTAGTTGAGCAAAGCTTAGAGGGTTCTTTGTAGAGTCCTTGTTGAATCTAGTGGGTGGCTTGAGTATCATGGGCTTCAGGTTCCTTAAAGAAGTTTCTCCAACCTTATTCCTCCTTACTGGCTTGTGCTCCATAATGATTGGCTCAACTTTTGTGCTATGTTTCACAGATAAGGATTTTGTAGTTGTAGAGCCAACCACTTGTTGCATCCTTTCATCAATTCTTCTCCTTTGCTTTTTCACCTTCATCTCAGCTGCTGCTAGCTGGATTAGATCAATTCCATTAAGCTTTCCTTTGATTTGAAGTGTTGGAGAAGTAGTGATGGTAGGAACTAGCACTTTGGATATTTGAATGTGTATAGATGGCTCCCCTTCCCTTTTCCTTTTATTCTCCCCCTTTTTGTTATCATCAAGGAGAGGGGTCAAGCCCTGTGCTTTAGCCAGTTGCACTAGAAGACTAGTCTGAGACTGTTGATTGTGAAGAATGGTGACCATAGAGTTTTCAATAACTTAAACTCTTTCCTCCAATTTGGCCATCTTCTTTTCAGCATCTGATTCTCTTCTCAGTCTCAGTAACAGTTCCTGCATGGTACCAAAGGGCATGATTGAATCCAGCTTCTCAGTATTGTAGGACTTCAAGTCAACTATATCCTTCTTGAGTTCATCCACACTTAGATTCTGTCTTAATTATTGTAGCTTCATGAGATGTAGAGAATCTAAGTGGGCTTGGAGAATGACCTTGGTACCAACATTGGAAGTTTCCTGAATTGCATTTTGGATAACCATAACTTGTTTGACTAAGGATACATTGAAATGCCCTGGTGTAGACTCCTTTGTCAATGCCCATTCAGGTAACTCTGGAATAGAACTTGGGCCTTCATCTCCCCCTAAGTTCATGCTTCCATCAAAGAATCAGAGTCATCATCATTAGAATTTACTCCAAATTCTTCAGATGGCTCATCAGCTGTAGAAGGCATCATATTGACAGCAACTTTATCCCTTTGTAGAGATTCTGAAGTATGTACTAGGTTTAAAGTCTTTTCTGCCTCTTCATTGCCCTGAGTAGCCAACAGTTGATAGGCTGACACAGGATGAGTAAACGTGTCAGCATCCAAGGAAATGTTATCAATTTCAGTTGTGTAATGTTGCTGAAATTGTCTTTCCTTGTCAGCATCATCCATAATCATTGACTCACTATCAATGGATGGATCCACCCTTATACCTCCTGTACCTGCCTTCTCTCAATTTTTCTCTTTTCTTGCATCAGGGGCTCCCCTGGCTCACACTCCTCACACCCTCACCTTCACCTACTAAGGTGGTACTCCTCTCACTTTCTTTTGCCATGCTGGAAGAAATAACATGCATATTTAGACTCTCAAGCTCTCCTTTTGCCTGGGAGCAACCCAGCCTCTCACTCAAGTTTTCACTCCCTTCCCTCAACCCTAGAAGTGATTGTATAGTAACCATGTCTTCTACACTTGGAGTTAATTCAGTTATTTGTGTAGAGACTATTAACGGATAAGGAATATCCGTTGAGGTTAAAACTGATGGTATCAACGGATAACTGCTGTTAAGCTTATCCGTTGAAGAACAACCACTTGTCAACGGATGAGGGATATTCGTTGAAGAAGGAAAGGAAGTAGAAATTGAAAGTGACATAATTGTTAAATCTGTGTGGATTGATTTTAATTTAGGTGACACAAATTCTTCAACTAAGTCTGAAATAATTGGCTGATGATCCAACAAATCATCTAAAAGATGATGATCACCAGTATTTGAGTGGGGATCCTCCCTGAGTTGTAAAGAGGGAGAATTAGGAATTGATGTGAATATCATGTCCACATCCAATGGTGATGGAGAATTTGGTGGTTGGTGTGTGTCAATTTTGAGAGAATGGGGCTGTGACTCCACATTTGTTGGAGTCACATCAAGCTGAATTTGAGAAGGCATAGATACAGGTGGTTGTATCTGTGCAGTGTGTGCACCCTGTGTTGAAACTAGGGTTTTGACCTTCTTTCTTCTTGTGAAGGCTTTTACAGGTGAGTGTGTGGCTTCAGTGTCCCTCCCTCTTTTGTTCTGTGTCCCTGGTTGGGGACTATTTTCAATAGCTACACCCTTTTGGGAGGATGCAACTAGGGATGAGTTTGAATCCTTTTCAACCACCACAGTCTTTTGAGAAACTGTGGCTTGGCTAGCTTGGGTACCACTCACCTCTCCTACCTTATTTTGGGGGTTTTCTTGATGTTCACCCCTCCCCTCACCACTAACACCCTGTTCACTCCCCTCAGAGATTATGGTAGTTGATACAACTGTTGTCTTTTGAGAGACAACAGAGGTGGCTTTCTTTGATTTGGATTTTAAAACTTTAGGTTTGGTGGCCTTGGTAGGAATCTGTTGGGGGCATTAACACAGATTCCATGGCCACACTTGAAGACAAAGAAATGATGGGGTTGGAAGTAGTAGGAGTTAAAGAAGTATTTACCTCACTAACCTGAGGTGCATCCATGATTGGTAAGTATACCAATGACACCTGACTGTTGAGGTTAATTCTTAAAAGGTCTGCAAGGACCTCTTCTCTTGTGCCCATCATTTGATTTTATTACTCTCATTATTTATGACCAAACCTTCAGCAATATGGTTAGCCAATAACATAAAAAATCTAGCATAGTAGATGTTATGAGGTCTATTAGCCTTGTTACCTAACCTAGTACCCAATTCTAGCATAACATAGTTGCTAAAATTATAGTACCTGTCAGAAACCAGCATATAGAGCATATTAACAAGAGCTGAAGTTATAGCATCAAAATTACTAATTTTCCCAGAGAAAACCTTGATAAAGGCATCACTGAGAAAACTCCATTCTTTCCTAAGGCCTTTTATCTTAATACTGCCTAAACTAGTAGAATCAAGGGAATAGCCTATGGAATCTAACATGCTAGATACATCATTATCAGTGTGTGGTGTCATGGCATTGTTTTTAGGTAATTTAAAACAGGACTGTATAGCATCACAGTTAATACAATAATCCTTACCTTTGAGAGAGAAGGAGATGGTCATATCAGTGGGGTTGAACTCAGCAGTTGTCCAAATCTCCTCAACTATCTCACTGTAAATCATTGGGGCTTCCAGCATTGCATAGCTCAGTTTGCAGTTTTTGATGAAATCCATCATCTTGTGATAATCTGAGTGGGCTTCATTCTTTTCCACCAAAGCTACGAAATTGTTTTTCTCATAGACAAACCCATATTGGGACATTATCTTTACTACTGGTGCCATTGTTGTGGGTAGAAGTTGCAGAGAAAAGTTGAGAGTTTTGGGAGAGAAAGAGAGTAAAAGCTTTTTAAAATTGCAAGAAAGCTTAAATTGAAAATAAGAATTCAAAGGGGCTTTTATACTTTCTTAAATTAAAACATAAAAAGAATGGTTAAACAATATTTTTAAGTGAAATACAGCCGTTTGAGAATAAAAAAACTGTATGTATTCTAAAAACCGCCTTTAATACAAATACATACAACTATATATATATATGTATCAACGGTTAAGAAAATACAATCAACGGCCGTGACTCACTCAAAATGACTGATGTGACAGTTCAACGGATGAGGTCAACGGTCATCCGTTGAAGACTAACACAGTTTTATCCGTTGAAGGATAAAATTACCAAAAATGTAGTTATCTTTCAACGGATAATGGACATCCGTTGATAGAACACCTTTGACTTTCAACGAATAAGGAATATCCATTGATAGAATGAGCTTTACTTAAAGCGAACTTTGTTCTTGCAACAAATTCATTTCAGGCTACAAAATAAATTACAATAAGGACATGAATTTAGGAATAATTAAGCATACCTAGCTCACTTACCAATCTTGTGAATGTTGATTCATCAAGTGACTTGGTAAATATGTCTGTAATTTGTTTTTCACTTGGAACAAAATGAAGTTCCAATGTACCATTCATCACATGTTCCCTTATGAAGTGGTACTTGATGTCAATGTGCTTGGTTCTTGAATGCTGCACTGGATTTTCAGTAATGGCAATGACACTTGTGTTGTCACAGAATATTGGAATTTTGTCAACATTTAGCCCATAGTCAAATATTTGATTTCTCATCCATAATATCTGTGCACAGCAACTACCAGCAGCAATATACTTAGCCTCAGCTGTTGAAGTAGAAAAAGAATTTTTCTTCTTGCTGAACCATGAAACAAGCTTATTCCCTAGAAATTGACAGGTGCCAGTTGTACTTTTCCTGTCTATTTTGCAACCTGCATAATCTGCATCTAAGTAGCCAATTAGATCAAAACCAGACTCTCTAGGGTACCAAATTCCTAGATTTGGAGTCCCTTTGAGATATTTGAAAATTCTTTTAATAGCAACTAAGTGAGATTCTCTAGGATCAGCTTGAAATCTAGCACAAAGACATGTAGAAAACATTATATCAGGTCTACTGGAAGTTAAATATAGAAGTGAACCAACCATGCCTCTATAGCTTGTAATGTCCACAGACTTTTCAGCCTTGTTTAATTCAAGCTTAGTGGCAGTGGCCATGGGAGTTTTTGCAGATGAACATTTCATTAAGTCAAACTTCTTTAAAAGATCATAAATATATTTAGTTTGACTAATGAAAATTCCACCACTAACTTGTTTAACTTGTTAACCAAGAAAATAAGTTAGCTCTCCCATCATGCTCATTTCATATTTACTTTGCATTAACTTAGCAAACTTTTTACAAAGTTTATCATCTATAGAACAAAATATAATATCATCTACATAAATTTGAACAAGTATTGTAGAGCCATTAACATTTCTAAAGAAAAGAGTTTTGTCAACAGTACCTCTTGTGAAGTAATTATCTAGGAGAAATTTTGACAAAGTCTCATACCAGGCTCTAGGTGCTTGCTTTAGTCCATAGAGTGCTTTCAACAGATAATACACATGGTCTGGAAAACTTGGATCTTTAAACCCTGGAGGTTGGCTCACATAGACTTCTTCCTCCAATTCTTCATTCAGAAATGCACTCTTGACATCCATTTGATAGACTTTGAAATTGGCATGGGCTACATAGGCTAGAAATATTCTGATGGCTTCAAGTCTTGCAATAGGAGCAAATGTCTCATCAAAATCTATTCCCTCTTGTTGAGAGTAGCCCTTGGCAACCCATCTAGCTTTATTCCTTATGACAATGCCATTTTCATACATCTTGTTTCTGAATACCCATTTTGTGTCAATAGAACTCTTGTTCTTTGTCTTGGGTACCAGCTTCCATACTTTGTTCCTCTCAAATTGATTTAGCTCCTCTTGCATTGCTAAAATCCAATCTGGATCTAATAGAGCTTCTTCCACTCTCTTAGGTTCCTCCTGTGATAGAAAACTATTGTATAGACATTCATCTTGAGTAGCCCTTCTAGTTTGCACCTTAGATGTTGCATCACTAATGATTAGTTCAAAGGGATGATTCTTGGTCCATTTCCTTTGAGGTGGTAGATTAGCTCTAGATGAGGTGGCCTCAGTGCTGTCATGATGTGAGATAGAGTGTTGATTGGTTGAAACTCCCCCTGAGTTATTGGTCCTTTGCAAGGAACTGGGAGTTCTATCAACAGATGATGTAAATTGATTATCCGTTGATGAACTATGATCAACGGATGCTCCATTATGTACTTCAACGGATGATGCACTTTGTTTTTCAACGGATGCTGAGTTATGACTTTCAACTGATGCAGCATTTTGTGCATTATCCAAAGGCAAATTTTGAATCCTTTTTGAAGTGTCTTCTCCATCATTCTCATCTTCACTATCATCACAATATATCTCAATGTTGTCAAATTTGAGTCCTTCATGATGTCCCTCATCTGTTAGTCCATCAATCTTTTTATCATCAAACACAACATGCACATATTCCATAACAATATTGGTTCTTAGATTTTAGACCCTATATGATTTTCCAGCAGAATAACCAACAAATATCCCTTCATCAGCCTTTGCATCAAACTTGCCTTTGTGATCAGGTTGGTTCCTTAGAATGTAGCATTTGCAACCAAAGACATGAAGGAAGTTTAAGGTTGGTTTTCTTCTCTTGAACAATTGATAGGGAGTCATGCCTTTTGCCTGATTGATTAGAGAAATATTCTGAGTGTAACATGCACAGTTAACAGCCCCAGCCCAAAAATATGTTGGGAGTTTTGACTTTTCAAGCATTGTTCTTATAGCTTCAATTAGTGATCTGTTCTTCCTTTCCACCACACCATTTTGTTATGGAGTCCTTGGAGTTAAGAACTCATGCATGATCCCATTTTCTTCACAGAACAACCTCATGGTAGAATTCCTGAACTCAGTTCCATTGTCACTCCTGATATTCCTTACTTTGAAATCTGGATGGTTGTTGACTTGATTGATATGATTGATAATGATTTCACTAGCTTCATCCTTTGATCTAAGAAAATAGGTCCATGAAAACTTTGAGAAATCATCTACAATCACTAGGCAATATCTTTTCCTTGAAATTGACAATACATTGACTGGTCCAAAAAGATCCAGGTTTAGCAGTTGTAATGGTTCATCAATTGCTGATTCAAGCTTCTTACTGAATGATGCTTTCTTTTGCTTTCCTTTCTGACTAGCATCACATAGTCCATCCCTTGAGAATTCCACTAGAGGTATTCCTCTAACTAAGTCCTTTTTGACTAGATCATTCACTGTCTTGAAATTCAAATGGGACAGCTTCTTGGGCCATAGCCAACTTTCATCTTGACTTGCTTTGCTGAAAATACAAGTAATTAATTCTGCATCTGTAGAGTTGAAGTCAGCCAAGTACACATTCCCTTTTCTAACTCCAGTTAGAACCACTTTGTTGACCTTCTTACTGGTAACAATACAGGCTTCAGAATTGAAGGAAACAGTATTCCCTCTGTCACATAGTTGATCGATGCTCAATAGATTGTGTTTGATGCCATCAACTAATGCAACTTCATCAATGATGACATTTTCCTTTGAAATCAAGCAATATCCCATAGTGAACCCTTTGCTGTCATCTCCAAAGGTTATGCTAGGGCCAACTCTCTCCTTGAACTCTGTGAGCAGGGTGAAATCTCCTGTCATGTGCCTTGAACAACCACTGTCCAAGTACCATAGATTCCTTCTTTTTCCCTGTACACAACAAAATCAAATCAAGTTGATTTGGGTACCCAAGTTTCCTTGGGTCCATCCTTGTTAGTCTTTTTTCTAGACTTCACACTTCCTGCACCTTTTGACTTAGGTAACTTTGAGTCAACCTTGGTCTCAGATGTAGTTGGTTGAAGTGTAGGGTTAGTCACAAAATTATATAGCACATTTGGTTGAATTTGATAAGGCATAGATTGTGCAAACATATTATTCCACATAGGCATGTTGTATGGCATTTGAGGCATACTAAATGCAGCAAAATAAGGATTATTAACATATGGCATGTTTGCAAAATGTGCATGTGGATTCTGTTGAGACATAACAGGCATAACATGCAGTGGTGACATAGACATGTTAGGCATGGAAGGAGTTAAAGGCATGGGAGCATTCTTAACAGATTTGCAATTAGCAGATAGATGATTAACACTACTACAATGCACACAACTTTTTCTAGGAGCATACTTATCAGGTGTGTAGTTGTTGTGTTTGTTAATCCCTACCTTCCCATTTCTATTAGATTTTCTTTTAGTTTCCTTTTTATCCTCAACCAACTTAAGCCTATTTTTCAACTGATCTAAAGTCATGTGTCCTATATTCACCTTACTGGCATCTTTGGATGTGCTAGCTTCTTCTTTGACAAAGTTCTTGGAAGTTGAACCAAACTTCTTACTGAGATTTTTCAAATTATCCTTTTTAGAGTCATTTGCCTGTTTCAACTGATCAGCCTTCAACGGATGCTCCTTTTCTTCCTTCAACGGATGACTCTCATCATCCGTTGATTCCACATCCGTTGACAGTCCATCAATTAATTCCATTTCCTTTTTGTTTTTCTTCCAGGCATTCTCACAGAGTGATTCAATTCCTTGAACCTTGACAATTTGAGCACTAAAATCCCTAGATGTTTTCCAGGCCTTGATTACCTCTTGCTCACGTTCTAGTTGTTTAGAAAGAATTTCTACTATCTTAACAGACTCTTCTAGTTCACTCTCAACAGATAAGCATTTGATTTTAATCTTTTCAAGCTCAATTACCTTACCCTCTAACACAACATTCCTATCACTTAAAAATAGATTATTCTCTTTAATTCTCATGTTCTCTTTAGCTAATGATTTAAGGGAAACACGTAAATGATATAATTCATTGGACATATCATTTATAGCTTCATTGCATTCATTTTTAGAAAGCTGAGAGAGGTCAGTAGTGATTACCTGGTTGCTTGATGAACTAGTTTCATTTTCATCAGAATTAGCCATCAGGGCTAAGTTGACATATTCCATATCATCATCTTCATTGGCTCCATCAGCTGCCCAGTCATTTTCCTAAGTCAGAAAAGCTCTTTCCTTTTGTTTGAGCAATTCGAAATATTTCTTTTTGTAATCCACTTGCTCAAATTTCTTCTTTTTAGAAGTTGGCTTTCTGCACTCAATTGCAAAGTGTCAACTTGTGCCACAGTTATAACACTTGAACTTAGACTTGTCCACCATGTTCTTGTTTGGCTTAGTGGCTCTAGTGTTTTTCTTGAATTTCATCTTTGCAAACCTTCTGGACAGAAAAGCCAGATGTTCATCAACATCATCAGAGTCATCTTGACTGGAATTGTCTTCAACCTCAGTTGCTTGCTCCTTTCCCTTGCTTGATTCTGATTTGCTTGTGCCAATTTTGAGTCAACATTGTCTTTTCTTCATTCCTGGCTTCAGTTCTCTCATTTTCAGCTACAAGTGCAACTGATCCACCTTTTCTCTTTCCCTTCTCCAACAACTCATCTTGCTCCATCTCAAGTTCATAGGTCTTCAAAATTCCATATAATATTTCAAGTGTGAAGTCCTTATAATCTTGAGAATTCCTTACTGAAACAGTCATAGGCTTCCATTCTTTTGGTAGAGACCTCAGAAATTTTAAGTTGGAATCCTTGACTTGGTACACTCTGCCATACAGCTTCAATCCATTCAACAGTTTCTGAAATCTATTGAGGTATCATTCAATGATTCTTCTTCTTCAGAATGAAAATATTCATATTGTTGAATGAGAAGCTGCATTTTGTTTTCTCTAACTCGTTCAGTACCTTCACAGATAAGTTGTACAGTATCCCAAATTTCCTTAGCAGTTTGGATGTTAATGACATTATCAAACATATCTTTGTCTAGGCCATTAAACAGAATGTTCATGGCCTTCTTGTCCTTGTGAACCTCTTCAATATCTTCATCAGTCCATTCTGCTTTTGGCTTGGGAATAGACTGTCCATGTAACACCCCCAAATCCGGGGTCGGGGATCCGGGTTGTCATGAGTTCCATTTCCCTTAATAACACTTAATCTTAATAAACAACCAACTACTGCGTACTGTGACCCCATAATATACACACACACACACCACAAGTTATAGTCTCAGAGATGAATACCAAAAATAACACAAGTCATTTTATTCCACAATTATAAGCCATAACACCTCCAAAGGGTTTCTGAATAAACTTACATTTCTTTGCCATTATTACAATTCATATAGATACATAAGTCTGGTACATCAGAAGTTGAAAGCCTAGCCTATTGGTAATTTCTACCTCAGCTACAGCGGCATCAACGCCTACAGGAAACTGCGGAACGTTTCCTATCCGCTCGTAAATTGGGAGCTTGGTCCTGTTCATCTTGTCTATCTGTTGTTGTGTGATGAAAGAAGAAAGCAAGGGTGAGCAAAAAGCCCACCGAAATAATATGTATAATAATTAACAATATATGAGCATTGTCATAGTACTCATGAAAGTCTTGGTCAAGAAGAAATGAACCAAGTTGATATCTTAACGCGACCAAGTCGTAAAATATTCAGTATATATATACATATATACTTTTCACAATCTTAGAAATCCTCTGACATGTATAATATACACAGAGTTCCAGTTTATAACTGTATAAAAATATCGTTGCAAGGTGATCTCATATATCTAACCTTGTCTCAACGTTTTTCTGAAAACCTTTGTCATTCATAAGATAATCATTAACTAGATACAAGTTGAAAAGATGAAGTTACAAGATACTCCAATATACTTATATCTTTTTCCGAATACTGCTTGAACAACCACCGTTCAAGGTATAAATAGTTCATCCCATAGATGAAGCTACACGATAAAACTTGTATAGAATCAATCTTTGAAATATCATCAAAATGAAATGAAGTTACGAGATACTTCATTTGATGAAAACATCATTTTGAAAACTCGACCCTGCCAACACTCAACAATCGCCCAGCTGTAGCCTTTCTATCGAAGTGCTCTGGGTAGTGTTGCAGAAATATCCAACTGGATGATGAACTCATTACGGGAGTTTACCGCGCCAGGAAGACCACATACGATGATCAGTCGTAGTAGTGCAACCCCACCATTTTCTACATGTAGAGGAGAACCTGTCGGATTTACTTGTCAACTGAACACTGGACTCCTAAGGAATGGACCGTCTTAGCGGAACTTCCGGGCCATTTGGGCCAATATAATAAGGCTGGGCCGGCGCCACTCGACCACTTACGCCACTCCTAGTTCAGATGAAATCCATGACTCTGAAACGTAAAGCTCGTCCCCTCTTTCCCCAAGTAGAAAATTGTTGATACGGCTCCACCAAGAAGTCGTATCTAGTTGGAAAGAAAAACTCACCGATATTTCCCAGGCGATGCCTGTTAATGGATTAACTTATTCCAAGAATTTTACTTCCCGAGTGTTGGGTAAGTAATCAAAAACTCTTTTATCAAAACAACAACCTTGTTGTGAATATAAAAATACATCACGGAGCCGGATCCCTCAGATTTTTGAACGAGTATTTAAATACCCTTCGAAAGGAAGATCTTAAATTTGAAAAAGAGTTTTGGGATCCGCTCTAACCTTCCAAAAATAGTTTTAATAAAGTTTGAAAATAATCTCTGGAAATATTTAAAGTAAGAATGATTTGATAGTATCAATTATTTTCCGAATACTTGGAAAATATCGAAACATTTTTCTTTAATAAAATAAAGAATATTATTTAATAAAATAAGCGGAGTCATAAGTCCTCAAATGAATATTCAAAGTAATATTCATTAAATAAAATAAGCGGAGTCATAAGCCCTCGAATGAATATTCATAATAATATTCATTAAATAAAATAAAGTTATCGACTAAACCTTATTCGATTAATAGTTTTAAAAACTATATCTATATCTATATATAAATATATATATATATATTTGTATTATACTCGGGAACATCGACTCTCGGTTTAGAAAATGTTCACCTTTGGGTCCCTTATACTAAGGTTATATGCAACTACTGCTTATCTCTAGCATAGGTATTATGCAACTTATAAGCATTTGAATCAACAATTAGATATCAAGATTACGAAACAGACATGCATATATACCATATCAGCATGCTCCAATATATCGCAAGATTTGCTAATAACAATCATGCACTTATCACAAGATAATGCATATACATATATACATCACAACAACAGTATAACGGGTAGAAAACTTGCCTGAGTGTTCCCGGATAGACTTAAGCTTAGAGTGGGTCCGATAACCTATGAACAATAACATAAGTCAGAATTAAACCCCGGCCGCTTAAGAAACTAGACTTTAACCAATTGAACCCTAACGTTCGCTTATGGTCACTCCTACGCTTAACGAATCACATAAGTCGTTCGAGTACCCTCGGCTCCACCATTTTTAATAAATTAACCATTAAGAATTTTAAGGCGATTCTTTCGCGAGTACTCTACCAACTGCCTAATCCACTTTAAATAATTGTTTCATACTCCAATAAGTCATTTAAGGGCCTTAACCAAGGTTTCAAAGTAAGGCGAGGGGTAATGGTTCATTCACGAAACACCATTACTTAAAACGATCGTTTCTCCTAAACCGTACATCGGATTCAAGCGAACCACATATCAAAACGAAGCTCGTAACATGAACTATCTAAACATGGAAATGGTCAGAATCTTACAGTGAGTTCACGGGTCCTGAAGTTAAGAACTAAAACAGTCTAAGGTAAATAGGGCATTACGACGGCTATGTTTACGCGATTACCAAAGTTTTAAACCATTCCAAACAACCACAATCCAACTCACAATCTACAATACAACCAACCCTCATCCAAACCTTACCACATCAGTCCCAACATCTCAAGATTTTCCAATTCATTCAACCCTAAACATGAACTACTAACTATACTTAAGTTTCATTAACTATAAATAAGATTCAATCATCCAAATCACTACAAACCCAACAAAACTTGAAACACACAAGCATCATGCTTCTCATATACTATAACAATCAAAACCACTCCTAAACATTCAAAGTAAAGCTTAGGGTTTGAAGTTTTTAATACCTTCTTGAAGCTTTTAATCAATGAAAGATCCTTGGAATGTCCATGGAAGCCTTGATTTATGCTTAAGCTACCTTGACCTTACAAATAAAATCAAGAATCAAAAGTTTGTTCTTGAAAGTTACTATTCACCCTAAACTAAAATAATTTATTTGAGCTAGCAAACCTTGGATTCAAGCACTCAAACTACTTGCTCTTCTTAGTTATGAAATATAGGAGCTATAGAGACTAAACTCTTGATTTATAATGGAGTGAAGCTTGAGTTTTGAAGTTTTCCTTCTTGTTTAAAGAAGAAAAGCCGAGGCAATGAAGGAGAAGAAGAAGAAATAGCTTCTTGATTTGTGTGGTGTTTAGCTTGGTTACATGGAATTTACCATGGTGAAAAATGTGTGGCTCACAATCAACCAACCAATCCTTCCCACTTGTCATGCTTATGTCATCAAGCTTAGGTCATCTTGTTACACTTGTCTTCTTCTTGTTGGTGTGATGACATCATCATCCACTAACCTCTTTGATTAACCCTTAATTACTTGGCTAATGACCGCTTATCTGTTATACGGTTCGCTTAACTTTCGTTCGCGTTTATCGTTCGAGGGATCATATCCGGGATCTTATTACCTGGGTTCCCCTAAACCTTTCTCAATATTTTATATTCCTTTTATGATCCTCTCTTTTAATCCTTGAATTTAAATCCTTTTAATCATGTTATCTTAAACTCAATTCTTTCGATATCTGGTGGATTTTCGGGAAAAATCAAAGTGTCCGGATTCGAATTCTAACAACCTTTACATACACTAATTTACTTTATGGAATACTAATACGATCTTAGAATTTCCATAACAGTATTTCTATATAGCGTGGTCTGATAATTTTCCTTAATCAGCATCATCAGCAAAAGTTACTATTCATCCGTGTTTCAAAAATTCCAAAAATTGGGGTTATTACAGTTCAACAGCAACTGTGGCAGTGGCAGCTGTGGCCACTTTGTGAGGGATGTGAGGACCATTCTCAATGCAGTTTATGTAGCTTTCATCTTGAGAGAGGAGATGTAGATGCATCTTCACTTTCTAGTGATGATAATTATCTCTTTCCAGGATTGGAATCTTCACTCCAATATCCTTCTTACTCATGATGTTAGTAGAATAGATCTTTAGACTCTTTGTATGTCAAAAGCTTGCTCTGATACCAATTTTTATTCCAAAGGAACTAACAATGAGATTTACAGAAGGGGGGTTGAATGTAAATCTCAAAACTTTTTCAAGTTTTGAGCAGTTTCAAAAGCTAAGTGTATGATGAACAGATGTGTGTGAATTGCTTTGAGCAGGTGCAGACAGATGTATATTCAAGACATAAATGTAAAGAACACAAAGGCTTTAAAAACTTTTCTGGTGGATTTGTTGTTCCACCAGAGATGTGTATTTCAGAAAATCTGTGATACAAAGAATTGTTCACAGCTGCTTCCTAGTACAAACTAGATGATTTTCTCTCTATGTTTTTCTAAACAGCTCTGGAAAATTCACTTCTAATTACTAGCTGCAACTTGGTTTTTATATCACCAAGTTTACAAGTGAAGACAAAGATAAAATACAATCATAAAATAGTTCTTCACATGTTTCTTCTTCATATCTCTATCTAATACAATCTAAGATAATCTGTGAATCTTTGAATACTTCCTTGTTTGCACCAGAATGGAAATGCTATTTTTTCTTGATTCCTCCAAGAGGCTACCACATTCCAATTGTCTCTGTCAACCCATGTGCCTCTGTCAGCTTATGAATTGTCACTATCAACTGCTATGGAACTGAGCATCCGTTGAAGCTTTCATCCATTGATGGCTTTATCCGTTGATGCTTTAGTGACATCCGTTGATGCTTTAACAGTTGAAGCTTTATCCGTTGATGCACTCATCCGTTGATGGATGTTATCCGTTGATGCTTTAGAGACATCCGTTGAAGCTTTGTTTCTCATCCGTTGAAGGCCTTTAATCTATCAGTTGATACTACTTCATTTATACAAAATTACAAGGCATGAAATATTTACAATTAGCCCTCCTATTTGCATATCCACTAGTAGTCAACATGACTTATAATTTCCCACAACTTCTAAGAATTATAACTTAAATACAGAGACTGAAATGTGCTACAATACTAAACTTATTTCTAAGTAAAGCTACTCCATCAACGGATAGCCAAAGTGGTCTTATCCGTTGAGGCTACAAACACTAGATTTCTACTTAAGTGTTTTGTTTAACTTATCATCAAACTAATACATATATTCCTAACAAGCACAATACCCTCAGAGAGATGGTTAGCTAACATCATAAAGAATCTAGCATAATACACATTCTTACCTCTCTTATTTAACTCTCCTAGTTTAAAACCTAACTCAAACAAAACAAGGTCACTGAAATTATAGAATTTATCTGTAACTAGCATGTAGAGCATGTTAAGCATGGAGATATTGACTGAATCAAAATTACTGACTTTACCTGAAAAGACCTTTGTCACTACATCACACATAAAACTCCATTTTTTCCTAAGGCCCAGTCTCCTAATGTCACTTAACTTAGAATTAGAAAGAGCATAGTTCATGGAGTTAAGCATATTGATTATATCAGTGTTAGTGTGTGGTGAGGTCACAGTGTTATCATGAATCTTGAAACATGCTTTTATAACATCACTATTGATACATAATTCCTTACCTTTAATGGTGAGTGTGATTGTCTTATCTGTTGAGTTGTATGTAGCAGTGGTCCACATCTCTTCAACAACTTCACAAAATATTATGGGTGATTCCAGCATGGCATAGCTAAGCTTGCAATTCTTCACAAAGTCCATCATCTTGTGATAGTCACCAGATTGCTGAATACCCTTGTTTACTAATGCAGTGAAATTGTTCTTCTCATAAATAAATCCAATTTGAGACATAATCTTGACAACGGGCGCCATTGTTAGAGAATGAGAGCTTGAAGAGAAAGAGTAAGTGCTTTGAAAGAGAAAGAAATTTGAGCAGTTGTTTTGAGAATGATAAAAGAAAAGCAATTGAAATGAAATAAGCTTTTAAACTATCTCAACAATAACTGCTAAAAATAATAAAGTAAAATAAAGTAACCAATGAAAATTGCCTAAAATAGTCGTTTAAAAATAAACTGTAAAAATTCCACCCATTATCCGTCGTGTTATGCTTACAAACTGTAAGTATACTCGATGGATAATGTTCAGGGAATTAACGGCTGAGATTAAGACAATTCGACGGATGAGGATAGACTGTTATCCGTCGAGTCATTAAATATTCCAGAAAAATAATTGATTTTTATTAGCAAATAGTATACCGACGGATGATCAAACTCGATGGATAAGGATCATCCGTCGAGATGTAAATTTTGACTTAGCCAAAATTTCATCCAAGACTGAAAAATCAATTAAATTTCTGGCTGCATATCAACTTGCAAATTATCTCATATAGATTTAAGAATAATTAAGCATACCTAACTCACTTACCAACCTTGAAAAGGTGGATTCATCCAGTGGCTTGGTAAAGATATCTGCAAGTTGCTCCTCACTTGGAACAAAATGTAGTTCCACAATACCATTTATTACATGTTCCCTTATGAAGTGGTACTTGATGTCTATGTGCTTTGTCCTTGAATGTTGCACTGGATTTTCAGTGATGACAATTGCACTTGTGTTATCACAGAAAATAGGAATCCTCTTAACTTGCAAACCATAGTCTAGCAATTGATTTTTCATCCATAAAATCTGTGCACAGCAACTGCCAGCAGCAATATATTTAGCTTCAGCTGTAGAAGTAAAAACTGAATTTTGCTTTTTACTGAAGCAGGACACAAGCTTGTTTCCTAGAAATTGACAGGCTCATGTTGTACTTTTTCTATCAATTCTACAACCTGCATAATCTGCATCTGAATAACCATTTAGATCAAAACCACAATCTCTAGGGTACCAAATGCCAAGTTTTGGTGTTCCCTTAAGATATCTGAAAATTATCTTAATAGCTATTAAGTGAGATTCTCTAGGATTAGCCTAAAATCTGGCACATAAACATGTAGCAAACATTATATCTGGCCTACTAGCTGTTAAGTACAGAAGTGAGCCAACCATGCCCCTATAACTTGAAATATCCACAGACTTTTCAGTAGTGTTTAATTCAAGCTTAGTTGCAGTAGCCATGGGAGTTTTTACAGATGTGCAATCCATTAGATCAAACTTCTTTAAAAGATCAAAAATGTATTTAGTTTGACTAATGAATATTCCATCACTAACTTGCTTAACTTGTAATAACCCCAAATTTTGGGAAATTTTGAAACCCTTATGAATAGTGTTTTTGCTGAATGAGAAAACTTTTCATGCCACACTATGTAGGGGTTCTGACATGGATATTCTGAGATTTTATTAGTACTTTATATGGGATATAAGTGTATGTAAAGATCGTCAGAATCCAAATCCGAACACTTTGATTTTTCCCGGAAACCCACTAGATACGGAGAGAATTGAGTATAAGGTAACATGATAAAAAGGATTTAAATTAAAGGATTATAATAGAGGATCATAAAAAGGAATATAATGTATTGAGAAAGGTTAAGGGAACCTAAGTAATAAGATCCCGGGTATGATCCTTCAAACGATAAACGAGAACGAAAGTTAAGCGAACCGTATAACAGATCAGCGGTCATTAGGCAAACAATTAGGAAGTTAATCAAAGGGATTAGAGTGAGTGATGTCACCCAACCAATGAGAGGAGGACAAAGAGGGAAGGATGACATCACAACATGACATGGGCATGACATGGGAAGGAAGGAAATGTGGTGACTTTTTAACCACACAAAATCAAGGGCAACTAGGTAATTTACTAAAACAAACAACAAAAATCAACCAACCAAAAGCAAAACAAGGCAAAACACAAAAATCTCTCTTCTTCTTCTTCATGCTCTCGGCTTCTTTTCTTAGAAATTGAAGATCCAAGCTCCACCACTTACTATTTAGCAAGGTAATTATCTAAGCTTCCCCATGGATAGTTACATACTTCCTATAAGTTTAAGCTTCTAATTCCAAGCCAATCTTTTTTTATAAATCATGGAAGAAGATGGTGGATAGTGTTTTTCAAGAAATAAAATTTGTGTTCTTGAAGTTTTGTTTAGATTAAGCTTGGATAAGGACTTTAAGGGTGATTCCAAGCCATTCTCTTGATTCTCCACTCTTCAAGGAAGGTATATCATCTCCAAACCCTAGATTCCTATGTATTATAAGATGATTTTGATTAGTAGGGTGATATTGTAGCTTAGTGTTTGTGATTTAGAGTTTGGGAGTGAAATGGTATTGAAATGGAATGGTAAATGTTGTTGTTTTGATTAAAAGAACTTAAGTATGGTTAAAGTTAAGCTTAGGCATAAGTATGAATGTTAAAATTGAATTGGTTGGGGTTGTTATGATGTGGTAAGGGTGGATGTTGGTTGTATGTTGGAGTTGAGGTTGGTTTGTGGTTGGTTTTGAATGGTTTAAAATTGGGAAATCGCGTAAACATAGCCGTCGTAACGTCCGATTTTCTTTAGACTGTTTTTGTGCATAATATTAGGACCCGAGAACCCCCTGCTAGATTATGACCATTGCTATGTTTAGATAGCTCATATTACGAGCTTCGCTTTGATATGTAGTTCGTTCGATTCCGATGCACGGTTTAGATGAAACGACCGTTTCATGTAATGGCGTTTCACGAACGAAACTTTTCCCCTCGCCTTACTTTGAAACAAAGGTTAAAGACCAAAAAGGGTTAATTGAAGTATGAAACATTTATGGTAAGTGTGTTAGTCAGTTGGTAAGACACTCGCGAAGGAATCGCCTTAAAACTCGTAAAGGTTAAATTATTAAAAATGGTGGAGCCGAGGGTACCCGAGTGACTTAAGCGAGTCAGTAAGCGCAAAATAAGCGTTAGAGTCTAAGTTAGTTAAAGTATAGATTTACAAGTGACTTTGGTTTAATTCCAACTTACTTGTTGTTTATAGGTTACCAGACTCGTCCCGAGCCTTTTATCACCCCAAGTCGCTCAGGCAAGTTTTCTACCCGTTATAACTGTTGTTGTGATGAATATATGTATTTGCATTATCTTGCGATAGATGCATGTTGGTTAATTAGCAAATGTTGTTATATATTGAAGCATGCTGCTATGGTATATATATATGCATGCCTGTTTCGTATTCTTTCCATATATAATTGTTGATAATACCTATGCTAGAGGATAGCGGTAATTGGCATATACCCTTAGTATAGGGACCCAAAGGTGGAAATATTTTCTAAAACCGGGAGTCGAGGATCCCGAGTAGATTTTGTATATATGGATATAAATATATATATATATATATACTTATATATATATATGGTCATAGTTTTCAAAACTATTAATCGAATAAGGTTTATTCGATAACTTTAACTTTATTTTATTATTGAATATTATTTCAAATATTATTCGAAGGCGTATGACTCCTTTATATTAAATGAATATTATTTTGAATATTCATTCGAGGACTTATGACTCCTTTTATATTATTTATTGAATATTATTTCGAATATTATTCGAAGGCGTATGACTCCTTTATATTAAATGAATATTATTTTGAATATTTATTCGAGGACTTATGACTCATTTTATATTATTTATTGAATATTATTTGAATATTCATTCGAGGGCTTATGACTCTTTTATATTATTTATTGAATATTATTTGAATATTCATTCGAGGGCTTATGACTCTTTTATATTATTTATTGAATATTATTTGAATATTCATTCGAGGGCTTATGACTCAGTTTATATTATTTAATGAATATTTTTGAATATTCATTTGAGGATCTATGACTCCGATTATTTGCTGAGATTTGTTCTTTATTTTATTAAAGAATAAGGTGTAAATAATCAAACTTATTTTCGATTATTCAAATAAAGATAGTACTTTCATATAAGTATATCTTTGGTTATTTAATACTCGTTTCAAGTATAAGTTTTAATACTTCTATTTCAATTATTTTTATAAAGATTATTCTTTATGGGAATATTATTTAAATAATAATATTCAGTCATTTTTCTAAATATTCTGGGGACTGATTTACTTCATTAAATCAGCTTTACTCCAAACACTCTATAAAGTGTTTTCGAGTCTTCAAAATGATTTTTAAAAGTTAGAGCGGATCCCAAAACTCATTTTTTATATTTAAAGATCTTCCTTTTTAAGGGGATTTAAATACTCGCTCAAAACCTGAGGGATCCGGCTCTGTGGTGTATTTTATATTCGCAACACGGTTGCAGTTTTGGTAAATGAATTGATTACTTACCCAACGTTCAGGAAGTAAGTCCATCTATCGAGTCGGCATAAGCAACATGGGCTCAGTGGGCGTCCATGATAGTGTAAGTGGCTCAGTGGGAGTCCATCAAATACATAAGTGGCTGAGTGGCAGTCCAGCATAAGGTCCTATTGAGACCAGGGTGATGACCAGTGGGGAATTCGTCCATCTACTAGTAGAAAAGGTTACTTATGGGTATCTTCGCCTGATCAGCAAGATATCTGGTTTATGCCAAATTCTTTTCCTTTCCAAATTTATTGGATATTGCAATTCTGTTCATACTTTACATGACAGAGGTTTTCAGGAAATGTATAAAGAAGATGTATATGTGGATATATATATATATATATATATCAGAACTTAATGAAGTATATCATAACTTCATTTCCTTTAATAATATTTCAAAGATTTAATCTATTCAAATCTTGTCTTGTAGTCTCATCTATGTGATGAACTGTTGAAAGCTCATTATACTTTGAACAGTGGTAGTTCAAGTAGCTTTATAAATGATATAAGTATAGTGAAGTATTTGGTAACTTCATCCCTTGTTTTTACTTATATCTAGTAAGTAATTATCTTACTCATGATAAAAGATTCTAGTAAGTATCCATTTAGATACTTATATTATTGTTATCACTATATATTATCTTGCGAGCTGTAAGGCTCACTCTTGCTTTATTTCTTCATCACACAACAACAGTTAGGAAAGATGGCCAGACTCCAGCAGACCCAGCGCAAGCGCGTGGGAAGCGTCCCGCGTCTTCCCGATGATATTGTAGCTGCTATAGCTGCAGAGGTAGATCTATTGGTAGATCAGGCATTCTATTTTTGAGAATCAAATTATGTATAATTATAACTTGTGGCAGATAATGGCAATTAACTGTAAATTTATCAAGTAATCATTTTGGGTTGTAATAACTTTTAAATTGTGGATTCAAAAACTTGTACTTATTTAAATTTCATCTCTGAGACTATAACGGGTTGTGGTGTGTGTTAGTGTGGGGTCACAGCATAAGGTTATTATTATTAATTAAGTGAAGTGATATTGTGGAAAGAAAGACCGTGACGACCCGGATCCCCGACCCCGGATCTGGGGGTGTTACATAACTTGTAAACCAAGAAAGTAAGTTAGTTCTCCCATTTCACTCATTTCATACTTTGCATCAATTTGGCAAACTTTTTGCAAAGTTTCTCATCTGTAGAGCCAAAAATAATATCATCTACATAAATTTGAACAAGTATACTAGGGCCATTAACATTTCTAAAGAATAAAGTTTTATCTACAGTACCTCTTGTGAAATGATTTTCCAAAAGGAACTGATAGGGATGAATAAATCCTGATTGTATAATTAGTTATTACAGTTTGGGCTCCAAGGCCCAATAAGAAGATGTATGACATTCAAACCAGAAAGGTTAACATGTTGATCAGGCCTGATGGACCGGATCAGGCCTGATGAGACAAAGAAGGCCCAAAAACCCTGATTATTTATTAAATTCATAATTAATAAATAAGGGAGAAAAATAGCTATTAAGATAAGTCCTAGTGGGGATATAAATCCTTGTAGATTGGCCTCAAGGGGACCTAAAAGGATAAGGAATCAGTTTCCTACTATCTAGGACTCCAAAGTCCATTCTAATTATGAGACTTACCCACCAAGTCTCCTATACCAAGTCCAATTCAAGGACTTCCAACATCTATATAAGGGGTCTCACCCCACAAATCAGAATTACGTTTTTTGGCTTGATTATCTAATTCACAGAGATACGTAGGCATCTCGTAAAGGCAGAGTTGAGTCACGAAACACGAGAGCAGCCATTAAAGGCCTTGAGCTCACGTACCTTAGTAATAAATACAATAATTATATATATTAGTTTTTTATCCATAACATTTGGTGCCGTCTGTGGGAAAGCACAACAACAACCATGGCGAGAACACGGAGAACAATTAAAGCTCTGGAGGAAGGAACACCATCAGGGACAACTCAGGTGATTTCGTCAACCGTGGCGATTCCTCCCCATTCAACTTATGCATCTACTCAAGGGGAAGCCCATATAGGGGCAACTCAACCTCAACCACAAGGGACAACTCCCCCGACTATTCAAGGTACGAATCCTCAAGTTCAACAAGTACATGTACCTGTGAATTCTCGACCCATCGGGTATGAATATTCAACTGTTGTTACTACTAACCCCCTTTATGGGATGCCCCTTTACCCCGAGGTTGGAGGAAGTGGATATGCTGGGCGGAGTGAAGCACGAGGGAAATCGCCCCCTATATATGAGGTTTGGCTCCTATCCCCGAGGATCGAGAATTTTTTGGTCCTTACACTGAGAGAGACTCCGAATCTTCGGATGATGAAGTGGCCCCAAGAAGGAGACATCCTGACAAAGAGGCGATGGCCGATGGAAGGTAACGCCCTCGAAGCACCCAAGGGGCGAATCCCCAGGAAGTGCAGGAAAGGATCAGGGCTCATGAGGCTGAGATCCAAAGGCTGAGGCGTGACTTGGAAGCTCACCAGGCCACCAGACCCCAGATACCTCCTAGGGGGAGGAATCCTCCTCCTGTCATAGACCTGGATGGTCCGGTACGAAGAAGGGCTGTCGCCCCAAGAACTGATCCAAGCAATCTCCTTCCCCTTGGAGATCCTGATGATCCAACTCCACCTTTCACAGAAGAGATAATGAATGCCCATATCTCAAGGAAATTTAAGATGCCCACTATCAAAGCCTATGATGGCACGGGAGACCCCGCTAATCATGTTAGGACATTCTCTAATGCACTGCTGCTGCAACCCGTGAATGATGCTATAAAGTGTCGGGCCTTCCCTCAAACCCTGTCGGGTATGGCTCAAAGATGGTACAGTCGCTTGTCCCCAAACTCTATTGGATCTTTCAGAGAGTTAAGTCAGGGTTTTATTAAGCAGTTCATCAGTGGGAGAGTCCATGAGAAAAGTTCAGCATCTCTTATGAGTATTGTGCAGGGAGCTAGGGAATCCTTGAGAGATTACCTGAATCGTTTCACAAAGGAGGCTTTAAAAGTCCCGGACCTTGATGATAAGGTGGCCATGATAGCACTGCAACAAGGAACTAGGGATGAGTTTTTCAAGATGTCCTTGGCTAAACGTCCCCCTAAAAGCATGTTGCAGCTCCAAGAGAGGGCAGAGAAGTATATCAAGGTTGAAGAAAGTATGAGGAAGACCGTAGTAAGTAATGAGCCCACTGGAAATAAGAAGAGGAAAACTGATTTAGAATATATTGCAAAGGACAAGTATCCTAGAATCGAACAAAATTCTGATTCAACCCCCAAGAAGGGAGGACCTGGGCAAAAGTTCACTGAATATGCTAAGCTGAATGCTCCTAGAAGCCAGATTTTGATGGAGATTGAGAAAGATAGAGATATTCGCTGGCCTAAGCCCTTGAAGGCTGATCCCGCCAAACTAGATAAGAGCAAGTATTGCAGATTTCACAAAGATGTTGGCCATGACACCGATGAGTGTAGGCAATTGAAAGACGAAACTGAGTTTTTGATTCGAAAAGGAAGATTGAACAAATATACTGGAGAAGGAGGGGACAGGAATAATAATGGAAGGAAGAACTTTGAAGATCGTAGGAGGGACCAAGACGATCAGGGGCGGAATCCCCAACCTAGAGGGCCGGTTATAAATGCAATTTTTGGAGGGCCGCGACCTCGAGGGCCTGTGATAAACACGATCTTTGGAGGTCCAACTGCCGCTGGATTGTCCAAAAATTCCAGAAAGGCATATACTAGAGAGGTTATGCATATTGTAGGAGAAGCCCCGAAGAGGGCCAGGACAGAAGTAACATTGGCTTTTGATGATTCTGACCTAGAGGGTGTAAAGTTTCCTCATGACGACCCCCTGGTCATAACACCGATAATAGAAAATAGCCCAGTTAAGAGGGTCCTTGTGGATAATGGTGCTTCTGTGGATATCTTGCTATACGATACCTTTCTAAGGATGTGGTATAACGACTCCCAGTTGACGCCAACCGATATGCCGATATATGGATTTGCTGGAGTAGAATGTCCTGTAGAAGGGATAATCAAATTGCCAACCACCATAGGTACGGAACCAGGGCAAGCAACACAGATGTTGGACTTTGTGGTCATCGGATTGTAACGATAGTTTTCAGAAAATTTAGGACCGTTATCACCGGGTTGTAGTGGTCGTGGCATGGATTATAGATTTTGGATTATTGTTGTTTATGTGTTATGTGCATTGTGTGTATCGAATAAGAATAAGAATATGTATCGAAAGTGTTTGTTTCGTATATCGTATGTAACATCCCACATCGATAAGAATAAGAGTATTTGTGTCATTTATAGATACAAGTCAACAACTAATGTGTACCAAATTGCTAGCTTTTTCGGACTGACCTGTGGTGGGTTGTTGGGTCCTGTACACATTCGGTTGTGGGCTTGGGTGCTATAAATATGTAATATCCCGTAATTTTTTTAGAATTCGATTAATAAAAGAATAATAGAATAAAATGATTAAAATTAGATAAGGACTAGGATTTAAAATTGGGTTAGAATATTGGGCCTAAAATTTAGATCAGATTCTAATATGGATAACTTGTAGGTTAAGATATAGGGTTTTGTCTCGTTATAAATACACCATATTCGTCTTCCCCGCCTTAATTAATAAAATTCGCAGGGCTCTTCTCAGCAAAAATCAGTAGTCTTGTAAAATTCGTAGAAAATTCATCGTAAGTCAGAATTCAGTGATTCTGGACTTTTCGGAAAGGTCTTTTCGTTATCTTCAGCTTTCGTGTTTTCCAAGAAAATATCATTTAGAGGGTCAAAAAGAGTAAATTCAGATCTGGTCAGGCTTTGAGGTAAGTACTTTTAACTTGCTTTTATATTCGGAAAAGTTTTGATACTCTGATTTTCGAATTTTGTATAAGATAAAAGAATTTTGTTTCGAACTGTATAAGAAATAAGATACGAGAATCTTTTGAAACCCAGTCTCTACATTTTCGAACCCGTTCCTAATTTACGCTATAGTTCCGGAACTAGCCTTAGATACCCTTAGTAGGCGCACGAGTGTGCAACTTTAGATACCTATTAAGGGCGCATAATTATTGAACTTTAGATGCCGACCACTGGCAAAGTGTGGTATATGAGAATAAGAATAAGAATTAGATGCCGGCTACTGGCAAAGTGTGGCCGTAGATCAAGACTGAAGTATTTATAAGAATTATCGTTTCGTTATGTTTTACTCTGTTCTGATATGTTATAAAAATCTGCTATCTTCTGTTTTAAATTCTGAATTTTAAAATATAAAACTTCGGGTTGGATTTATTTTAGAAATTGTTTTTACAAAATTACTATCGTTTTGAGAAAATTTGTTTTGTTAAAAACACCCATTATTTTCCGGTTAAATAGTTAGTCAATTTGTACTTGTTGGGTTTTGTAGCTCACCCCTTTTATATTTCAGGTTTCGTATAAGATTCGAGTTGGAAATCATTGGAGTTCGAGGACTTAGGATTGGAGTATATTAAATTTTGGGCTTCCGTTAGCTGCGCTTTTGTAATAGACACCTTTGTAATAGATTTTCGTATTAGTAAATTGTATTTTATTTTAGTATTGATTTAGAATTAATAGTCCGGAAGTGCGGGTTGTTACAGGACCTGGGCAAAAGTTCACTGAATATGCTAAGCTGAATGCTCCTAGAAGCCAGATTTTGATGGAGATTGAGAAAGATAGAGATATTCGCTGGCCTAAGCCCTTGAAGGCTGATCCCGCCAAACTAGATAAGAGCAAGTATTGCAGATTTCACAAAGATGTTGGCCATGACACCGATGAGTGTAGGCAATTGAAAGACGAAATTGAGTTTTTGATTCGAAAAGGAAGATTGAACAAATATACTGGAGAAGGAGGGGACAGGAATAATAATGGAAGGAAGAACTTTGAAGATCGTAGGAGGGACCTAGACGATCAGGGGCGGAATCCCCAACCTAGAGGGTCGGTTATAAATGCAATTTTTGGAGGGCCGCGACCTCGAGGGCCTGTGATAAACACGATCTTTGGAGGTCCAACTGCTGCTAGATTGTCCAAAAATTCCAGAAAGGCATATAGTAGAGAGGTTATGCATATTATAGGAGAAGCCCCGAAGAGGGCCAGGACAGAAGTAACATTGGCTTTTGATGATTCTGACCTAGAGGGTGTAAAGTTTCCTCATGACGACCCCCTGGTCATAACACCGATAATAGGAAATAGCCCAGTTAAGAAGGTCCTTGTGGATAATGGTGCTTCTGTGGATATCTTGCTCCATGATACCTTTCTAAGGATGGGGTATAACGACTCCCAGTTGACGCCAACCGATATGCCGATATATGGATTTGCTGGAGTAGAATGTCCTGTAGAAGGGATAATCAAATTGCCAACCACCATAGGTACGGAACCAAGGCAAGCAACACAGATGTTGGACTTTGTGGTAGTAAAGGCTAGTTCGACCTACAATGCTATCATGGGAAGAACAGGGATACATGCCTTTAAGGCAGTCCCTTCTTCTTATCATTCAGTTATGAAATTTCCAACTCGAGATGGGATTGGAGAAGAAAGAGGAGATCAAAAAATGGCAAGAAGCTGTTATGTGGCCTCTTTGAGGGAAGATGGAGTCGGGGGGCAGGTTCTTCCTATTGAAGATATGGATGTCCGAGAAAATGACGAGAAGAGAGGAAAGCCAGTAGAAGACTTGGTTTCGGTTCCTTTAGACCCCGAGAATCCTGAGAGGATGACTTTCATTGGAGCCACACTAGAGGAGCCCCTTAGAGGGAAGTTGGTGAAATTTTTGCAAGAAAATAGTGATGTATTTACATGGTCAGCAGCTGATATGCCAGGCATAGACCCGGAGTTGATTACTCACAAGCTAAACGTGGATCCAAGCCGGAAGACAGTGAAACAAAAGAAAAGAAATTTTGCCCCGGAAAGACAAGAGGCTATAAAACAGGAAGTAGAGAAGCTCTTAGAGGCTGGTTTCATTGAGGAGATTCAATTTCCGGAGTGGTTAGCAAACCCTGTAATGGTGAAGAAGGCTAATGGAAAGTGGAGGATGTGTATAGACTTTACTGATCTGAATGATGCATGCCCTAAAGACTGTTTTCTATTGCCAAGGATTGATACTTTGATTGATGCCACTGCTGGGCATGAGATGCTGAGTTTCATGGATGGATTTAGTGGATATAATCAGATTAAGATGCACAAGGATGACATTCCAAAGGTATCATTTATCACAGACTTTGGTGTTTATTGTTATCTTGTTATGACGTTTGGTCTTAAGAATGCGGGAGCCACCTATCAAAGGTTGGTAAATAAAATTTTTAAGGATCTTATTGGTAAGACTATGGAAGTCTATATTGATGACATGTTAGTCAAGAGTCTAGTAAAGACTGATCATATAACCCATTTGAGGGAAGCTTTTGAGATCCTGAGGTACCACAAAATGATGTTGAATCCTACGAAGTGCGCTTTCGGAGTAGGATCTGGAAAATTCTTGGGATTAATGGTCTCAAAGAGAGGAATTGAGGCTAACCCCGATAAAATAAAGGCAATCCTCGACATGGAACCACCAAAAACTGTCAAGGATGTTCAGAAGCTCACAGGAAGGGTCGCTGCGCTAGGACGATTCATCTCCAAGTCAGGAGACAAGTGCTTGTCATTCTTCAAGTCACTAAAGAATATCAAAGACTTTGTATGGAATGAGGAAAGCCAGAAGGCATTCGAAGAGTTAAAGAAATATATGGCTCATGCCTCGTTGTTGGCCAAACCATCTTTGAATGAAGTTTTATTCTTGTACTTGGCTGTTTCAGAGAGCGCCTTGAGCGCGGTGTTGGTTAAGGAGGAGCTAAAAGTCCAGAAAACCGTATATTATGTCAGCAAAATTCTGCATGGTGCTGAATTGAATTATTCAACTATTGAGAAATTTGCTCTAGCCTTGGTAATGGCTTCAAGAAAACTGCGTCCTTACTTTAAGGCTCATTAGATTGAGGTGCTAACGAATAAGCCACTGAGAAATATCATTCACAGTCCCAAGGCAAGTGAGAGATTGATTAAGTGGGCAATAGAGTTGGGAGAGTTCGATCTCAAGTATAAGCCACGTACGACCATAAAAGCTCAGGCACTAGCTGACTTCGTGGTGGAATGTACCATACCCAACCAAGAAGTCGGGGGGCAGGAAGATACCATACCTCAAGACAAGGGAGTCGTTAATGGGGATAGAGAGAAGGATGATAATGAGAAAGAATATTGGGTTCTCTATTTTGATGGAGCATCAAAAACAAATTCCAGTGGAGCAGGGTTGGTTTTGCAAAGCCCTGATAGGTTCTTAATTGAGTATGCTATGAAGCTAGACTTCCCAACCACAAACAATGAGACAGAGTATGAAGCCCTGATAGCTGGCCTTGGTCTAGCTGGGACACTTAGAGTCAAAAACTTAAAGGTCCGTGGAGACTCGAAGCTGATCATATCCCAGGTAAAGGGAGAATTTGAGGCAAGGGATGATACGATGGCTAAGTATGTACGCCTAGTAAGGGCTGTGATGACCCAATTTAATGAATGCCATGTTGAACACATTCCAAGGGAAGAAAATGCTAAGGCAGATGCGCTATCAAAGTTTGCTTTATCTGAGATAGAAGAAAGTTCAGGAAGTGTGTACTTCCGTGTTTTGAAGACACGAAGCATATATGTTAAGCTTGTGGCTCCCATAGGCCTGGGGACGTCATGGATTGATCCTATCAAGGCTCACATTCAAACCGGTTGGTTGCCAAGTGATGCAACTGAAGCACGGAAGTTAATTGTTCGAGCACTAAGGTACTCTTTGATAGATGGGATTCTTTACAAAAGATCTTTCATGGTTCCCTACTTGAGGTGTCTCAGGCCCGATGAGGCACGCTTGGCTCTTGAAAAAGTGCATGAAGGTATTTGTGGACAACACTTGGGGGGCAGGGCCTTGGCTCATAAGATAACTCGTTTAGGCTTTTATTGGCCAGAAATGATGGCTGATGCCAAAGAATATGTGAAGAAATGTGACCGCTGTCAGAAGCATGCACCTGTTGTTAGACAACCCCCCGATATGCTGACCTCTATCAACTTGCCCATTCCTTTTGCTATGTGGGGAATGGATATTTTGGGGCCTTTTCCCATGGCCACAGCACAAAGGAAGTTTCTAATTGTAGCCATTGATTATTTTACCAAGTGGATCGAAGCCAAACCCTTGGCCAAGATCACAACTAAGCAGGTTGCACAATTCCTGTGGGAAAACATTATGTGCCGATATGGAATTTCCCGTATCCTCGTCACTGACAATGGAACACAATTCAACAATGAGGAATTTAAGAAGTATTGTTAAGAAAATGAAATTGAGTTACGGTTCACCTCTGTGGCTCACCCACAAGCCAATGGGCAAGCAGAAGTAGCAAATTGAATAATCCTGGTTGGACTAAAAAAGAGGATCGAGAAGTCAAGAAATAATTGGGTGGATGAGATACTTCCCATATTATGGGCCTATAGGACTACCTGTAGAGTCACGACAGGAGCGACGCCCTTCATATTGGCATATGGGGCAGAAGCAGTAGTTCCAGTGGAGATATCACATTCCTCTCCAAGGATTCGGGCTTTCAATGCAGAAGAAAATGAGGAAGGGTAGAGGTTAGCCCTGGATCTAATTGATGAAGTGCGAGATGAGGCACGTGCAAAGATAGTGGAATACCAGAAAAAAGCTTCGTTTTATTACAACCTAAGGGTTAAAGAGAGATTCTTCAAGCAAGGAGATTTGGTATTAAGGAAAGTGGAAGCTTCTGGTGTAGGACAGAAAGGAAAACTTGCCCCAAATTGGGAAGGGCCGTACAGAGTCAAGAGCGTTCAGGGTAGAGGAACCTACAAGCTGGAGACTATGGATGGTTTTGAAGTCCCGAGAACCTGGCATGCACAAAACCTGAAGGTTTACTACGTGTAAGATAGTCGAAGTACGATTCTCACTTGTCATTGTGACAAGTAGATTTAAAAGCACCTTGAAGCTTTGCTTGCGTAGGATTTTATATTCCAGTAGAATTTACATTGTCTAGTTATTATTGATTAGGGTCGAACCCATGCTATGTAAGGTTTTGGAAAACCAGACTTCATATTAAAGAGTTTGAAATTATTTCAATCTAAGGATGTTTAAAGTTCAAATGCATATTAAGATTGTAAAGATAAAATAGAAAGAGGCAAGTAAGGAAAACAACATATGTAATAACCCCGAAGGGTAACAAGTTCTGACATAAACAAAGTTCACATATTGTCTAGGAAGAAGATATACATAAAAAAACTTAGGCCTCGGAAGGCTCGGATTCTTCGGAACCACTATCCGAAGTCTCCTCGGACGTCTCAGTCGTCCCCTCAGAAGTCCCCGTAGAGGTTCCATCAGAACCGCCTTCGGATGCTTTGGATGATGCGGGAGACATTGGATTCTGAGGCGCAGCCCTTGGAGGCTCCTCCACCCTGACCTTCTTCACAGCAGGCGCATAATCTTCTTCGGAAGAAGTCTCCTCCTCCCAAGAGCTGGACTCGAGTTCTTTCCTCTTGTGGCTTGGGCTCCCTGAAGGGCCGTCTTTGATCAGATCAGTAAGCTTGTCAGTAACACACCCAAGCTTCGGAACTCGCACAGGGCAAGGAAAGGAGGACTGCTCAAGGACTTCTGGAAATTCATCTTGGACGGCCTCCACAGCAGCATCCCAGCCTTCTTTATAGCTAACTGGGTGTAGGAGGGCATCGTGCTCCACCATCAAGTCCTTGAACTCCTGGGTGTCCATCCAGCCGTCAAAGGCTTTATCCTTCTGAGCCTTCAGAATAACATTTTCAGCCCGGGCCGTTTCCAGGTCAGAAGTGGAAGAGGCCAGTTGAGCTTCAAGGGCCTCTATTCTCTGGTAGGCCTCCTCCAACCTCTTATTAGCATCCTCCAGACCAACCTTCCAAGCCTTAGCTTGGTGAATCGCCCCTTGGAAATGGGCGTTAGCTTGTAATAGAAGCAGCAAAAGTATGAGAAAAGAAACGTAAAAAGGCAAGTATGAAGGGCATAGGAAAAGGACGTACCGTCGCTAAAGCCTGGGCTCTGAAAAGCTTATTCCCCTCTAAGTCCTGTTGAAGGACAAAGTCTTGATAGTCCACCGGGGAGATGGAATGCTTAGACCATTCCTTGGACAGCGCTGTGCTGCCAACGATTGAATCCTTGCCCCGGATCCCCCAAGCAGGTTGAAAATAGGCCCCTGGCCTCTGCTTGGTGCGCAAAACTTGGTTGGGGCCTTCCTCGCCTGGTTCCATTGCTTGAAGGAGGAACTCAGGGAAGCGGTCACCAAGGCGTGGGTCTTTGAAAACCTTTCCAGCCCGCTTTATCCTGGTTGTCTCCAGGTCTTTAGGCTTGGTAGCCTCCTCAATCTTCTCAGCCACTGCGACAAGCGAGATAAGTTGAAGAATCAGCGGAATAAAAAATAAAGGAGATAAAAAAGAGGTAAGGAAGGAAACTTACTTTTCTTAGGGACGGGCGAGAGGCCGCGTTCTACCAGGACGGTCTCCCGGATAAGGTCCCAAGAATGGGAAGTCTCATTATCTTGCGTAAGGAGGTTGAAAGATCTAGCCTCCTCCTCAGACAGAGTTATATCATTTGGGCTCCCATCGACGGCAAGCCCAAAGGACGATCGAAATAGGGGGCCCCAATCTCCACCCTCCCAAACGACGAACAAAAAATCTTTCTTCCACCCCAAGTTGTTGTCCGGGATGGACTTCCCGTTCACAATATGAGGAATAGTGGGGCGCTGGTTTAGAGAAACCCAATTCAGACTTTTATCAGGGCTGTTTTTGAACTGGAAAATTTTCCTGAAAACGGCAACGGAAGTAGGGACATTGTGCTTGGCACATTGTGACAGATAGCACATAATGAGCCTCTAAGAATTAGGGGGGAGTTGGCAAGGGCTGATGCCCACATCAGCCAGTAATAGAGGAATGAACGGATGAAAAGGGAGTCTGATACCTGCCCTTAGAGTATCCCTATATACGCATAAGGCGTCCTTCTTCCACTGACAGGCCCTATCGGCCGGACCTGCAAGAACCAGCTTAAAAGGTTCCTTGATTTTGAAGCAGCTGCTCAACTTTTCCAGCTCCTTGGGATCCCGTAAAGCACTAATATGGTCGTGCGCGTCCAGATGCGCATCAGACGGGTACTCATCCCCTCGAGTGTTGATCATGTCGATTAAAGAAGTATACCTTGATCGAATAGGGAATTCGTTGGACTTTCTAGCCACGTTCATTTTGGCCAAGCGAGTCATTTTCTTGTCAGCCATCTGAAAGGGGGGGGGCACATAGACATGTTATCCTAAAAAAAAAGAAGAAAAAAAAGCACATTATGGAAAAGAAAACACAAGAAGTAAAGGGAGGGATTTTACCTGAAGAAGCGCTCCTAAAAAAGGCTTTGAGCTCCGACTTGCTGTTATTACTCTGAGAAACTTAGCAGGAGGAGAAAGAGGAAAAACTTAGAAATGAGAAAGTGAGCAGAAGTAGCCTCTCCTTACTCTTTTATATAAGAGGAAAAGGGAAGTTGAAGGGACGAAAGCCCATTAAGAAAAGAGGCCCAAAGAAAAAAGCCCAGAAAAATGGAATATTCCAGAATAATTCCAAGGAATTCTAGAGAATTCCAAATCAATAAAGAGGCCCAATAAGATTTAAGGCCCAATAAAGAGGCCCAATAAGATTAAAGGCCCAATAAAGAGGCCCGCTAAAATAAGGCCCAATAAAGAGGCCCGCTAAAATAAGGCCCAATAAAGAAGGCTAGGTCCAAATCCAATTAGGATTTGGAAAATATAATAACCTAAATTGTAGCCCTAAAAGTTATAAGGCCCAATGAATTTTGCTAGTGGAAGACCAGAATTCAGGTCGAATTCCAGGTCGTGAATCCTGCCCGAAATCTTTCGAGTAGGCACCTGAAAATAACGGGAAAAAAGACCAGGATTCAGGTCGAATTCCAGGTCGTGAATCCTGCCCGAAATCTTTCGAGCACGCACCCGAAAATAACGGGTAAAAAAGACCAGGATTCAGGTCGAATTTCAGGTAGTGAATCCTGCCCGAAATTTTTCGACTAGACACATGAAAACAACGGAAATAATAGGACTGGATTGAGGTCGAAGCTTCGACCAGGAATGAGGTCGAAATGAACCAAGTATTTTTCAAGAATGGGGTTTAAAACCTAGACTAAAAACCAGGTCGAAAATTGACTAGGATCCTGGTCGAAATCCTTCGACCAGGAAGCATGAGAAACAGAGAATTTTCGAACAGGATTCAGGTCGAAACATCGACTAGAATCCTGGTTGAAAATCCTAGTCGAAAAGTTCAAGACCAGGAATTGAAAAAAGGGGTAAGTTTTCGACCTAGATCCAGGTTGAAAGTTCGACTAGGATCCTGGTCGAATTCCAGGTCGTGGATCCTAGTCGAACTCCTTCGACCAGGATTGCAAGACTGACCCATATTTTCGACTAGGATCCAAGTCAAAATTTCGACTAGGATCCTGGTCGAAAAAGGGCTGAAAATCTGAAAAATCCCAGAAAAATAAGGATAAATTCCAGAAATTAAAGGAAAAAATCCAGAAAATTAAGAAAAAATCCCGGAGTCAAGGGAAAAAATTCCTGGAAATTAAGATAATTCCTGAATAAAGGGAATAAAAGTAAATCATTGTAAACGTGTAGGTCGCTCCACACTTTACACAAAACGATACCCAGTAAGGGAATAAGTGAACTTAACTTTCGCGAAATCTTATACGGTTTCTCAAAAGTTGGGGGGCAAATGATAGGGATGAATAAATCCTGATTGCATAATTAGTTATTACAGTTTGGGCTCCAAGGCCCAATAAGAAGATGTATGACATTCAGACCAGAAAGGTTAACATGTTGATCAGGCCTGATGGACCGGATCAGGCCTGATGAGACAAAGAAGGCCCAAAAACCCTGATTATTTATTAAATTCATCATTAATAAATAAGGGAGAAAAACAACTATTAAGATAAATCCTAGTGGGGATATAAATCCTTGTAGATTGGCCTCAAGGGGACCTAAAAGGATAAAGAATCAGTTTCCTACTATCTAAGACTCCAAAGTCCATTCTAATTATGAGACTTGCCCACCAAGTCTCCTATACCAAGTCCAATTTAAGGACTTCCAACATCTATATAAGGGGTCTCACCCCATTTTTTGGCTTGATTCTCTAATTCACAGAGATACGTAGGCATCTCGTAAAGGCAGAGTTGAGTCACGAAACACGAGAGCAGCCATTAAAGGCCTTGAGCTCACGTACCTTAGTAATAAATACAACAATTATATATATTAGTTTTTTATCCATAACAGGAACTTTGATAAAGTGTCATACAAGGCTCTAGGTGCTTGCTTCAATCCATAAAGTGCTTTCAAAAGATAATAGACATGTTCTGGAAAATTTGGATCTTCAAAACCAGGAGGTTGACTGACATAGACTTCCTCCTCCAAATCTCCATTCAGAAAGGTACTTTTGACATTCATTTGATAGACCTTGAAATTGGAATGGGCTGCATAGGCTAAGAAGATTCTGATGGCTTCAAGTCTTGCAACAGGAGCAAATGTTTCATCAAAATCTATTTCTTCTTGTTGACAATAGCCCTTAGCAACCAATCTAGCTTTGTTCCTGACTACTATGTCATTTTCATCCATCTTGATTTTGAATACCCATTTGGTGTCTATTGGATTCTTTCCTTTAGGCTTGGGCACCAGCTTCTATACATTATTCCTTTCAAATTGGTTTAGCTCCTCCTGCATAGCTAAAATCCAATCAGGATCCAACAACTTCTTCTACCTTCTTTGGTTCTTCCTTGGAAAGAAAGCTGCTGTATAGACATCACCAATTATGAGCTCAAAGGGGTGATCTTTTGTCCATTTTCTTTGTTGAGGTAGATTAGCTCTAGATGAAGAGGCCTCATTGTTGCCTTGATGTGTGATTGAGTTTTGATTGTTAGAAACTCCCCTTGAGTTTATGGATCTTTAATTTGAGAAAGGGGAACTTTCTATAGGTGATCTATCCAGACTTCTTGCTCCTTTTGATAACCCGACAGATGGTGAATTTTGAGAACCGACCGATGAAGCTGGTTGTCTCCCGACGGATAACGCAGATTGTCTCCCGACGGATGAATCATTATGCAACTCGACAGATGTTGAGTTTTGTGCTTCATTAGTAGTAGATTTTTTTGCATTATCCTTTGATACTGTTTCTTGATCACTCTCATTATCACTGTCATCACTAACCATCTCCACATTGTCGAATTTGAGGATCTCATGGTAATCTCCATCTTGAAGTCCTTCAATCTTTTTATCATCAAACACAACATGTATTGATTCCACAACAATGTTGGTTCTTAGATTGTAGACTCTATATGCTTTACCAACAGCATATCCAAAAAAAATTCCTTTATCTGCTTTAGCATCAAACTTCCCATTTTGATCAGTTTGATTTCTCAGAATGTAGCATTTACAACCAAAGACATGAATAAAATTTAGAGTTGGCTTCTTGTTCTTGAACAATTGATAGGGAGTCATGCATCTTGCTTGATTAACCAGGGAAATATTCTGAGTGTAGCATGTAGTATTTACAGCTTCAGCCCAGAAATATGTTGGCAGTTTAGATTCTTCAAGCATTGTCCTTGCAGCTTCAATAAGTGATCTGTTCTTCCTTTCCACTACTCCATTCTGTTGTGGAGTTCTTGCTGCTAAAAACTCATGCAGAATCCCATTTTCCTCACAAAATGCTCTCATGACAGAATTCTTGAACTCAGTTCCATTGTCACTCTTGATTCTTCTAACCTTGAAATCAGGATGATTATTGACTTGCCTTATGTGATTGATGATAATTTCACTAGCCTCATCTTTAGACTTTAGGAAATATATCCAAGAGAACTTTGAGAAATCATCTACAATTACTAGACAAAATCTTTTCCTTGAGATGGACAACACATTGACTGGTCCAAACAAATCCATGTGTAGCAGTTGCAAAGGTTCTTCAATTGTTGAATCAAGTTTCTTCCTGAATGATGCTTTAATCTGCTTCCCTTTTTGGCAGGCATCATACAGTCCATCCTTAGAAAACTCCACTAGAGGAATGCCTCTAACAAGTTCTTTCTCTACTAGCTCATTCATGGTCTTGAAGTTTAAATGGGATAGCTTCTTGTGCCATAGCCAACTTTCATCCTGACTTGCTTTACTGAGAAGACAAGTAACAGATTCTGCATTAGATGAGTTGAAATCAGCTAGGTACACATTTCCTTTTCTTACCCCAGTGAGAACCACTTTGTTGCTTCTTTTGTTAGTCACAACACAGGCTTCTGAGTTGAAGGTTACAGAGTTGCCTTTATCACAAAGCTGGCTGATACTCAACAAGTTGTGTTTGAGACCATCCACTAAGGCAACTTCCTCAATGATGACATTGTCCTTTGAAATCAAGCCATATCCCACAGTATAACCCTTGCTTTCATATCCAAAAGTAATACTTAGGTCAGCTCTCTCCTTGAACTCTGTGAGCAGGGTAGAATCACCAGTAATGTGTAGACCCGTCAATTTTGGACACGACTAACACGACACGAAACGACATGAAAATTTAGTGTTTGTGTTTGCCATTTTAGTACACGACACGAAAATACACGAACACGAAAGTACACGGTCGAGATTTAGTGTATATTTTGGATTTACCCTTCGAGTACACGACACGACACGAAGTATACGACATAAATAAATATAAAAATAATTAAAAAAATATTTATATATATTTATATCTTAAATTCTTAATCAATTTACAATATATGTACCAAACAGAGTGACAACACTAGAGTACACTTTAACAAATTAATGAATAAATATATTATTTTAGTACCAAGTACCAAGTACCAACACGGGTCAGATAAAAAATTTAATACATAGGGTTCCCAACTCTTATTCTTCCTAATTCAACTTTAGGATTAGGGTTCTATCAACCTCTCAAGTCTCAACAAATCGATTACAAATGGCTGATGAATACCCAGATATTCCGGTAATATGTTGATTCTTCTTCATTTATAATCATATCGATTAAGAATTCGATTCAATTTTAGATTCAATGTTTCATTCATTTTTTTTTGAATCTTGATGTTCGATTATATTCTTTACTTTATTTAATTCCTATATTCTTTGTGTACTTTCCATTTCATTAGATGTGATTACTTACTTTCTCTATTTGATTATTTACTTCAGATATATGAATCATTAAGCGATGATGAGGCAGATATGGAGGAGAACGCAAATGGAAACACGATGCCTGGAAGTGGAAACACCGAGGGAGAGGGTTCTGTCCAACAAGAGAAACAGTCAAGGGAGAAACAGCCAAAGGGTAGCAAAAGGAAGTGGTCGAAGGGCTGGGATACGTTCGATTACATCAAGGGTGTAGATGGTGAGGGAGATATATCGAAGTGTAAAAAATGTGGTTATTCGTTACCTTATAATTCATCATTTAGGACTGGAAACATGCTCAAGCATCAAAAGACTTGTACAAGATCAAGAGATGTAAGGCAGATGATTATTTCCAGCAGCCAAGGATCAATGACGATGCAAAATACGAAATTTGATCCCGCAATTTTTAGAGATATGATTACGGATGTGGTGGTAAGACACAATTTGCCTCTTCAATTTGTTGAATATCAGGGCATTAGAGAAGCTTTTAAATATGCACATCCAAAAGTTATATTAGTTAGTAGGAACACTTTAAGAAGTGATATTTTGCTCAGTTACAGAACTGAAAAAAGAAAGTTGTTTAACATGTTCAAAAATGTTAGTAGTAGAGTATGCTTAACCTCATATTTATGGACCTCCGTAGCAACTGATGGATATATCACTCTTACCGCTCACTTTATAACCGATGATTGGGTTTTGCATTAAAAGTTGTTGAACTTTTCATACATGCCATCACCACACACCGGGATTACAATTTCTGATAAAATATACAAGTTGTTATGTGAATGGAACCTTGAGTATAAGTTGTTTAGTATAACTTTGGATAATGCATCTAGTAATTATATATTTGTTGGTATTTTGAAAACACAACTGAATTTGAGGAATGCTTTGGTTAATAAAGGGGAGTTTTTTCATATTAGATGTTGTGCGCATATCCTTAATTTGATTGTGCAAGAGGGTCTGAAAGATATAGATGCTTCTGTTGTTAAGATTAGGGAGTCGATCAAGTATATTAAAGGGTCACAAGGTAGAAAGGAAAAGTTTAAGGAATGTATAGAACATGTGGCTTTAGAAAAAAGGAAAGGAATGCGCCAAGATGTACCTACAAGATGGAGTTCGACTTACCTTATGCTTGATAGTGCACTTTACTATCGTAGAGCCTTTGTTCATTTGCAATTAAGTGACTCTAACTATAAACATGGTATGGAGGAGGATGAATGTGATAAAGTAGAGGGTATTTGTAAATTTCTTGGTGTTTTTTACAATGTTATTCGGTTATTTTCGGGCACAAAATACCCCACAGCCAACTTGTATTTTCCAAATGTCTTTCTAGTGCAACATACATTAAACAAGGCTGTGGAAGACATAAATTATGTTGCAAGATCTATGGCTATTAAAATGCAGCCAAAGTTTGACAAGTATTGGTCGGATTATAGCTTGATACTTGCCATTGCCGTCGTGTTCGATCCTCGATATAAGACACAATTTGTGGAGTTCTGCTATAAGATGCTTTATGGGGATGAGTGTCATCAGATTTCAAAAATTTATGATACCTTGTATGCTTTATTTGATCTGTACAAGGATACCATACCGACCTACACTGTTGTATGTGGAAGTCAGCCCGGAACTTCACTTCAGAATCAGGGAATTGATGTGATGAAAGTACCATCTTGTTTATTTCCTAGTCAATTACATAATCTGCCTAGTTTTAATTTTTGCCCTGATTTATGAACTTACATTTTCTGCTCATGTTAAATTACTTGTATTCTGAATTTATGATATTGTTGAAGGAATTTGATGCCTTGGACTGTGATCATGGGACAACCATAGAAAAAAAAATAAATTGGATAGGTATTTGGAAGAGAAGCGATTAAATAGAGCACTAGAGATTGATGTCCTGGATTATTGGAGCACAAATCAATTTAGATTCCCTAACCTTGCGGTTATGGCTCGAGACGTATTGACAATCCCAATTTCAACCGTCGCGTTAGAGTCGGCTTTTAGCATAGGAAGAAGGGTCTTAGATCAATATCGGAGTTGTTTGGCACATAACATTGTGTAAAGTTTAATTTGTACTCGTGACTGGAGGTTCAATGAGCAAGAAGGTGATAAAATAATTGAATTAGTGCTTTGATTTGGACATTTTTCTTTAGAAGTGAAAACTTTATAATGCTGTGATGTTTCTTGGTTTACAGTTTATCATAATTATCCGCTGAAAGAGCTCACACAAGATGTCATGAAGCTTGATATTAATGCTGATGCTGATAATGACGTTTGAGGTATAAGCTTAATTATGTAGAGTTTAGTTTTTGCTCAGTTTCTTTTCTTGGTTAAGTTTCCAGTTTCAAAAATAAAAAACAAAAGGCAGAGGCATTCATGACTTGTTAAATCCCAGATTATATATGTGATTGCAAAGTCGGAGGTAAAATTTGAGATTATATCTGTTAAGATACACCAGCCTACTTCTGAGTTTCTAATTTGTAGTTTGTCTAGTTTTTAGATATTTGTGGTATTGACTTTTTTTAATATGTGAAATGCAGTTTGGGTTATTGAGATTAGAGTTCATGCAGATCTTGAAAAAGGTGCAAATGGTGAAGATAAAGAATTGTCTTAATCCAGCATATGGTTGTGACTTTTGAAGAATGAAGAACATTATTTTTTTTAATTATGTTTGTAATTTTGTTGGACTTAACTTTGAATTTAAAAATGTAATATGAACATTTACAATTTCGTGTAACAGTTCGTTTCCATTCATGTCCAAACAGTTCATTTCATTTCGTGTACATAAATGGTACACGAAAAAATTCGTATACACCAGATCGTGTCGTGTCAGGTCGTTTAAATCTCGTGTCGTGTTCGTGTATCAGTTTCAGGTACCTGTTTTAATTTCATGTCGTTTTCATGTTTACTCGTAAAGTACATGAAATATGACATTACACGATATGAAACGACACGACCTGAATGATTTGCCAGGTCTAGTCATGTGTCTTGACCAGCCACTATCCAAGTACCAAAGATTCTTTCTGTTTCCCTGCACACATCAAAATCAAATCAAGTTGATTTTGGTACCCAAGTTTCCTTGGGTCCTGCCTTGTTAGCTTTCTTTTTCTGTTTCTTAGGCTTTATCATTTGACTTGGGGATATCAGATTCATCCTTGGTCATTTGAGTTGGGCCTTTGAAACCATTCATTGTAACAGAATTATCATGCATATTATAATCAACAGGGAATGGCATGCTATTAGTGAACATGTTATTCCAGTAAGGCATGCTAAATGGCATTTGTGGCATACTAAATGCAGCATAATAATGATTAGGTGCAAATGGCATATTAGCAAATTATGCATTCATATTCTGTGTAGACATAGCATTCATATGCATGAGAGGCATGGCATTCATGTTAGGAAAGTGAGGTGGCACATACATGGAAGTAGGCATGGCAGATTTGCAATTAACAGACAAATGATTTACACTACCACACTTGACACAGATTTTTCTAGGAGCATATTTATCAGGTGTGTAGTTATTATGCTTGTTAATCCCTACTTTACCATTTCTATTATTTTTCTTTTTAGCCTCTGTTTTCACCTCAATCTTTTCAAGTCTGTTACTTAACTGTTTGACAGTCATGTGACCAACATTAGCCTTTTTCCCTTTCTTAACTTGACTCGATACTCCTGAAATAAGTTCTTGGAAACAGATCCATACTTTTCATTCAACTTAACAAGTTTGGATTTAATGATAGGCTTGCGTACAGCCGACGGATGAGGATTTTCATCAGTCGACGGATAACCCTTTTTGTTATCTGACGGATGATCCTCATCATTTGTCGAGTCTACATCTGTTAGCACTCCATCCAGCAAATTTGGTTCTAGTTTCTCCTTGTTCTTTTTCCAGGCTGCATCACAGAAGGACTCGATTCCTTGAACTTTGGTGATTTGAGCATGGACATCTCTAGATGTTTTCCATGCCTTAATCACCTCATGTTCACGCTCGAGCTGCTTCTTCAAAATTTCTTCTTTCTTCAAGGACAGTTAATTCCTTCTTGGCAATCTTAAAATCAATTTTTACTTTTTCAAAATCAATGAACTGAGACTCTAGCACATTATTTCTCTCACTCAAAAACAAATTGTTTTCTTTGATTTTAGCATTTTCTTTAGTAAGAGACTTAAGTGTAACACGCAAATGATATAACTCTGTAGACAAGTCATTTATAGCATCATTACACTCAGCTTTAGATAAATGTGCAAGGTTTGTAGTAATTACCTAATTACTTGAAGAACTTGTTTCTGTTTCATCAGACTTGACCACTAGGGCTAGATTGACATAGCTAACATCTTCATCTTCATCCAGACCATCTGCTGCCCAGTCATTTTCTTGTGTAATGAAAGCCCTTTCCTTTTGTTTGAGCAGCTCAAAGTATTTTTGCTTATCATCCACAGGCTCAAACTTTTTCTTACTGGAATCTGACTTCCTACACTCACTGGCAAAGTGCCCTGCCAAGCCACATTTGAAACATTTGAATTTTGATTTATCCACCATATTTCTATTTGGCTTGGCTGCTCCAAAGTTCTTTTTGAACTTGAGCTTGGCAAATCTTCTGGAAAGAAATGCTAAATGTTCATCACTGTCTTCCATGTCATCTTAGCTCAAAGAATCTTCACTTTATATTGCAAGCCCCTTGCCCTTGCTTTCACAGACCCTTGAAGTTGACTCAACAACTTCCATCTTCATCTCCTTCTCTTTCTCTAACTCAGCAACTAGTGCAATAGACCCTCCTTTCTTCTTTCCTCTCTCCATCCTCTCATCTTGCTCTATTTCAAGCTCATAAGTTTTCAGGATGCCATACAGTCTCTCCAAAGTAAACTCCTTATAATCTTGTGAGTTTCTTAATGAGACTGTCATTGGTTTCCATTCCTTTGGAAGAGATCTAAGGAATTTCAGATTGGAGTCTTTTGTCTGATAGACCCTTCCATGCAACTTTAGAGCATTTAGCAGTTTTTGAAACCTACTAAAAATTTCAGTGAGAGACTCACTTTCTTCATTATGAAAATGCTCATATTGCTGAATCAGTAGCTGCATCTTATTTTCTCTAACTTGCTCAGTGTCATCACAGATGATCTGGATTGTATCCCAAACATCCTTGACAGTTTTGCAGTTGATAATGTTGTCAAACATATCACCATCAACTCTATTAAACAGGATATTCATGGCCTTTTTATCCTTCCTGACTTGTTCAATATCAGGATCAGACCATTCATGCCTTGACTTGGGGACAAATGGCTCATTTCCAGTTGCAGCTCTCATTGGAACATGAGGGCCTCTTTCTATGCAGTCCACATAGGCCTCATCTTGAGAAAGCAAATGAAGATGCATCTTTACCTTCCAATGATGGTAATTATCTTTATCCAGAAAAGGAATCTTGACTCCAACATCCTTCTTGTTCATCTTGCTGTATTGTTTTGATCTTTAAACTCTTTATTCTTCAAGAGCTTGCTCTGATACCAATTGTTAGTCCCTTAACAATGTAACAAGAATTACAGAAAGGGTGTAAGGCATATGTCATAGCCTATTTGTTCATTCGAGGATTTAACTCAACTCAAATAAGAATGTAATAAGTAAATAGTGGATCTACCGTTAAAGAGATCTCGCAAAGTAATATCTGTCAAAGGATTCAGAAACAAGGTTCATCTACAGACTTGAGGAATTAATTCACTGGAAGAAGTTCAAGAAATTGATCAAGCCTCAGTGATATAAATCAAGGTTGTGGATTTAATCAAGTGACAGAGATCTCGTCAGGGTATCAAAGAATTACAAGGATTTAATCTGAAGAAAATCAATTATCAAAGTTAAGACATGAAGAAACGTCACAGAAGTTAGTCACTCATGAACTAGACAGTACATCGAGTGTCAATAGTGAAGTGGTTGAATTGATTCATAATTGACTATGATTATCAGAAGATTTTCAGAAGAATGGTTGCTGCTCAAGATTAGTATTAATTCTCTATTAATTAATTAAGTCATATAATTTAATTAAGAAAATAAATTATATCTGCAAAGATTAATTTATTGATTAATTGAATTAATTGATTAATTAATTCAGAATTAATATTAAGAATTTTCAGAAGTTTAATTGGATTAAAAACAATCTTAAATCAGCAAGACAATTGAAAATGAACTAGCATGACAATCTGGATTGTCATATCGATTGTCATGCCAAGTCATTTCAATAGTCATACCGAAAGTTCTACTGGGAAGGAGATTGTCTTGCTAGTTCAACTGATTGTCATACCGAAAGTCATTGTAGTTCAATCAGATTGTCTTGCTAGTACAATCAATAGTCCTACCGATTGTCTTGCTGAGCTCAGGATTGTCTTTCCAGTTCAATGAGAGTCTGTTGATTGATTTAAAAAGAAAAGAAGAAGCAGAAGAAAAATATACACACAGAACACAAGTCAAAAACAAGAACACAGAAGAAAAGAAAAAGAAGAAAATATTTCATCCTTCATCTACAAACTTCAAGATCATAATTTCTAGTTTGTAAAGTTAAATCCAAACCACTAGAAATCTTTATCTTGTTCTTGTGTAACTATCTAGCGGATCAAAATCCCTAGAACTTAATCTCAAATTGCGTTTAGCGTTTGAATCTTTTTATTGCAAAAATAGAAAAAGTTCATGTCGAATTTATTCTAGATTTGTGATAATTAATTTGAGATTAATTCCTTGTAATCGATACAGTTGTTGTAACACCTTTCAAGTTTAATAATATTCTTATTTAACTTGAATTTTGTTTCACATTTTTATTCCTTATTTAATTCGATTATTTGGTATTGTTTGTATTCAACCCCCCTTCTACAAACACATTGGGACCTAACTATTGGTATCAGAGCCTTCTGATTAACGAACAAATCAAGATCCTAGACTTTTGTGATTTTTCAACTCCTTGAATTTTTATTTATTCAAAAATTCATAATGACTTCACAAAAAGTTGGAACCGTTAAAATTCCACTATTTGATAAAGAAAAATATATCATGTGGAAGAAGAAGATGCTCTTGTTTTTACAAGTTGCAAATCCCAAATATCTGAACTTGTTAAAGAAGGGTCCAACAATTCCAGTGGTTATTGGACCAGAGGCGATAGTAGATGATGTTGTGATTACCAAAGCTGGAACCTATCCAAAAGAGCTTGAGGATTTTTCTCCTGCTGAAAAAGAAGAAGCCTCCTTGGATGCCAGCCTTCAGTTAATTTTAGTTGATTCCCTCGATCCCTTGATGAACAGACATGTGATGAACTGTAAAAATTCCAAACACATCTGGGAAACTATTGAGGTGATTAATGAAGGTACAGAGGAAGTTAGGGAGAACAAGTTGGAGATCCTAACCTCTGAGTATGAACATTTTAAATCAAATCCAGGAGAAGGAATTACTGAAGTGTTTGAGAGGTACAATGCATTGATCAACAACCTGAACATAAATGGAAAATATTATTCAATCAGGGAGGTCAACAAAAAGTTCCTTTTAACACTGCCAACTCATCTTGAACATAGAATCACTGCCATTAGAGAAGCTAGAGATCTGAGTGAGATTTCTTTGGATAGACTCTATGGTGTGTTGAAAACCTATGAGTTGGAGCAGATTCAGCAAAAGAAAGTCTACGGGAAAGATAGAATGGTCAGCACATCTACTGCTCTTGTAGCTGAAGGTCAACAACAACAACAATCTCAACAGTCGGAGAGAATGGTACAGTTTTCCAAGGCTGAGGAAAATGTGATAGTAGCAGAATATGATCCTCCTACTACAAATCAATCCAGTGATGATTTTTATTCCTTGGAAGAGCTGGAGTAATTGGAAGATGAGTCAATGGCCCAAATTGTCAAGAGATTCTCCAATGTCAGATTCAAGAGAAATCCCAAGTTCAAGTACAAGTCCAACTACAACAGATTCCAGACAGGTGGATCTTCATCCTCTAACACCAGTAGTGGTGGATACAAAACATGGATGGTTGATCGGAGCACCATTAGATGCTATAACTGCAATGAGTTGGGACACTTTGCCACAGAATGCAGGAAGCCAAAGCAAGTAAAGAAGAACTCTTATGATTTAAATTAGAAGAGTAACTCTGAAAGGGCTTACCTGGCAAAGGGAAGAAGCTGGGATGATACTGATAGTGAAGATGAAGAAGATGAGAATCTTGCTCTTATGGCTATTGATGGAAAAGCTTCATCGTAAAGAAAAGAGGTAAAATTTACTGATGCTGAATTAGTTTATCATCTAGGAGGTTCCTTAGATTGTGCTCGTCGTGATAATGAACTGTTAAGTCAGCAGATCAAAGACCTTGAGAAAGAGGTCAATGAATTAAGACTTGTGCACATTAATCAAGACAAGTTAAAAGAACAAGTATCTTTTCTAGAGAATAGAGTTGACTGTTATAGAAAACTCGAAACTATTCTCAAAGACAAGATCACCGGTCTTGAGACTAAGGTTAGAGCCTACTTCAATTCTTGTTCGAAGGCTAAAGAGTTCTACAGTAAGCAAGCTGTTAATCAAACATCTGGAATAGGTTATGATTACAATGTTGCTATTGGAGAATTAGGCATAAACTCCCCTCCTCATGTCTGTGCTAAAGGGAGGGAAGTACCACATGTGCTTAAGGGTGTTGATGAACCCCTCTATAAAGCATCAATTGCTGAACCATTTGATGCGACCTCTTCTGTTATTCAAGAAGAAATACGTGCTGAAGATCATGCTAATGAGAAGGTTGTTTCCGAGTCAAGTGTGTCAAAAGTTCCGGTCAAAGGTGTGAAAGCAGTTGAGACTAACTCAGACACACATGAGTTGGATAACAAAAATGCCATGTCTACCATGCATAAATTGCCTGCTGTTAATCACTCTTGTTAAGCATATGGAATTTCTAATTGTATGTCTTGTGCTTTCAATTTGATGTATGCTTATTTTAATGGTAAGCATGTTTCTAATGATAAGTCTACTCCTTGTCAGCATATGAATAATAAGAAGAATGATAGGTCTAAGACTGCTAGTCCTTCTAAGGCTAGAAAGGAGACATTTGTGCCTAAGCCTAAACAGAAATTTGTTAAGGCTGTTTATAAGGTCAAATGTTCAGTCATTGAGAAAGTTGAGACCATAAAAATTAAAAATGTTGTTTTTCCTGACAAAGGACAATTCTACAAGTATGCCGGGCCCAACCAAGTTTGGGTTCTGAAGAAGGTCTAATCCATTTATAGTGCAAGGCATTAAACAGGTGGAACCGGTAGTGTGGATTCTTGACAGTGAATCATCAAGACATATGACCGGAGATAGAGCCCTGCTATCAAATGTGGTTGAGAAAGCTGGCCCCCTGGTTACCTTTGGAGATAACAGCAAAGGTTTATCTGAGGGATATGGATGTTTGCAAGCTGGATATGTTATCAGTGAAATTTTGTATAGTGTGCTAGGTTATTATCAGGAAGCAGTATCTAATATATAGCGCCGGTGACGAGACTTGAGAATATTACGACATATCAGGCACCTGATGCACATTACACTTGGAATTGGACTCTAGTAAGATGTGTACAAGTGTACTCCTGGTTGGTGAGTCAAAAGAGGAAGTCAACGCACCTTAGTTCATGGACTTTGCAGTTGCAGATCTATTGGACTATGCAATCTCTTCTTCACAATCTCACTTCAGGTTGGTATGAACTAGTGTACTGCTCAAGTAATCGTCATATTTATAACTCTCTAATCACTAGGCACAATCATATTGTTTTATATGTGCAGTGAGTTTTAGGAGTAAATCAAACTTGTTTCTACATTAGTGATTTCTTATTTCATGTAAAATCTTTTGAAATCACTATTGTACATCATTACTCTCAAAAGATTAAATGTATAATTTTCATTCCTTATAGATCTTAAGTACATTTTATCTCTCTATATTGCCCTATGTTCTGTGATACAGGTTCAGTCTCCAATGGCTTTCTTTCATTGACAGTCATGAGGTTGAAAACCCACAACATCTATCCCAGACTTTAAAGACAAACACAGAAACAGAACCAACCAACACTCTCTTACCACTAAATGTAGTATGAATGAGCGTGAGGGAGATAGTGCCTTAGTGCACCACATAAGGAAGGTTCTGTAGTCAACCCAGTAGCTCTGTCTCCTACATAGATGAGTAGTATTTAAACCGAGACAACTGCTAGCCCCCATACATCTTCTCAAAAAGATGTAATGGCTAAAAAGGCACAAAAACAGTTACTAGATTCATTCTCTCAACATGGTGCGTCTATTGAAATTTGCCTGTCGGCCAAGGCATCCGATGTAGTGTCACCACTTCAAACATAAACAATTCTTGATGCACAAGGAAAGGTTACACACACAAAGGATGAGTTGACGAAAACAAGAGTTTCGACCATTTTAAGGTCAGATTCGATTGTTTAAGGTTCGTTAATGGACCAATTGCCTTTACAGGTGTTAGGAGAGGATACTGATCCAAAAGCCATATGTCAGTGGTCAGTGTCTACCTCCCCAGGCTTAAATCCCCTGGATGCATCTGCGGATAGTGGATCTGACATAGGTGCAGATCGGCAACTTGTTGACAATGATTCAGATATTACCTGATGAGTCACAAGGAAATGTCTTCACAGACATTAGAAGAGAACTTTGTTCTTTATGCTAAATTTGTTGGATCATTGTTTACCTACCCAGAATTCAAATCTGGAACCCTAAAATGGAAACTAGCAACTTGTAGATTATGACTCAGTTTCATCTGACGAGTTTAACAAGGATGGGGATTTGTGAACTCCCATTACACCACCTGTGACCTCCTTAAGGATGGCTAAGGTGATTTTCCTTGCAGGTACAGCTGAATGTTGGAGCTATGAGAGGAGTGATACACTTGTGAGAATGAGTGTAAACACGAGTAGAGAGAAGAGTGAAACACATGTGAGGTACACTAAACAGAATCACACACTCACAGTGTGGAAGAAAGAGAAACTACTTGTTATTTCTTTTCCAACCAAGTGGAATATGAGAACTCCTTCAGACGACGACATACATTCCTTCACTAAGGGGGAGATAAAAGCTTAAGAAATAGTTTGGAGGATTCCTCAACTAAGGGGGAGAAATAGCAGGGAGGAAGAAAAAGATCCTACATATGTACACTACACCACACCATGTTGTTTGTAACTACGGATCCTATTGTACGGGAGAGGTGGTAAACACAAGGTGATTTTCTAGTAAGGGAAGAAGCTATTTTCTAAAAGGGGAGTACCATTGGTTTTTATCTGCAGATCCTATTGTACGGGAGAGGTGGTAAACGAAGGTGATCTTCTTTAATCAGTTGATTCTCATAGGGGGAGAAGCAAGACATATATGCGCTTCTCAAACAGGAAATGTGGTTGTACAAATGAAAATGAAACTACTTGAAGATATGTTCAGTCTAGAGGAACATCTATTTGGAATCTGGAAAAGGTTAAATGTCATCCATAACTTTTCTGCTATTTACTTTGCATTTCTGTTTATATCTTTTTCTTATTTGTTAGTTGAGTTATCCTCTAGGTATTTGTGTGTTATTGTCTAACAAACAAATAGGGGGAGATTGTAAGACATATATCATAGCCTATTTGTATATTCGAGGATTTAACTCAACTCAAATAAGAATGTAATAAGTAAATAGTGGATCTACCGTCAAAGAGATCTCGCAAAGTAATATCTGTCAAAGGATTCAAAAACAAGGTTCATCTACAGACTTGAGGAATTAATTCACTGGAAGAAGTTCAAGAAATTGATCAAGCCTCAGTGATATAAATCAAGGTTGTGGATTTAATCAAGTGATAGAGATCTCATCAGGGTATCAAAGAATTACAAGGATTTAATCTGAAGAAAATCAATTATCAAAGTTAAGACATGAAGAAACGTCACGGAAGTTAGTCACTCATGAACCAGACAGTACATCGAGTGTCAACAGTGAAGTGGTGGAATTGATTCATAATTGACTGTGATTATCAGAAGATTTTCAGAAGAATGGTTGCTGCTCAAGATTAGTATTAATTCTCTATTAATTAATTAAGTCATATAATTTAATTAAGAAAATAAATTATATCTGCAAAGATTAATTTATTGATTAATTGAATTAATTGATTAATTAATTCAGAATTAATATTAAGAATTTTCAGAAGTTTAATTGGATTAAAAACAGTCTTAAATCAGCAAGACAATTGAAAATGAACTAGCATGATAATCTGGATTGTCATACGGATTGTCATGCCAAGTCATTTCAATAGTCATACCGAAAGTTCTACTGGGAAGGAGATTGTCTTGCTAGTTCAACTGATTGTCATACCGAAAGTCATTGTAGTTCAATCAGATTGTCTTGCTAGTACAATCAATAGTCCTACCGATTGTCTTGCTGAGCTCAGGATTGTCTTGCCAGTATAATGAGAGTCTGTTGATTGATTTAAAAAGAAAAGAAGAAGCAGAAGAAAAATATACACACAGAACACAAGTCAAAAACAAGAACACAGCAAAAAAGAAAAAGAAGACAATATTTCATCCTTCATCTGCAAACTTCAAGATCATAATTTCTAGTTTGTAAAGTTAAATCCAAACCACTAGAAATCTTTATCTTGTTCTTGTGTAACTATCTAGCGGATCAAAATCCCTAGAACTTAATCTCAAATTGCGTTTAGCATTTGAATCTTTTTATTGCAAAAATAGAAAATGTTCATGTCGAATTTATTCTAAATTTATGATAATTAATTTGAGATTAATTCCTTGTAATCGATAAAGTTGTTGTAACACCTTTCAAGTTTAATAATATTCTTATTTAACTTGAATTTTGTTTCACATTTTTATTCCGCATTTAATTCGATTATTTGGAATTGTTTGTATTCAACCCCCCTTCTACAAACACATTGGGACCTAACAAAGGGGGTTGAATGGAATTCTTGAAACTTTTTCTTGAATAAAAATGTCCTAACTCAAATATACATAAGTGTGAATTGATTAACATAATGCGGAATAGTTACTTGAAGTGAATCAAAACACAAGTAATTAAAAACAAGAGTCTTTAAAAACTTTCTGGTGGATTTGAATGATTCCACCAGAGATATATAATATATATCGAGAGAACTCTGTGTGCAAAAAGCTCATAGCTGCTTACAAAATGATAACAACTAAGAACGAGAGAAATGCTAAGAATACAGCTTACAAATGTTTCTCTCTTGGTTGCTTAGTTTCTTAGTTACAATTCTATTGCTGCTTCTTAGTTTATATATCACCAAGATTACAAAGTAATAAGACAGGATAATAAAACAAAAACTATCAAGTCTAATACAATGCTACTTCATTACTCTATTCCAGCATCTTTGAATATCTTCATAATAGCATAAAAATGGCAATGCTTCTTTGTTCTCGAAAACCCAGTTGAATAGGCTACCACATTCCATTTGCATACACTCGATGCATGTGACTGTGTTGTCACTGTCAACAGATATTTGAATTCTTTATCAGTCGGGTATATGATCATCCGTCGAATTCATTGTTGTTTATCCGTCGGGTAGCAATCATGCACTTGACTCCATTTCATTTATGCAGAATTATAAGAGATCATGTATGTACAATTAATCAACCTATTCTGCATTTCTAGTTAAAGTCAACATGACTTAAGTACTACTACAGATTCTAAACAATGTGTATGCAAAAATGTGCTATAGACTTATTGTTACATAAGCTACTCACTCGATGAATAGTAAGTCATCATCCGTCGGGACCAAAATGAGTTATCCGTCGGGACAATAATCCTTATCTGTCGAGTGCTACATTTTCACTTAGTAAAATCTACCAAGGTGTTTTGTTCATGAAATCATCAAGTACACAACATATACACAACAAGATCTCAAATCAATCTTAGATAAATACTTAGCTCCTTTCAGCTGATCAAACAAATCATCGATTCGAGGTAAGGGATACTTATTCTTGATTGTAAGCTTATTGAGTTCTCGATAATTGATATATAACCTCATGCTTCCGTCTTTCTTCTTAACAAATAATACCGGTGCACCCTATGGGGATACACTGGGTCGAATCACTCCTTTTTCCAATAGTTCTTGCAATTGCTTTTCCAATTCCTTCATTTTAACATGTGCCATTATATATGGGGCCTTAGATACTGGTTCTGTTCTAGGTGCTAAGTCGATCACAAACTCAATTTCTCTATCTGAAGGAAGTCCTGGTAATCTATCTGGAAATATGTCTAGAAATTCATTTACCACTGGAATGTCTTCCAGTTTTGTTGGCTCCTGACTTCTATCTATAACATACGCAATGAAGTGCTCATATCCTTGTTGCAGTAACTTTTTAGCTTGAATTATCGTCAAGAACTTCTTTGCTTGCCTCTGACCTTTAAACGTCACCACTTTCTCGTCTGACGTCTTTAAAATTACCTTATTGTTACGACAGTCTATCCGAGCATCATGCTTAGATAGCCAGTCCATTCCTAAAATAACGTCAAACTCTCCTAACTTAAACGGTATCAAGTCAGCGTCAAACTTATTGCCATAAATCTAAATCTCATAGTTCTTATACAATTGGTTCACAGATACACATTCTTGATTTGCTAATTCTACCATCATAATCTTACTTAACAATTCAACTGGGCAATTTAACTTATTAACAAAATCTTGAGAAATAAATGATCGAGTTGCTCCCAAGTCTACTAGCACTTTAGCACATAAAGAATTCACAGTAAGCGTACCTTCCACAACATCAGTGTCCATGATAGCATCTTTCACAAACATGTCATAAACTCTAGCTCTGGGAGGTTCATTCACTATTGGAGTAGCTCCCATGATTCGCAATGTATTTTTGACTGGAGCTGGTGTCTTGCAATCCCTTGCGATATTTCTTGGCTTTCCGCACTTGAAACAGGTATACCCAATTGCAAGAACTTTGCCTGCCTCATTCCTGGTAGTCTGATCCTTGTTGACTTGCTCTCTGGATGGCTGATTACGGCACTCCCTTGAATAGTGCCCCCCTCTGGTTACATCTGTAGCAGACCACATTCAACTTGTTGCAAACTCCACCATGCTTCTTCCCGCAGACTTGGCAATCTGGTATAACTGGCCTTTGCTGGGTTGGCTGGTTCCCAGTGGTTGAATGGTTACCTTGTCCTCCGTTGCCTGTATTATGCCTATTGAAATTCCTCCCGGACTGGAACTTTCCCTTCCTCTGATTGAAGTTTTGAAACTTCCCTGCTTTAGATTGTCCTCCACTCCCTTCAAACTTCCTCTTCTTACTTTCCTTCTCTTTCTGAGACATTTCAATTTCTGTCTCCCCAATCATAGCTTTCTGCACAACTCCCGCATACATGTCCAATTCAAATATGGCCACCTTCCCCCGGATCCATGGCTTAATCCCTTGCTGGAACCTTTTTGCTTTCTTCCTATCAGTGTCCACATATGATGGTACAAACCTTGACAACTCCTCAAACTTACTTTCATAATCTGCCACTAACATATTCCCCTGCTTCAGCTCCAAAAATTTCAATTCTATTTAATACTGAACAAACTGAGGGAAATACTTCTCTAGAAACAACTCCTTGAATCTATCCCACGCAACATCATCAGTACCTTCCAACACTTTAAAAATTTCCCACCAGTAGGTGGCTTCATTCTTCAGATAGTAACTTGCAAACTCAGTCTTCTGTTCCTCCCTCACTTTGACTAAGGCAAATGCCTTCTCAATCTCCTTCAACCAGACTCTTGCCACAATCGGATCTACAGAACCTTTAAACTCTGGTGGGTTCACCGCCTGGAAGGTCTTAAAGGTTACTTGAGGGTTAGTCTGCCTCTGCTGTTGTTGAGTCAGGTGGACTATCTGTTGGGCCAAGATCTAAAAATCTGGACTACAGTTGGGTCTATGGGACCTGGATTCATATTCTGGTTATTGCTGTCTTGGGTATTATTGTTGTTGTTGTTGGTTTCTTCATTTTGGTTGGTAGCACATGGGTTTCTTCTAGGAGGCATTTTCTGTAAAGAATCAAATAACTTATTTAGCCTTTATATTAAAACCCTTTTTATGAAAAGCTTTTGTAAAATAAAAATATCTCTTTTGGAAACATTTTCAATAGTCGAACTAAGTAAATTGCGTGCTTATTTACAGAATATAAACAGTTAGGGTAAAAATACAGGTTAACACAAGAGTTTTATAACTGGTGCAATAAAATAAAATAGGTATAGTAAAGTAGAAGACCATACTGGAAAGGAAAGGTATTGGTGTATATCAAAGTTTGGTGGTACAAGCGCGAAACGTTTTATTGAAGGCAAAGGTACAATAGGCCTATCCATTAGTCAGCAAGTCTTTTTTTTATATTTCCACCAAAAGTCTAATCTTACATATCACACATTATTATATATATATCAGCTGTCACATCATCTCTGTCGTCTAGTTTCAAGTACTCTCCGGGTCACCTTAATCTCATTCCGAAATTCCTTCACATTCCTGCTGACATCTATAGTCCTGATATTGTGTTGTAGTTCCCGGATATGTGCCCTACAGGGCTTCTTGCTTCAAAAGAAGAGCCTCATACTAGAGATTACTAAGGAAATTCATTATCATAGAATACCAAATAAAATTTTAAAATCAAGGAAATCGAACGAGAAGGAATAGTGAAGAAGATGTAGGTATGAATGAGAGCAACCATACAAGTACATAAGATGGTCAGTCTTAGTACCACATAGTTCATAACACATAATTCAATGGCGTCCCACCAGACCCTTTTGTCACACAGACAAATAGTCAACGCATATGCATTGTTTGCCCCAATCGTCCGATAGAATCACCGAGGAAAGAAATAATGTTTAGATAGAAAAAATTCATAAATAGGGAAGGATAGAATCTGAGTTATAATGGGACCAACAAAATCCGAAGATGCACCCGCAGCCGAATGTCCAACATGTTGGATTTTTAATCGCAGCGGGGCGTGGAAAAATACTTTTACACACACAAAATCCAAATAAAAGCATATAAATCGTGAATAAAAATTCGAGGGATCGAATCTAACCTTTTAAAATAATTCGGAGACAACGATCAGAGATCCTTAGCAGTTGCTCCTCAAGTGTGAAGCACTCTACCGGTATCCACCAAGAAAACGAGTTTTAGGAGGAGGAGGAGGTGGAGAGAATTTGGTTTTCTGAAACTTTTGGGTTTCTCGGGTTAGAATAAAATAGGCTCTATAATAGTGTATTTATAGGCAAAATTTTCAACTGAAATTTTCCCATAAATAATATTATTATTATCCCATTTATTATTCTCATTAATAATTAAAACACCTTTTAATTATTAATCCTTTTTCTAAACACTTTAGAAATAATTCTCTCTCTTGATTTAATTTCCAAAAATTAAATCCTTAATTAATAATATTAAGAACTTTTCTTAATTAATTTATAATCAATTAAATCTCATTTAATCAATTATTAAATTTGCCAATTAATTATTTATTTCACAAATAAATAATTATTAGCCATTATTAATTAATTCCTCCACCATAAAATCATTCTCTTTTTATGGTGTGACCCTGTAGGTTCAATATTAAGCCGGTAGTAGAAATAAATAATAATAAAACTATTTTATCATTATTTATATAAATTCTCTAATTTATTAAATATGATTAATTAATTAATCACATTTATTCTACATCGTGAGTGATGCTTCTCAACATATCGCGACTATCCGGATAATATGAATTCACTGCTTAGAATACCAAGAACCTGTCAGTGAATAGTTACCGTACAATAAACTCCTTCTACCCTACAATGTCCCGATTAAATACAAGGCATGGATCTCGTGTCAAGCCTATCTAATTTAATCACTTGCTTACCATTTACTATGCGTAGTTCTATGCAAATTAGAAACTCCTTTCTAATTTCATTCACTCTGGCCAGAGATTCCTGAACTAGCATAAGTGGATCAGCCTTGAACATTCGCTTCCTTCACTGGAAGGGGTAGATCCTTTATTGATCATACACTATCTTCGTGTACAAATTCCTATACCCAGAAGAGCCCTAATAATTGTCCCTGGAGACTAAGGACTAAACCAAAGCATAGTTCAGTGTACACAAGATGACTATGATGACCTCAAGTCTAAGGATACTTGTACAACTATCACTAAGCGAACAACTGCTGACACGTGAGTGAACTCCATCAGTTGTTCAGCTTGGCGAGTCATGTTCAGTGAACTTATTCTATAATAAGTACCTACATACTAGCTATAGTGTCACCACACAAATGTCTATGAGAACAGACATCCTTCATAATGAAGCAAGCATAGTATGTACCGATCTTTGCGGATTATTAATTACCAGTTAGTAATCCTATGACCAGGAACTATTTAAGTTTAGAGTTATCATCTTTTTAGGTCTCACTATTATGATCTCATCATAATCCATAAAAAGCTTTACTCTAAACTATGGTATATCTTATTTAAACACTTAAATAGATAGAGCTCGTAATAAAAAACAAAACATGTCTTTATTAATATCAATGAAATCAAAACAGATTACATAAAGAGTTATTCCTAAATCCTAATACCTGATTGGACTTAGGACATATTCCTTTCAATCTCCCACTTGTACTAAAGCCAATCACTCTGGTATCTAATACCCATCTTGACGATCAAAGTGACTTTCATAAAGTAGCTTTGTGAGTGGGTCTGCTATGTTGTTATGTATGTCAACTCTAATTCAATACAATACAAGAAATGTTACCGCGCTCCCACTAACCCTTTTGTAGACACATGGTTCATCCATATTTTTGATAAAATCAAACTCTTTGATTGTCTCATCAAAACGAATGTTCCATCTTTCGAGAAACTTGCTTTAAACCACATTAATCGCAAGCAAAATCCGAACTGATTTTAACAGGGCTACATGTAAAAAGTTTCATCAAAGTCAATCCATTGCCTTTGTTGAATTCTTTTGCCACAAGCCTGGCCTTATAGGTCTCCACCTGGCCATCTGCTATAATCTATCTTTTGTATACCGTATACATAGATTCCATTCTGGATTTCATGGCACTATGCCATTTCTTTGAGTCAACACTACTCATAGCCTCATTATAGGTCACAGGGTCATCATCATCAAATGATTGACAAATCATTGTCATTCTCAATGACAAGGCCATAATACCTCTCAGGTTGGCGAGACATTCTCCCTGATCTATGAATGGGCTGTTCCACAAAAGGTTGTTCAGTCAAAACAGGTGTTTCCAATTTGATCCGTAGTAGTTTGTGCTTCTTGAACTTCATCAAGTGTAATTTTGCTCCCACTGTTTCCTTCAAGGATAAACTCCTTTTCCAAGAAGGTAGCATATCTGGAGATAAACACCCGATGATCGGTGCAAAAGTAATACCCTAAAGTCTCTTTAGGATATCCCACAAAACTACATTTTACGGATCGATATTCCAGCTTATCTGGGTCAACTTTCTTGACATAAGCTAGACATCCCCAAACCTTAACGTGTTTAAGACTCGGTTTCCTTTCTTTCCATATCTCATATGAAGTTTGAGGAATAGATTTGGAAGGCACCATATTCAGTAAATATGCCGAGGTTTCCAATGCATAACCCAATAGGAATACTGGAAGATTTGCATAGCTCATCATGGACCGAACTATGTCTAACAAAGTTCGATTTCTCCTTTCAGATACTAATCTGGAGGAGTCCACTGGGAGACTATACCATTTATTTAGAGATAATCTAGAAACACTCCATTAAAGTATTTACCACCTCGATCTGATCGAAGAGTTATAATACTATGTTTGGTTGTTTCTCCACTTCATACTTATATTCTTTGAACTTTTCAAAGACCTCAGACTTGTGTTTCATCAAACACATATCCGAATCTAGATCTATCATCTATGAAAGTAATGAAGTATGAAAATCCACCCATGGCTTGCTTAGACATTGGTCCACATACATCTGTGTGTACCATTCCTAGCAAATTTGCAGTCCTCTCTCCATGTCTACTAAATGGAGACTGCAGTGCCACTATGAAGTGAGATTTTCATCATCCCTTTTCTTTTATTAGTTTGTTCAATCTGAAATAAATTATGTCACATATATTCAGACCATTATTTAAAGTACCACGTCCATAAAGAATATTATCTCTAAGAATAGAACATTCATTATTCTCAATAATAAATGAAAATCCAGTCAAGTCTAACTTGGGAATAATATTCCTCACAATCGAGAGAACAAAATAACAATTATTTAAAATAATGGTCTTGCCCGTAGGCATATGTAAATGAAATGATTCTACATCTACAGCAGCAACTCTTGCTCCATTTCCATCAGTAGAATCACCTCCTCTTCCTCAAGAGTCCTACTTCTCCTTGGTCCCTGCAACAAATTGCAGATATGAGAACCACAGGCGGTAACTAATACCCAAGTAGAAATGACATATTCACTTCTATCATGAACATACCTGAATCAGAAGCGGTAGTCTCACTACCCTTCTTCTTCAATTCTACAAGGTAAACCTTGCAGTTCCTCTTCCAGTGCCCCACCTTGTTACAGTGAAAGCAAACAACTTTGCTCTTGGGGTCTTCAGCTTTTGGTGGAACCGGCATTTTCTCACCCACTTTCTTCTTCTTGGAAGAGTTCCTCTTCCTTTTCTTAGGATTGGAACCTTCACCAATTAGAAGAACAGAACTCTTCTTAGGGGGAAAATTCGATTCCGCAGTCTTCAACATGTTGTGGAGTTCAGGCAGGCTGACATCCAACTTATTCATGTGAAAGTTCACAACAAACTGCGAGAACGAACTCGGAAGCGATTGCAAGACCAAGTCTTGGCTCAGCTCCCCATCCATGGCAAAACCAAGTTGTCCAAGACGTTCAATCAAATTGATCATCTTAAGTACATGGTCATTTACAGATGATCCCTCAGACATCCTACAACCGAACAGCTCCTTCGATATCTCATATCGAGCTGTCCTCCCTGCCATATCATACAACTCTTGTAGATGCATGAGGATAGTGTGAGCATCCATATGCTCATGTTGCTTCTGTAGCTCAATGTTCATGGAAGCTAGCATGATGCATTGTGCAACATTTGCATCATCTATCCACTTACGATACATAACATGTTCATCATTATGTGCATCACTAGCAGGTTCAGTAGGCTTAGGTGAGTCAATCACGTATTCCAGTTTCTCAATCCTGAGAACAATTCTCAAGTTTCGAAGCCAGTCAGCATAATTAGGACCAGTCAATTTGTGAGCATCCAGTATGCTCCTGAGTGATAGTGCAGAAGACATAACGTACAAAGTAAATCTGTAAATGATAAACACATAACAACACTTAGCAAATATTCGATTTCATTTCAAAACACTATATGAATCGGGTCTTTATTCATAAGTGGCTCCCACTAGTTTTCCTAATTTATTCAACCCCCTACGTGAAAAATTAAGCGTTCATAATGCTAGTGGGAATAGGGATCCTACATTCCATCACACAACCCCGACTGTGGCACGAAACGCCATGTAATGTTCAATAGGCAGACAACTCTTGTCAATTACATCTAATGTTATTCCCTAATCAAACTTTAGCCTCTTGAATAATTGAGTCACGGCTGTGGCACGACAAACTCAATATTCTAAGTCAAGTCTAACCCAATATTCCGTACAGTTGAATCAGTCCCCAAAGGCCCACGGCTGTGGCACGTAACGACCTTTAGATTCTTATTCAATGTACACATCTCTATGTAATAGACAAGTATTTCTTATTTCAAAATCAAAGCCCTCGGTTGTGGCACGAAATGACAATGATTCAAAAATAAGAACTACTTTCTATCATGTTGGAAGGCTATGACCGACACAAGCCCGTTGTGTCATTGGCCAATTACTACTTGATATTATTTAATTTTAGAGGGATTATATTACGTTACAATCATAATCATATTATAAAGAAATTCTTCCTTTTAAATTAAATATTTCAAATCAATAATCAATAATCAGATGATTCCCAGATCGGGTGGAGCATTGTCAAGAGGCGTCACTTAATAACCCTTTCTTACATATAAAAATCTGTTGTTGACAGAATCATCCTTTCTCTCATATCGAAAATTCATATTTAATTACGTGTTTCACAAACACAAGAATCTCATGATTGTATTCATAATATTATTCTTAAGGTTATGAAACAATTTCATTATACTAGGTTGTCTAACAAACGCCTTATGTTTATTTAAGTTCACCTAAATCTATCATCGCATGATAAACTAAGCATATATTACATATATCAACATGAATAAACATCAAGGTAGGCATGTTATATCATCTGGCACATAGAACTAAGCATTATACATCTCTATGTATCACATGAAGCATTTAAAAGCAATTAAAACAGTCAAAAACATCTTTAAAACACTTCATGGAAATATAAACAGTTCAAAACTTTTATATAAACTAAAATTGATCACTCCATTAGATCCGTCTCGGAAAAACGAATCCAACGGTATATTGCACGCCCAAAACGGAGTTACGAATCTCCCAGAAAATCAATTTTAATGTCAATAGAGGGCTGTAACGCATTTCGGTGATGCGTTACACCCCTTTTAAGCCATTAAAGGGTGTAACGCATTCCGTAAATGCGCCACAGGTGTGTAACGCATTCCCTGAATGCGTTACACCCCTATATTTTTTTTTATTTATTTCAGCAGCCGCCGCCGCCATGGAATTCCGTGCTGCCAGACCTTGTCAGACCTGCCGTTTCTGTCTTCTTCTTTTCCGTGTCTCACACCACAACAGCAAAACAGCAGCATATATATACTTTTATATAATTTATATATATATATATATGATTATTTAATTACGAATTTTAATTACAAGAACTTCAAAAATTCATAATAAAAAATCTATACATCCTAAAATTATGAAAAAAATACCCAGACGATCTACAACACTTGTAGAACCCAGATCAACAATCAAAATTATTATGAGAAACGATTTCTCATCAGACAAAATTAATCCATGATATAACTTGTAAAAATCATAATTAATTCATACAAGCACATAAAATTCTGAAATTTTTACCACAGATCTATATGCATACAACCTATGCTCTGATACCATTGTTGGATTTTTAATCGCAGCGGGGCGTGGAAAAACACTTTTACACACACAAAATCCAAATAAAAGCATATAAATCATGAATAAAAATTCGAGGAATGGAATCTAACCTTTTAAAATAATTCGGAGACAACGATCAGAGATCCTTAGCAGTTGCTCCTCAAGTGTGAAGCACTCCACCGGTATCCACCAAGAAAACGACTTTTAGGAGGAGGAGGAGGAGGTGGAGAGAATTTGGTTTTCTGAAACTTTTGGGTTTCTCGGGTTAGAATAAAATAGGGTCTATAATAGTGTATTTATAGGCAAAATTTTCAGCTGAAATTTTCCCATAAATAATATTATTATTATCCCATTTATTATTCTCATTAATAATTAAAACACCTTTTAATTATTAATCCTTTTTCTAAACACTTTAGAAATAATTCTCTCTTGATTTAATTTCCAAAAATTAAATCCTTAATTAATAATATTAAGAACTTTTCTTAATTAACTTATAATCAATTAAATCTCATTTAATCAATTATTAAATTTGCCAATTAATTATTTATTTCACAAATAAATAATTATTAGCCATTATTAATTAATTCCTCCACCATAAAATCATTCTCTTTTTATGGTGTGACCCTGTAGGTTCAATATTAAGCCGGTAGTAGAAATAAATAATAATAAAACTATTTTATCATTATTTATATAAATTCTCTAATTTATTAAATATGATTAATTAATTAATCATATTTATTCTACATCGTGAGTGATGCTTCTCAACATATCGCGACTATCCGGATAATATGAATTCACTGCTTAGAATACCAAGAACCTGTCAGTGAATAGTTACCGTACAATAAACTCCTTCTACCCTACAATGTCCCGATTAAATACAAGGCATGGATCTCGTGTCAAGCCTATCTAATTTAATCACTTGCTTACAATTTACTATACGTAGTTCTATGCAAATTAGAAACTCCTTTCTAATTTCATTCACTCTGGCCAGAGATTCCTGAACTAGCATAAGTGGATCAGCCTTGAACATTCGCTTCCTTCACTGGAAGGGGTAGATCCTTTATTGATCATACACTATCTTCGTGTACAAATTCCTATACCCAGAAGAGCCCTAATAATTGTCCCTGGAGACTAAGGACTAAACCAAAGCATAGTTCAGTGTACACAAGATGACTATGATGACCTCAAGTCTAAGGATACTTGTACAACTATCACTAAGCGAACAACTGCTGACACGTGAGTGAACTCCATCAGTTGTTCAGCTTGGCGAGTCATGTTCAGTGAACTTATTCTATAATAAGCACCTACATACTAGCTATAGTGTCACCACACAAATATCTATGAGAACAGACATCCTTCATAATGAAGCAAGCATAGTATGTACCGATCTTTGCGGATTATTAATTACCAGTTAGTAGTCCTATGACCAGGAACTATTTAAGTTTTGAGTTATCATCTTTTTAGGTCTCACTATTATGATCTCATCATAATCCATAAAAAGCTTTACTCTAAACTATGGTATATCTTATTTAAACACTTAAATAGATAGAGCCCGTAATAAAAAACAAAACATGTCTTTATTAATATCAATGAAATCAAAACAGATTACATAAAGAGTTATTCCTAAATCCTAATACCTGATTGGACTTAGGACATATTCCTTTCACAACAGAGTCAGAATCAGCAAGTAGAGGTCCTTGAATAGGTGATCTCATACTTGGAGGTAGAATAGTTCGCATTGGTGCAACCGTCTCAACATGTATTATGGTTGACACTGCTGGAAGAACATGACATGGATCAGATGACGGTCCTCCGAAAGAAGGCTCCGGGTAATCAGATGATATCGAAATAAAGGAATCTGCCATCGCTGCTATCTGAAAATCACGTTGCTAGATAAGAATCTCGAATCTCATCATGAATCATACTAAAGCCTATTATTTAGTCATACTCAACTTCTCGACATTCTATTTCTTTATTTCCTAATACTAAACTTAACCCTCTACCCATTCCCGACAATCTAGGCTTGTGGAAGTGACTTTAAACCTGGCTCTAATGCCAAACCTGTAACGCCCTCCAAACCCGGGTCAGAAGTTTGGGGTCCACAAAACACACACACAAACACACACACCATATTAAACCTATTTATGAATATAATAATATATATGAAATGACCCTACTTACCATAATCCACGGATCGACGCAGTTAAAAGTATTTCCACAAGCCCTAAACTTATTTATATTACAATCGTACCAAATCCCAGTTTATTTTTCTTACAATTGAAGTTTAAACTTTATTACACACTATCAACACAACCAAGCCAAACATCAGCTGCTAGCCTATTCCATTTCAACCTGAATACCTAGCTCGCACACTTGTCTGAGAATCCTCGCTACCACCTGTTTCCTTTTTCACTGGAAAATAATATAAACAGATTTGCGAGAGTGAGCTAACTAGCTCAACAAGTCATAATGACAGTCACTGAGATTAACAATGATCAATTGAAATGATATAAGGAATCAAATTTGCTGATAAGCAATGATTAGAATTGGATATTCACTTTTATTTTAAAAACCAAGGTTAGGCTGCTGATCAGTCACGCACTAACCTTGATCAAGGCTCCCAGCTTTGCTCTATATACTGGATCCAAGCACACATTGGCCTATTATGACCACGAATCTGGTCCGACCACGAATCTGGTCCAACCACGAATCTGGTCCATATTTGAAAACAATCCAATTCCAGAATAACAATATGATAAAAAATGTAAATCAATAAACTGAGTTATAAACAACATTTATCTTGAAGCGTAGGATGATATGTAATTCCATGAAATAACAAAGAAACCATAAAGGTTGGGTTTCAATCAAGGAAAGAATCAGAAAGTAGAAGACCTAAGGGTTCAAGAGTTACAAGAATTGGTTTTCTGTTACACAAGATATAAGGGTTGGTATGTTAAGCAATCTCATATCAAGAATCAGTATGTGGTAGATATGTATTTGTGGAGTAGTATCGTATAGGTGTGGTTTCTATTTGGAAATTCAATAATCAATGGTTTACAAAGAATAAGGCTTATGGCTCAAGATAGAAATGAATCAGGGTTTAGGGTTAAGTACTTCAAAGCACTTGCAATATAGAATAAGAACTATTTGGAAAAATTACAACATAAAGAAGAGAGATCGAGAATACTTGCAATTATAGTGCAAGAAAGTTCAAGGATACTAGCCTTATCAATCCGCTTTTACTTTACTAACACTTGCAATTGGTTATTACTCTCCAATCACTTGTTTTCCCTTTCTACGTCTCGCTTCCTATGTTAAACATCACATGCACTTATCAATACTACTTCTCATCACATTTTATTCATTAAAAGCTTCTAACTACCCTTCGTTTTACCCAAATCCGACGTATGGATTGAAAGTTAGGAATAAAACAGTCAAACAATGCACGTACAATCATATAATACGTAGCACGTAAGATATTTGATTAAAATAATTATTCAAAGAAGATTCAGGGTTAAAATAATTTTTCAGGTATTTATCACGAATTTTTGACTATTTTTCGGGATTAAAACGGGTCTCCGAATCATTTTATAATTAAATAACAGGGTTTGAAAAACCCGAATCTGACTTTTAAAATGATTTAATACTAATTATAGAGTTTTTGAAAATAATTTTAAATAAAATTTTAAAGCTCAAAACTATTTTTCAAGATTTTTAAATTAATTTTAAATAATTAAATCTAATTATTAAATCAATTAAAATCTATTAATAGTTAATTAAATTAATTAATCAATTAATCGATTAATTAAAGTTATTAAAAACTAATTAAAATTAATTAATAAAATAAATGAGATTTATTTTTAATTAAATAAATAATTTAAAACAATTTTATGAATTAAAAATAATTTTCCAGAATTAAAATAATGATTTTAGGAAATTTAAAACAATTTTTGAAAATAATTTATAAAAAGAAATCTGAATTCTGAAGGAATTTAAAACAAAAATCCAGAATTTTTAAGGTTCTGGAAACTTTAGGGGCTAAAGTGTAAAAACAAGGTTTCAGAAAAATTTTAGGACAAAAATGGATTGAAGTCGGGTCAGACCCTGGTCACAGGCGACCCGAACGGGTCACCCGCTCTGCTGAAGAACACCGGCAGTTTGCAGATTCCGGCCAGGCTAAATCCGACAAAAACACGGAAGATTCTTGCCTGTTTTTTATCCTAATTAACCCCCTACTGATCCAAAAACACAACCCATAACTTGTTACTCTCACAGGCGTTCCCGATTATCTTCCCCGGTGAAACTGCCATTATCGCCGGTGAAACTTCGAGCTTTTCCGGCGATACTTTTCTGGCATCAAACACAGAAATCAAGCACATGACTGATCTTGTTTTTAAACGATCTATTCACTGGTCTTGCTCAATCGAACCCAGATTCAACAGATTAAAAGTTCTCAATTTTAATTAAGAACATTCAATGAATTAAAACCCTAATTTCTTTAATCCGATAATCAAACAACAATTTGGGCATGTTATTGAACTCCATATTTAAAGTATAATATACCAAAATGACCAGAAAAATATTATCTACACGATTCTAGCATCAAATCATATCAACAACATCAAGAACAAATTTTCATAATTTAATCTTTAAATAATTCGAAATAAAACAATTAAATAAAAAACCTTGATTGATGCACCAAAATAGTTGATTGATTTAGAAAGAGTTTTTCGAGAGTTTTGATTTGATATATTGCACGCTTGAATAGGAGTTCGATAACGCATTTGTTTGTGCGTTTGATTTTCAAGAACATAACATTTTTAGGGTTTTTCTCTGTAAATTAATGGTTTTGACTGACTGATTGTGATTATATGACCAAAATGACACAATAAAAGGGCTATTTATATTTATAGAATATTGGATCGTGTTGGATCGTATTGGATCGTTAAATTAGTTGATTAGCCGCTAAGTAACTACAAAAATGATCCGATTTAATACTTGTATTGGATAATTATCCAAACTGAGCTTTTTATAAAACACTTTATATGAAAATAATGTAATATTATCTCGTCTTTCGAGAATACGGGGTTGGTTGATATATCGAAATAATTATCGTATTGAAAATTGTGCGCCGGGACGCGCACGGGTCAAACCGTAATCCGAATCGAAAAAGTCAAAACACGGAAAATGTCCGGGATTACCAGATTAGTTTAAGAAGGAGTTTTCGGACGAGTTTCGGGTTGTAAAAACTTAAAAACGGTTGAAGTTGGACGATTCCCGGCTTTATAAAAGAATTTTGCAATTATTCAGAAAATAATTAATAAATTCATAAATTCATATAAAATCATATAACACTCCAAAATTTACCAGAAAAATATCACAGTTATCTATATTTTATTTTGGACATAATAAAATTAACATACTCACATTTAATCATATATATACATCTATTTATCAATATTAATCAATCGATAATTCACCAAAAATTACATAATATTCATATAATAATAATTTATTAATAAAGTAATTACACGTGATATCCCGGATATTACACAAGCCCTAACATATCCTCTATATCAGTTTGATATCTCATTAGAACTAGACTATTTTCCAAATCTTTAGTAGGATTCCTATAGTACATACAAAATAGTCAACTATGACCTATAACTTTAGTTCGAGCTCTCAAATTATCATAAGTCAATTCCCCTTCAGATTCAAAATAGTACAGTGTCACTCGACCACCAACATATTCAGTTCGTGGTGCCCATTTTAACCTCCCACCATGATATAAGGTTAAATTTATGATACCATCACCCTCAACAGCAAAATAAATCATGTATAAGCACATTTAACAACGGGGATACATAATTTAGTCTCTACAAAAACACCCACATATTTATCACAACATGCAACATCAATGTACTTCATATATACACAGAACCCAACTATTTAACAATATAAGTATCATTAAAGGCTAACTCATACAAATACAAAGACGATCAATTAAAAATCAGAATGATAGTTTAAGAAATCATACCAGTAGAGAGTTCATCTGAATCGCCCATGATTTCAGACCAGTAAACGTCGTTGATCAGATGAAAATCAGAATCAAAAAGGTTAGATGAAAATTAAAGGGTTGAAGGAGAGGAAAAGATAAGGGATTTTATGTTTGTATACTTAAAGTGTCTGAATATCGGGTGTTAAAGACTTAATTAACCCTACCAATTTGGGCTGCTCTGTAACGTTAATAAAGCCCAACTCGGCCCAAGGGTTAATATGTATGTTTTGGATACCGGGGGGCGAAAATGTATGACTTTAAAGATAAAGGGTTTATGGGTGTACGGGTGCAAACCTCAAGGCTCAAAAGGTCATTAATCCTTTACTTTTACCATAATCCACTTCACATGGCGTAAAGATTCAAACTAATGGAGCTCACTAGTCAAGTTAGTGTTTTGGTAGATTCTAACAACAAAAAACTAAACAAGCTGCTGCAATATTTATTTAATAAACAATATTAAGCCATCATATTCCTACCAAATCGGCTTAGCCAAAAAGACGAATGAAAACATTTAAAAACACTTACCATTTTTAATTCCATAAGCCCATCATTTGATAAATTAGCAGCAATCCTACATACACTGTCTCCACTATCAGACATCCATTTCTCAATCAAGTCCTTACATAACTATAATTCACAAAAACACTCACATAAGTAACAAAAAAAGTACACACACAAACATAAACACACAACACATGAACTTAAAAAAACCAACCATGTTTTCAGATAATCTGAGCTGAAAAACACCATCCGGGTTATCAAATTCTTGAAAAGGGTCCTCAGAAACACTATTTAATCCAACAAAATAAGCACTATCAACTACTTTAACAATACTATTAGCCCTTAAAAAACATGGGCTAGCCCACTTAACCTTCTAGGAGATAAAATGGGGCGAGAAAGCACTCTATTCAGCCTCGGAGTGACTGCACTGTCAATCTCCAGCGATGACGGAGATTTCCGGTGTTGTCGTTGCTTGAGATATAGCTGAAAGAAATAAAAGAGAGTGCAGGGAATAACTGAGCCTAAAACGAGAACCGCGGCCTTGAACGACGCCTTGGAGGGGTACAATTACTCTCATAGCTCCGTCGTTGACGGTGGTGATTGGGTGGTGGGGTCGCTAGAGAAGTGATAGAGTGTCATGGAGACATTGGTGAGTAGGACGGAACCTACAATAGAGTGTACGATATATGTGAAGCTCCTACATAAAATTATTTCCTCTGTTTTAAATTTAAATTTAATTTTTCATTTGGATGAGCTACAATAAAAATTATAACAAGAGGATATGGTATAGATACGCAAAACATTTTAACATATAATTCGATTTTCAATATTGGTTTCAATAATTTTAAATTTTGAACTAAATTTCAAATTCAAAATATAAAAATATCCCTTATCCAATATATAGGGTCTAGATTTGTTATGAAAATGGGAATAATGTTTCATAGATTAGCTCAACAAAACTTCCTAGAAATAGAAAAAAATTCTAATAAACTGGAACTTTGTTGTAATTACTGAAAATTACATATATTTTTAAAAATGTCATTACTTTTATATACCGAAAATCACATATTTTTCATGTAGGTTTTCCAAACTAATATCAAAAACCTTATTTTCTAGGAAGGGACCTGTTCCCTGACAATCGTGTGTCAGGGAAATGTTAACCGACACATCATTTCCTGACCGTTGGAGCATTTTTTTTTTAAAATCCCCTTTTCGCGCATAATATCCGCGAAAATGAGAGTTTCCGCGTATATTATGCGCGGAACGGTTGTTCAGTCCGCGGATATTAAGCGCAGAACGACTGTACTTGCATTTTAAACCCCTAAAACGATCACACTTTCTTTTTTGTGTATTTTTTGTCAAATTGGAGAGCAAATTTGGGAGAGCAAATTGGTAAGCTAAATTTCTTGCTTTTTCTTATTTTAATTATGGATAAGATGTTTTCTAGGTTTGAAGGTAGAATTTTTTTGAAAAGAAGTGATAAAGTGATTCATAATATTGTAAATAATGAAGTTGTTGATGTTAGTGGTAGTTGCTTGCGTAATGATAACGTAGATTATGTGAATCTTGTTGATGACTACGATGGATATGTTTTTGTTAGTGAACATAGGTTTTAAAATGAAATTTTGCATGAAAATTGTGAGTTTATGCATGATAGTAGTGAGACTAGGGATAAGAGTGTTGTTGGAGAAGAAGATATTGTAATTCCTTTCTTGAGTCAAAATTTCCTTAATTTAGTAGTCACGAAAAATGTAATTAGGGCTTACGCTTTAAAAAAATGGGTTTGCAATTAAGGTCCAAAATACACAAAGGCATGTGGAAAAATCAATATATGCCCGTACTTATGTTTATAATTTAGCGGGAAAAAACCGCGGTAAAGAACCCGTAGAGGATGAAGAAGTTTTGATAGGAAGTGTCGGTAGTGCGAAGAAGAAAAGGCGTAGAGATAAACTTCTTAGAAGTGGATGTAAATTTAGGATTTATGTGATTAATAGGCAAAATACAAGGCATTGGGAGATAACGTTCTTGGAATTAAATCACAATCACGATGTTGTGTCGCCATCTAAGATGAGTTTGATTAAAAAAGAGCGACATGTAACCGCCACCCAAAAGAATTTAATTAATCCATGTTTCAGGTATCACACCTAGACAACAAATGAATATATTTGGAAAAATTCATAGAGGATAAGAGCAAGTAGGGTTTCATGCCCAACATTTGAGAAATGTCGTGCGTGATTTTAGAAAGGATAATTTGGGTGTGAATGATGCTCAGGCGGGATTCGATTTGTTACATCGGTTAGGGAGGAAAGTGGATGAAATATTTTTATTTGGACTCTAATTGATGAAGAAGGAAGATTGAATTGCCTTTTATGGGTTGACCCTCGGTCGTTGTTGGCCTAAAAAAATTTTGGTGATGTGGTTGTGTTCGATACAATATATCGAATAAATAGGTATGCTATATCGTTTGTGCCTTTCACTGGGGTGAATCATCACTATCAATCGGTTCTCTTTGGATTTGCACTAATGCGTAATGAATTGAAGACTACATTTGAGTGGGTTTTGGGTACTTGGTTAGAGGCTGTTGATGGAAAATCACCTTTGGCTATTATCACTGATCAAGATCAAGCCATTAGGGGGGCAATTCAATCTCAACTACTGAACACGACACATTTGTTGTGTTCGTGGCACAATAGTAACAAATTTCGGGAGAAGCTCTCAACCTACCATGCAAAGGAAGAATTTAAAGGTGACTTCAACAATTACATATATCACTCGTTGACTGAAGAATTTTTTGAGGATAGGTGGAAAGCATTGATCTTGAAATATATATTGGAAGATAATATATGGTTGCAAGGCTTGTATAATTTGAAGCATAAGTGGATCGATGCTTATACACGAAACATTTTTTCCGCGGTAAAAAACAACATCGGGAAGTGAAGGAATGAATGCCTTTTTTGATGCTTATGTAGGGTCTTGCACGGGGTTGAAAGAATTTGTTGATAGTGCACAAAAAGCTTTAGAAAGATAATTCATGTGTGAGAAAGAAGAGGATTATAATACACGTCACAAAATTTGTTGCATGCAAATGAAGACCGCCTTAGAGCACCATGTCGCTTCCATTTATACCAAAGAGATGTTTAAAAGATTTCACGACCAATTGGTTGAGGCCGCAAAGTACTTTGTGGAAAAGGATAGAGATCGTTCCTTAAAAGATGTGGATGATATGTACTACAAATGTTATCGACCATTAATGTTTGAGTCTAAGAGATCCACTTACCTTGTTATCTTCAACAAGTTGTCATTAAGGGGTTCTGGCATATGTAGAATGTTTGAGCATTCGAGCACGCCTTGTCGTCATATTATTGCCATTTTGACAAAGAGGCGTGTGGCCGAATTACCGGAACATTTTATGAAATGAGGGTGGACTAGGGATGCCAATAGAGTTGGTGGTGTGTTGTCATATCACATGCCCGGAGATGATGCCCCATCCCATTATTTGACTCCAATGGAAAGATTTAATCACATGACTTTGCTCATTATGGGGTTTAGTCAAAGTTGCATGGCATCGAAGGAACGTTATGAGTATGTCGTGAGAGTTATTTATCGAGAGACCGAAATTATTGAGAAAATGCCCGTTGATGGGGTGGAACGTCTTGGGAGAGAATTTGCTACCAAAATAACTCAAGAAAGTGGAGAGAAGTTGCATGAAACTATTCTTGACCCCGTTGTTTCAAAAACTAAAGGGCGGAAAAAAGAGCACTAAATTAAAAGTCCCGTTGAGGAACTTGCAAGAAAAAAAAGGGAATGCGAACATTGCAACATTGAGGGACATGATACTAGAAAATGTTAGTGTAAGTGGAAGAATTAAGAAAAAGTCAAAGTGGCCAATTATAATTCAAATTTTATATAACATTCTCTTATATATTGCTTTTGTTGTGCTTTACACTTATATTGGTTTTAGTAGGTCTACCTTATTTTACTAATATGCATTTCTTGTTATATGTAGGTGAAATTGGCAATAATTCGGATGACGAGTCAATGTCTCACATTAGCAACTCATTCTCTGACTCGGACTCCGAATTGGAGGATTGTATGTCACCAACATTTAGTGAGTTAGATGTAATCGCCCGTGAATGGACCGACGAAATAGCACAGTTTAATGAAGCACCTCCTCAAGTGGAGGAAGAGGACACAGAGTGGCACCCTCTTGAATAAGAGGCATACCATTCAAGGGTTTGGGTCGAAGCATGCCATTGGTTAACCCTTTCTTGCAAGTTTGAAGAGTGTGGAGTAATATGCCGTTTACTTTCTCCCCATTTTGAACTTGGGTAGGGAGTCCCCCCATGGCCCATGAAGACTATCCGAATAGGATGGCAGTAATTTTGTGGAATGTGATAGGATCGTGGACATACGTAAGTTGAAGCCTCGTGAGGGTGCCACCCGGGACCAAGTCCGCATTGAACACGTCAAGGGTTGGTGTGTAAAGCATAATGTAATGTAACATGTAATCAAGGAATTATAACTCAACATGAAACAGAAACAGATAAACAATATTAAATTGTGAAGCACAACAACCCTAAATATGAAGACATGATATATACAAAGAATCAAAAGATGCAAATGACTCTCTAAGTCCACAATCAAGTCATGGGAAGAAGTTCATTAACATGTTCATACATCCATGAAGAATAAGACGTCAAAGGACTTCCAGTATCGGTTACATGGTTTGATTAGAAGTATTAAAGATCAGGGGTTCAGGGTTTGAAGCAAGAAATAACCATCCAGGATGTATCAGTCCAGTATTGCAAAATGAATTGAATTTAGATCAATCAATGTTAGTTGTTTGTGAACCAGACCAGTGCACCAAACATCAACATGTAAGAAAAGGTTTTCATTCAATGTCACAGAAGAAATGGTTCATTGATACATGTAACACCCCCAAATCCGGGGTCGGGAATTCGGGTTGTCACGAGTTCCATTTCCCTTATCAATACTTAATCTTAACAGTCAACCAACTACTGCGTACTGTGACCCCACAATACACACACACACACCACAAGTTATAGTCTCAGAGATGAATATCCAAAAATATGACAAGTCATTTTATTCCACAATTATAAGCCATTACACCTAAAAAGGGTTTCTGAATAAATTTTACATATTCTTTGTCATTATTACAATTCATAAATATACATAAGTCTGGTACATCAGAAGTTGAAAGCCTAGCCTATTGGTAATTCCTACCTCAGCTACAGCGGCATCAACGCCTACAGGAAACTGCAGAACATTTCCTATCCGCTCGCAAATTGGGAGCTTGGTCCTGTTCATCTTGTCTATCTGTTGTTGTGTGTTGAAAAAAGAAAGCAAGGGTGAACAACAAGCCCACCGAATTAATATGTATAATAATTTATAATATATGAGCATTCTCATAGTACTCATGAAAGTCTTGGTCTAGAAGAAATGAACCAAGTTTGATATCTTAACGCGACCAAGTCGCACAATAATCAGTATATATGTATATATACTTTTCAAAATCTTGGAAATCCTCTTCCATGCATAATATACATAGGGTTCCAATTTATAACTGTATAAAAATATCGTTGCAAGGTGATCTCATATATCTAGCATTGTCTCAATATTTTTCTGAAAATCTTTGTCATGCATAAGATAATCATTAACTAGATATAAGTTGAAAAGATGAAGTTACAAGATACTCCAATATACTTATATCTTTTCCGAATACTACTTGAACTACCACCGTTCAAGGTATAAATAGTTCATCACATAGATGAAGCTACAAGACATAACTTGTATAAAATCAATCTTTGAAATATCATCAAAATGAAATGAAGTTACGATATACTTCATTTGATGGAAACATCATTTTGAAAACTCGACCCTGCCAACACTCAACAATCGTCCAGCCGTATCCTTTCTATCGAAGTGCTCTGGGTAGTGTGGCAGAAATATCCAACTGGATGATGAACTCATTACGGGAGTTTGCCGCGCCAGGAAGACCACTTACGATGATCAGTCGCAGTAGTGCAACCCCACCATTTTCTACATGTAGAGGAGAACAGTCGGATTTACTTGTCAACCGAACCCTGGACTCCTAAGGAATGGACCGTCTTAGCGGAACTTCCAGGCCATTTGGGCTAATATAATAAGGCTGGGCCGGCGCCACTCGACCACTTACGCCACTCCTAGTTCAGATAAAATCCATGACTCTGAAACGTAAAGCTCGTCCCCCCTTTCCCCAAGTAGAAACTTGTTGATACGGCTCCACCAAGAAGTCGTATCTAGTTGGAAAGGAAAACTCACCGATATTTCCCAGGCGATGCCTGTTAATGGATCAACTTGTTCCAAGAATTTTACTTCCCGAGTGTTGGGTAAGTAATCAAAAACTCTTTTATCAAAACAACAACATTGTTGCGAATATAAAATACACCACAGAGTCGGATCACTCAGGTTTTGAGCGATTATTTAAATCTCCTTCGAAAGGAAGATCTTAAATATAAAAATGAGTTTTGGGATCCGCCCTAACTTTTAAAAATCATTTTGAAGACTCGAAAACATTTTTAAGAATGTTTGGAGTAATGCTGATTTAATGAAATAAATCAGTCCCGATATATTAAAAAATATCTGAATATTATTATTTAAATAATATTCCCATGAAGGGTAATCCTTATTAAAATAATTGAAGTAGAAGTTTTTAAAACTTATACTTGAAATGAATAATAAATAACCAAAGATATACTTATACGAAAGTACGATCTTTATTTGAATAATCGAAAATAAGTTTGATTATCGAAACATTATTCTTTAATAAAATAAAGAATATTATTTAGTAAATAAGCGGAGTCATAAGTCCTCAAATGAATATCCAAAATAATATTCATTAAAAATAAACGGAGTCATAAATCCTCGAATGAATATTCAAAATAATATTCATTAAATAAAATAAAGTTATCGAATAAACCTTATTCGATTAATAGTTTTGAAAACTATAACTATATATATAATATACTCAGGAACATCGACTCCCGGTTTAGAAAATATCCACCTTTGGGTCCCCTATACTAAGGATATACGCAACTACTGCTTATCTCTAGCATAGGTATTATGCAGTTTATAAGCAATTGAATCAACAATTAGATATCAAGATTACAAAACAAGCATGCATATATACCATATCAACATGCTCCAATATATCGCAAGATTTGCTAATAACAATCATGCATTTATCACAAGACAATGCATATACATATATACATCACAACAACAGTATAGCGGGTAGAAAACTTGCCTGAGTGTTCCCGGATAGACTTAAGCTTAGAGTCGGTCCGATAACCTATGAACAACAACATAAGTCAGAATTAAATCCCGGTCGCCTAAGAAACTAGACTTTAACCAATTGAACCCTAACGTTTGCTTATGGTCCCTTCTACGCTTAACGAATCACGTAAGTCGTTCGAGTACCCTCGGCTCCGCTATTTTTAATAAATTAACCATTAAGAATTTTTAGGCGATTATTTTGCGAGTACCCTACCAACTGTCTAATCCACTTTACATAATTGTTTCATACTCCAATTAGTCATTTAAGGACCTTAATCAAGGTTTCAAATTAAGGTGAGGGGTAATGGTTCGTTCGCAAAACGCCGTTACTTAAAATGGTCGTTTCTCCTAAACCGTACATCGGATTCAAGAGTACCACATATCAAAACGAAGCTCGTAACATGAACTATCTAATCATGGCAATGGTCAAAACCTAACAGTGAGTTCACGGGCCTGATGTTAAGAACAAAAGCAGTCTAAGGTAAATCGGGCATTACGACGGCTATGTTTACGCGATTACCAATATTTATACCACTCTAATTCCTTACCAATTCACTACAAACCATCCAACCATCAAAAATACATCAAACACAACTTAGATCAAGGCAAAGTCAGTCCATAATCTCAAGGTTTTCCAACTCATTCAACCACAAACATGATCTACTAACCATAAATTAAGATTCATTAACCATTAACCAAGATTCATATCAAAAATCACCACAAATCCAACCAAACTATCTAACATACATGGATCTTGCTATACATACATGGATATTTCTATATATACATTAATCCATCTATAAACTCATCAAAACTCAAAGTTCAAACTATAAGTTAAAGGTGAAAGTTGTTTATACCTCCTTGAAGCTTCCTAACACAACCCAAGAGCTTTGAATGCCTAAAAGAACCTTGATCCTTGCTTGTATAACTTTAACATTTAATAAAAATGAAGAAAACTAACATTAGTTCTTGAAAGTTACTATTCATCATCACTTTTGATGATTTGTTTGCCTAGGTTAAGAATGGAATTTGGCTTCCAAACTTCTACCATGCATTCACTAGTAGGTAAGGAAGCTATGGTAATTACCTTGTGATTTTAGAGCAAGAGAAGCTAAGATTTGGTTTTTGAAGAAAACCAACCGAGAGTTTAGGTGGGGAGAAGAAGAAAGCTTGCTTGATTCTTGAATTCTAAAGTTTGTGAAATGATTTGCTTGGCTAAGATTAATCCTTGGTAAATATCTTCCTTTAACTTTAATAAAGTGATGACATCACCTCCATTACATCATCACAAGGACACTTGTCCAAACCTTATGGTTGGATGATGTCACAACCCACTAATCCCATCTGATTAGTGCTTAATTACTTGGCTAATGGTCGTTATCTATTTTACGGTTCGCTTAGCTTTCGTTCTCGTTTATCATTTGAGAGATCATACCCGGGATCTTATTACTTGGGTTCCCCTAAACCTTTCTCAATATTTTATATTCCTTTTATGATCCTCTCTTATAATCTTTGAATTTAAATCCTTTTAATCATGTTACCTTATACTCAATTCTTTCGGTACCTGGTGGATTTTCAGGAAAAAATCAAAGTGTTCAAATTTGGATTCTGATAATCTTTACATGCACTTATTTACTTTATGGAATACTAATACGATCTTAGAATTTCCATAACAGTACTCCTATATAGTGTGGTCTAATAATTTTCCTTAATCAACATCATCAGCAAAAGTTACTATTCATCAGGGTTTCAAAAATTCCAAAAATTGGGGTTATTACAATACAGTTATTGGAGAATGAGGTAGAAAATATTCTAAGGCAACTCAATTGTCATGTGGTCGCCAGTTAATAGAGAAATATTCATAAGGCATGGAGTTGCACTGTGGTTGCAGGTTATGAAACAAGAAAAGATTCTAAGGCCAAAAGCCTCCCTGTGGTCGCAGGTTATTGAACAAGAAATATTTTCTAAGGCATTTACATCGCCTTATGGTCGCAGGTTGTCAATACAGAAAATGTTTCTAAGGCAAGGAAGCTCCCCTGTGGTCGTAGGTTATAAAACAAGAAATGTTTCTAAGGCATATACATGCCATGTGGTCGCCAGTTATGAGTTGGCTATTTCTTTGAAGAATCAAATGCGGCAAACACAAGAAAAACAAGTGGTGTGAATTAAGCTATTTGTCCAATTATTTTTGAAGACTACAAAAGCAGTAATTGAATATTTATTCAATTGGTTATCTTTTTCAGTTCAACAGAAAGTGTTTATGGGAGTTCCAGTAAAGAACCTCATTTATTAAGCTTGTAAACATAGTGTTGGGCTACTGAATTTATTGTAGCTAATCAATTCATTGATTAGATTGTAGCAACCTCAAGGATTATATTGATAAAACTATATATTTCTCGAATTGTTTTGTGTCTATTTTGATTCCGTACTTATAACGAAGAACTTGTAAACGAATCCGAAAAGATTGTAGGTATCGTATTCAACCCCCTTCTACGATACTTTGGGACTAACAATTGGTATCAGAGTTTTTGATTGACATACAAATCAAGTTCCGGATAAAGAAACAAGTTCTTGAAAATTTTTTTGAAATTTTTTAATTTTCAAAAATTTTCATTTCTTGAAATTTTTGAACTTCAAATAATTTTAATTCCGCCAAGATATGAATAACCAAAGAATTGGAAGTATCAAGGTCCCCCCATTCGACAAAGATAATTACAACCCATGGAAGAAAAAGATGATGCTGTTTATAAAAGTTTCGAATCCACTTTATGTTGGGATATTACTGAATGGACCTTATGTCCCGATGGAAGTAGTTGCTGAATACACTACTGCAACTGGTGTAAGAATTCTTTTCTCATCTACTCCCAGGGATCCGTCTAAATATATGGAGACTGACAAGGAGTTGATAAATCTGGACAAAGCCTTCAACTCATAATTATGGAATCGACCGATAATAATATGAGCCATCAACTTCTAGGAAGTAATAGTGCAAAGGATATGTGGGACACTATTGAGCTTTTGATAGAAGGTACGGAAGAAGTCAAAGAGAAAAGGATGGATATTTTGACTACTCAGTATGAGGCATTCAAACTTCAACCCGGAGAAACACTGTCTTCACTCTTTGAGAGATATACAAGACTGTTAAGCGAATTAAAGCTACAAGGGAAAGTTTATCCTATACGAGAGTCAAACAGAAAGTTTATGCTGATGGTCGCAGTTCACCTGGAACAAAAGAACACATCAATCAGGGAAAGAGCTTATTTTATTACCATGTCCCTAGATGTGATTTATGGAAAGCTAAGAACCCATAAACTGGAGCAGGAGTAGAGAGATATTATCTATGGACCTGGTTCTATTGACAGTAAGAGTACGACACTTGCAAAAACCACTGCACTTGTAGTTCGTGAACCTGAAACCCAAGAAGTCAAGGTTACACCCTCCTCAACAATAAAGGAGATTGTTGTGGCTGAAATTACTCATGGTGAGCCAGAGGATGAAAGTGAGTTTTACACTCAGTAAGAACTTAAATAGTTGGAGGACAAATCTATGGCATACATGGATGCACAATTTAGTCATGTTAGATTCAGAAGGAAACCCAACTATAAACCAAGGGGTTCATTAGGGAGATTTCAGAAAGGAAGCTACTCATCAGGGTCAAGCTCCAAAGGAGGCTACAAGTCAAGATGGTTAGACAAGAGCAAAACAAGATGTTACAACTGCAATGAGTTAGGGCACTTTATATCTGATTGCAGAAAGCCCAAGGCAGAAAAAGGAAAAGATTCCTATGAAAAGAAGGAAAATTTTAAAGATCCGAAGAGACAGAATGAGAAGCTGAAACAGAAGCGGAATGCTTATGTGGTTAAGGAAAAGGGAAGAGCATATATTGCTAAAGGAAAAAGCTGGGATGATACTGATTTGGATGAAGATGAAGAGTATGTGAATCTAGCTCTTATGGCAGACTCTGTAGCGGAATCACCACAATCATCTCAGGTACCTGAACTTACCACTATAGATATGTATGTGTCTGAATACAAATCTACTGTGCATGAACTTACTTTAGAATTGTATAATGTTCATACAAGCATGCTTCCATATAAACTTGAAAATGATAAGTTAGTTCTTAAAGCTGAGAGTTTAACCTTTAGAAATGAAGAATTAGAATTGCTTGTAGTGGGCTTAGAAGACATTAAACAAAAGAATGAATATCTAGAGAATAAGGTTAAGTGCAACGCAAACATAGAAGCCATTCTTTGAACACAAATTGCCAATTTAGAAAAGCAGTTACAAGTGTTTTAGAATGCAGCTTTGACTCAGAAGGAGATAATAGATAGTCAGAGATTATTGTCTAAGACTTCAATAGGACTTGATTATTCTAAGCTCAACAGTAAGAAGCATAGTGGTGTATCTGAGATAAACATGTTTGTCTCAAAGAAGGTACCATATGTTATTAAGGATGTTGTATCTCCGTTGTTCACTGAGTCTGTTTTAGAACCTTTGGATGAAGTAAGTTTGCTAATTGTTGAGTGGCATTTATGATACTTCATAATGATTAAATAAGCTTTGAATTGATGCGTTTGTACTCAAGTTGTTAAGTGTTTTAACGTGTTTTCTAGTGTTTTTGCATTTCAGGCATTATCTAGGTAATCAGGTGAATTGGCATTGTTTGGTGCTAATTTTGTGTCAAGGTGGTGTTGGAATAAAAGCTCGTGGAAAGCCGGCTTGAAGCAGTTTCACCTTTATTGAAAGAATACTCTTCATAAATTTCGCATAACTAGGCATTTGCTCCAGAGCCTCAGCGAAAGGTATATTGATGTGCAGTTTCTTGAACACCTCCAAAAATTTACCGAACTGCTTATCCAGCTTTTATTGTTACAATCTCTTAGGGAAAGGTGGTGGGGGATAGAGCTATTTCTCCCATGTATTACCCTCAGGCAGAGTGTGTTCAACAGTAGTCTTCCTTGGTTCCGCCGCTTTCTCCTTTTGCTTAGCTTCTTCATCACCAGCTTCAGCTTCTCCTTCTTTTGCTTTTTCAGCCTCAACAACTTTTCCAGACCTTAAGGTAATAGCCTTGACTTGCTCTTTAGCTTCCTTCCTGCCTGACACTTCAGTATCACTGGGAAGTGTGCCAGGTTGACGATTGAGCACTACATTGGCTATTTGACCGATTTCATTTTCCAAGGTCTTGATAGAAACCGCCTAACTTTTGCACAATAGCTTAAGTTCCTCAAAATCAGCACTAGAGGGTGGAGCTGCACCTCCTTTTGAGGATATGATTGCCTTTGAGCATAATGTTGTGGTTGCTAGAATCCAGGTGGATTGAACTGTTTACTTACGCCTTGCTGATATGGTTGCTGAATAGCATTCTGATTATTACTCCAGCTGAAATTTGGATGATTTCTGTTGTTAGGATAATAAGTAGATGGCACAGGCTGCTGTTGTCGCTGATAATTGTTCACATACTGAACAGATTCATTAACAAGAGAACACTGATCCGTAGCATGAGAACCTGCACAGAGCTCACAGACCATAACTATCTGATTGACCCCATAGGTGGCTAGAGAATCGACCTTCATAGACAGCGTTTGGAGCTGCGTTGCAATAACTGTAGCTGCATCGACTTCCAGAATACCTGCTACCTTCCCAGGCATCATCCTTTGAGTTGGGTTTTGATGCTCATTTGCAGCCATAGTCTCAATAAGATTATAAGCCTCAGTATAGCTTTTGTCCCACAATGCGCCTCCAGCTGCTGCATCGAGCATGGGCCGAGATTGGGCCCCCAAACCATTATAGAAACCAGTGATCACCATCCAATTAGGAATTCCATGATGTGGACACTTTCTCAATATCTCTTTATAGCGCTCCCAAGCTTCGCACATAGATTCTGTAGGTTGCTGCGCAAACTGAGTAAGAGCACTCCTCATAGCCGCAGTCTTCGCCATTAGATAAAACTTCACCAGAAACTTTTGCGCAAGATCTTGCCAAGTAGTGATAGACCCAGCTGAAGGGTTTTTAGCACATAAACGCAGCAAAAACGTAAATTTAATCTTAAAAAAACTGAAACCCTCCGCAGGATCCATGCGAAAAATAATATTTAATTCATAGTTCAGTGTGTTTACCTTAAGAAGCTTTACGTTAATGGAAAGATGGAGGTCTTTAATAGCGATCCAAGAACGATGAACGGAGATCCTTAGCAGCTGCTCCTCAAGTGTGAAGCACTCCACCGGTATCCACCAAGAAAACGATGTAATGAAAGAGGAGGAGATGGAGAGAATTATGGTTTTGTAAATCTTTTTGGTTGAGGCAAAAATAGGGTCTATAATAGTATATTTATAGGCAAAATTTTCAGCTGAAAATTTTCCCATAAAATATTATTATTATTAACCCTTTATTATTCTCACTAATAATTAAAATACCTTTTAATTATTAATCCTTTTTCTAAACTCTATAGAAATAATTCTCTCTCTTAATTTAATTTCCAAAAATTAAATTCTTAATTAATAATATTAAGAACCTTTTATTAATTAATTTATAATCAATTAAATCTCATTTAATCAATTATTAAATTTGCCAATTAATTATTTATTTCATAAATAAATAATTATCAGCCATATTAATTAATTCCTCCACCATTAAATCATTCTCTTTTATGGTGTGACCCTGTAGGTTCAATATTAAGCCGTTAGTAGAAATAAATAATATTAAAACTATTTTATCATTATTTATATAAATTCTCTAATTCATTAAATATGATTAATTAATTAATCATATTTATTCTACATCGTGAGGGATATTTCTCAGTATATCGTGACTATCCGGATAATACGAATTCACTGCTTAGAATACCAAGAACCTATTCAATGAGTAGTTACCGTACAATCAATTCCTTCTACCCTGCAATGTCACGATTAAATACAAGGCATGGAAATTGTGTCAAGCCTATCTTATTTAATCACTTACTTTCCCATTCACTATGCTTAATTCTATTTAATATAAATTAGAAACTCCTTTCTAATTTCATTCACTCTGGCCAGAGATTCCTGAACTAGCATAAGTGGATCAGCATTGAACATTCTCTTCCTTCACTGGAAGGGGTAGATCCTTTATTGATCATACACTATCTTCCTGTACAAATTCCTATACCCAGTAGAGCCCTTATAATTTTCCCTTGAGACTAAAAACTAAACCAAAGCATAGTTCAGTGTACACAATATGACTATGATGACCTCAAGTCTAAGGATACTTGTACAACTATCACTATATGAACAACTGCTGACACGTGAGTGAACTCCATCAGTTGTTTAGCTGTGTGAGTCATGTTCAGTGAACTTATTCTATAATAAGCACCTACATACTAGCTATAGTGTCACCACACAAATGTCTATGAGAACAGACATCCTTCATAATGAAGCAAGCATAGTATGTACTGATCTTTGCGGATTATTAATTACCAGTTAGTAATCCTACGACCAGGAACTATTTAAGTTTAGAGTTATCATCTTTTAGGTCTCATTATTATGATCTCATCACAATCCATAAAAAGCTTTACTCTAAAATGTGGTATATCTTATTTAAACATTTAAATAGATAGAGCCCGCAATAAAAACAAAACAAGTCTTTTATTAATATCAATGAAATCAAAACAGATTACATAAAAGTTATTCCTAAATCCTCATACATGATTGGACTTAGGACATATCTCTTTCAATCTCCCACTTGTACCAAAGCCAATCACTCTGGTATCTAATACTGATCTTGTCGTTATGACGATCAAAGTGACTCTGAGAAAGTGGCTTTGTGAGTGGGTCTGCTACGTTGTTATGTGTGTTAACTCTCTCGACGTTGACTCTCCTCTATTTTCAACTCAGATTCACCACCAAAAACAAGAAAGATGTCCTGAGTCCTTCGCATGAGTCCTTCGCAAGTACTTAAGGATGTTTTTCACTGCTTTTCAGTGGTCTTCACCTGGATTGGACTGATATCTGCTCGTCATACTAATTGAATAAGCAACATCAGGCCTTGTACACAACATCGCGTATATGATAGATCCTATTGCTGAAGCATAAGGAATCTTACTCACACGGTCTCTTTCCTCAGGTGTCTTAGGAGACATTTTTTCGGAAAGAGACACTCAATGGCTCATCGGTATGAGACCTCTTTTGGAGTTTTCCATGCTAAACCTTTTAAGCACTTTCTGGATGTATGTACCCTGGGTAAGACCTATCATTCTTCTAGATCTATCTCTATAGATCTTCATACCGAGAATGTAGGATGCTTCTCCCAAGTCCTTCATGGTGAAGTTCTTTGATAGCCATACTTTGACTGATTGTAGCATCGGTATATCATTTCCTATAAGAAGTATGTCATCCACATACAATACAAGAAATGTTACCGCGCTCCCACTAACCTTCTTGTAGAAACATGGTTCATCTATATTTTTGATAAAACCAAACTCTTTGATTGTCTCATCAAAATGGATGTTCCATCTACGAGAAGCTTGCCTTAAACCATATATGGTTCGCAGCAGCTTACACACTAGGTGTTCATTTCTCTTGGAAAGAAAACCCTCTGCCTGTGTCATATACACTTCCTCCTCAAGTTCCCATTGAGGAAGGCCGTTTTCATGTCCATTTGCCAGATCTCATAGTCGTAGTAAGAAGCAATCACAAGCAAAATCCGAATTGATTTTAACAGGGCTACATGCGAAAAAGTTTCATCAAAGTCAATCCCTTGCCTTTGTTTGAATCCTTTTGCCACGAGCCTGGCCTTATAGGTCTCCACCTGGCCATCTGCTCCAATCTTTCTTTTGTATACCCACTTGCACCCAATAGGCTTAACACCTTCAGGCGCCTCAACCAGAGTCCATACTTGGTTGGTATACATAGATTCCATTTTGGATTTTATGGCACTATACCATTTCTCTGAGTCAACACTACTCATAGCCTCATTATAGGTCACAGGGTCGTCATCATCAATGATTGACAACTCATTATCATTCTCAATGACAAGGCCATAATACCTCTCAGGTTGGCGAGACACTCTCCCTGTCCTACGAATGGGCTGTTCCACAGAAGGTTGTTCAGTCTGAACAGATGTTTCCACTTGATCTGTAGTAGTTTGTGCTTCTTGAACTTTATCAAGTTTAATTTTGCTCCCACTGTTTCCTTCAAGGATAAACTCCTTTTCCAAGAAGGTAGCATGTCTGGAGACAAACAATCGATGATCGGTGTAAAAGTAATACCCCAAAGTCTCTTTAGGATATCCCACAAAATCACATTTTACAGATCGAGATTCCAGCTTATCTGGGTCAACTTTCTTGACATAAGCTGGACATCCCCAAATCTTAACGTGTTTAAGACTCGGTTTCCTTTCTTTCCATATCTCATATGGTGTTTGAGGAACAGATTTGGAAGGCACCTTATTCAGTAAATATGCTGAGGTTTCCAATGCATAACCCCATAGGAATACTGGAAGATTCGCATAGCTCATCATGGACAGAACCATGTCTAACAAAGTTCGATTTCTCCTTTCAGATACCCCATTCAACTGTGGAGTATATGGAGGAGTCCACTGGGAGACTATACCATTTTCTTGGAGATAATCTAGAAACTCTCCATTCAAGTATTCACCACCTCGATCTGATCGAAGAGTTATAATACTGTGTTTGGTTTGTTTCTCCACTTCATGTTTATATTCTTTGAACTTTTCAAAGGCTTCAGACTTGTGTTTCATCAAATACACATATCCGAATCTAGATCTATCATCTATGAAAGTAATGAAGTACGAAAATCCATCCATGGCTTGCGTAGACATTGGTCCACATACATATGTGTGTACCAATCCTAGCAAATCTGCAGCCCTCTCTCCATGTCCACTAAATGGAGATTTGGTCATTTTACCCAATAGACAAGACTCACATGTAGGATATGATTCAAAATCAAAGGGGTCAAGTAACCCTTCCTTATGCAATGTCCGCAGTCTATTTTCACTAATATGACCTAGCCTATAGTGCCATAAATAGGTCAGATTTTCATCATCTCGTTTTCTTTTATTAGTTTGTTCAATCTGAAGTAAATCATGCCCTACGTCACATACATACAGACCATTATTTATAATACCACGTCCATAAAGAACATTATCTCTAAGGATAGAACATTCATTATTATTAATAATAAATGAAAAACCATCGAAATCCAACATAGGGATATAAAAAATATTCCTCACAATAGAGGGAACGTAATAATAATTATTCAGAATAATAGTCTTGCCCGTAGGCATATGTAAACTAAATGATCCTACAGATATGGCCGCAACTCTTGCTCCATTGCCCATACGTAGAATCACCTCATCTTTTTCAAGAGTCCTACTTCCCTTTAGTCCTTGCAACGAATTGCAAATATGAGAACCACAGGCGGTATCTAATACCCAAGTAGAAATTTGACCTAGTGACATATTAACTTCGATCAGGAATATGCCTGAATCAGAAGTGGTAGTCTTACTACCCTTCTTCTTCTTTCATTCTGCAAGGTAAACCTTACAGTTCCTCTTCCAGTGCCCCAACTTGTTACAGTGAAAACAAATAGCTAAATTAGGACCAGTCAACTTGTAACAACCCAAATTCGGGGTCAAGATTTGGTATCACCAAACAATCTTTACATAAAATAAAAGAATATTCAATTAACCCCTTGAATCCGGATCGCTTACAGGTTATGGTATAAAATAAGAATCTAACCCTTTACAACTCACAATAACTAAAATACAAGTGTAAATACCTTTGAACTAATGCTCTTGTCACATTCTTCTAACACTTTCAATCTTTCGCAAGGAAATTTCTCTAACTTCTGCTATCTATCAAAGCTATTCACTTTTATTCTGACCTGTTTCTGGCAGAAATAAGAATTTACAAAGCAAGAGTGAGCCAAAAATGCCCAGCAAGTATATATTTTGAGTTTCAAACATTAATATCAAAGAAAACTTTCGGACAAAATATTAAAACAATTTTAAACCATTCTATTCACTTGAGTGAGTTGAGCGAATAAACGTTGGCTGTCATCAGCCTTTAACTAAAATCCAAAAATGACAAGCGATTCCCCGATTCATCTCCTGAGTCAAGGTTTTGTCCGGTTTTGGAATCATAAAACCATTCGAGAGAGAATGCCGTTGATGGCGATCAACAACAAATTAGACTGGACACTAGTTCGCATCTATATTCTGCTGATCAATCAGAATATAATGCAGATCTATATCTCAATATATAGATCTAGTCGGGTCCCCAGGCACTACGGCCCATCTCGAGGCACCAATCATCCCGGTCCTCAGGATTAAGTAAAATTCAATCCCCAAAATATCACTATCCAGCCCGTAGAGTGTTTTGATGTCAAATCATTTTGAATTCAAAATATCACAATTCAGAGTTCGCAAATAACCCGAAAGAATGGGTATTTGCTCACGAGAGCAATCGAATTATAGGAACATTAATGAAAGGAACGTGCATAATTAGAGTAATTGCAGCGAAATGTAAAACAATTAACTATTCTGAACTTAGAATAGGAGCGAATAAATACTTGCAGTATTTAAAAGAATATTCAAGAATATTTGCAGTATTCAAAAAAAAGTTCGGGAATACTGGCAGTATTAAAAGAAAGATCCAGAATACTTGCCTCGAGAAGCTTTAACCACTATTATCGGTTGGCTTTCGAATTTCCTTGAACGTTTGGCCTTATCGTCAAACCACTATTCTATTCTGGATATAACCCTGTCCTTCGTGTCTTTCAATTGAAACTTCGTTGATCTCTTCGACTAATCACTAGATCGTTCCTAGTCCAATGTCAAATCTCGAGTCTTCCGTCTAAAACCTACAGGGTTGAAATACCCTAATTCAGATAACCGCTTAAGCTCAACATCAAATCGCTATCCTATTCTACCCATACGATTTCATAACCGAATTCATATTTATATGTATTATCGAAATACATATAGTAGTTATGGTTCACATCTTCGAAAATCGGTTCGGTATTTAATTTCAGAAAATACGTATATTTGTCATTTTGAAAAATAGGGTAATCGATTATTCACAACATATCTTGTCACGTCACGTAATTAGGTTTCATAAAGTTCAATTATATCCTCGTTCGATATTTCCGACAATTACAGGTTACGTTCCCGTATTTTCGGAATTAATTTTCCCGAAAATCGGGCAGTGTCTCCTTTATTTATCGGCCTACCCGTCGAATCAGTTCGACGTCAATCACAATCAACAATCACATCAAGCAATTCAATCCACAATCCAATTACCAAGTCCCAAACTCCGATTCGCTTAATTATTATTACTACTCATATTTTGCATTTTTATTCATATTTTTATTTTATTCGCATTTTCGTTTCACAATCGTTTTACCAACTATTTTTATTTAATTAATAACGTAGGACTCAGATAAAAATCATCATCGCCCACCGTCGGCTCGCTGAGGCTCATCGTCGATGGCGATAAAATTCGCGGGTTTCCGTTTATCGGACATCCTACGCGAATTTCACCGATTAATACAATTTATTCCTGCACGAAATAAATATTCATTTCATGAATATATTTTTATATGTATATATATATATATATTTTTTTCAATAATTCTTGCAGAAATAAAATAATAAAAATTTAATCCATCGAGACAATCTAACAGAGCAACAGCAAGGCAACACAGTCAACCGAAACAAAGCAATTGAAATCGGAAAAAGAATAACTGATAAACGCAGCCGTGATAGCCACGCGCACAAAGAACAGCCGGCTGCCATGCCGGAAAAACAGGCGGCAACCGGAGATGAAGGCGGCGCAGGAAACCATAACCACAACACACACGAGACACACACATACACGTACACACACCCACACAGACTCACGCACACAAACATATGTACCACAACCACATACAGACGCACGCGCCTCACGCGCCTCACGCGCCACCCACACAACACAAATAATCCACACACACGCATACGACACAGAACACACAAACCCATTCACTATACACACTGAAACACACACCTATATTTATGTATTTATATACATCACAACAGAACTGGACAAAGTAATTCACTGGAAATAGACTGGAAAAAGAACCGAATCGGCCTTAATCGGAGCAACAGGGAACAGGGAAAATGAAGACAGGGGAAGGAAGGAGATGGACTTGAACAGAGAGAAGGAGAGATTAAAGAGCGAAAGAGAAACGAAGAGAGAAAAGAGAGAATTGAGAGAGATTAGAGTCGGTGAGGGAGAGATTACAAAGAGTTTATTTGGTGAAAAATGGATATATCCGATTACTTAGCCCGAAACTGGATTTTTACCGTAATTTGTTAATTCAACGAACATTTACGGGGAAAATAACCCAAATTTTGTTTTTATGAGAATAGCTTTAAAATTTTTGGGGTAATTAAACATTAATAAAATAAAAATATTCAAAATTTTTAAACCATTTTGGATTGCATATCCGACCCGCATTTTATGACTTAATGAATACGCGTGCGGCTAAATAAAAGCCAGAAAATTTGTAAAACAATTTTAAAATTCTCGAAATATTCCAAACTTAATAAAATAAAATTTCAAAATTTTTGAAGCATTCTTGAATTAAATATTGATTTTACAATTAAATAGAGTCAGAAAATCATTTAAAGATAATTAATAAATAAAATATTAATTTCTAAATTTTATAAACTCCTAAAAATAATAAATAAAATTATAAAACAATAAAAATAATTTTAGAAACTATTTTAGCATTTTTAAGAATAAATATTCAATAAAATCACTTTAAAATGAATTAAATGCATACAGTTCGATAATTAATTATAAAATTAATCTTCGCGTCCAACAATTCACAAACACGACTAACAATATAGCAACACAGGGTGGAAAGAACCATCACATATCTTATTTATTTAATAATTTGATAATTACATTTACATATCGGTTCCGAAACTAGGTTACTTAGATGTTAAGTAACTGAAAAGACGATACGATTCTAATACTAAATTTGGATAATTATCAAAACAAAGCTTCCTATAAAATACTTTATATGAAATTAAGGTAATAATGTCTCGCCTTTTGAGAATATGGGTTTTTATCGATGTTATGGATAAAAAACTAAGGTTATTATTTGCTGTATTTATTACTAAGATTCGGGAGCTCAAGGCCTTTAATGGCTGCTCTCGTGCTTCGTGGCTCGATCTGCCTTTACGAGATGCCTACGTATCTCTGTGAATTAAAGAATCAAGCCAAAAAAACGTAGTTCTGATTTGTGGGGTGAGACCCCTTATATAGATGTTGGGAGTCCTTGAATTGGACTTGGTATAGGAGACCTGGTGGACAAGTCTCATAATTAGAATAGACTTAGGAGTCCTAGGAAGTAGGAAGCTGATTCCTTATCCTTTTAGGTCCCCTTGAGGCTAATCTATAAGGATTTATATCCTTATCGGGACTCTTCTCAATAGCTGATTTTTCCCTTATTAATTAATTACGAAATTAATTAATAATCAGGGCTTTTGGGCCTTTTTTATTCCACCAGGCCTGATCTGGTCCGTCAAGCTTAACCTTTCTGGTCTGAATATCATACATCTTCTTATTGGGCCTAGCAGCCCATTAATCATAAAATCAGGACTTATTTATCCCTATCATTTGCCCCCCAACTTTTGGGAAACATTGATTAGGTTTCGCAAAAGTTAAATCTATTCGTTCCCTTACAGGGTTTCATTTTTGCGTAAAGTGTGGAGCGACCTATACATTTACAATGAATCTTCCTTTTATTCAGGAATCATCTTAATTTCCAGGAATTTTTCCCTAATTTTCTGGAATTTTCCTTAATTTTCTGGATTTTTCCCTAATTTACTGGGATTTATCCTTAATTTCTGGATTTTTCCCTAATTTCTGGGATTTTCCTTTAATTTTCTGGATTTATTCCTTATTTCTGAAAATATTAACATTTTTCAGAAAATATTTAAGGAATTTCTGGATTTTTTTCCTAATTTCTGGGATTTATCCTTTAATTTTTCTGGATTTATTCCTTATTTCTGAAAATATTAACATTTTTCAGAAAATATTTAAGGAATTTCCTTATTTTTCTGGATTTATTCCTTATTTCTGAAAATATTAACATTTTTCAGAAAATATTTAAGGAATTTCCTTATTTTTCTGGATTTTTTCCCTAATTTCTGGGATTTATCCTTTAATTTTCTGGATTTATTCCTTATTTCTGAAAATATTAACATTTTTCAGAAAATATTTAAGGAATTTCCTTATTTTTCTGGATTTTTTCCCTAATTTTTGGGTTTTATCCTTTAATTTTCTGGATTTATTCCTTATTTCTGAAAATATTAACATTTTTCAGAAAATATTTAAGGAATTTCCTTATTTTTCTGGATTTTTTCCCTAATTTCTGGGTTTTATCCTTTAATTTTCTGGATTTATTCCTTATTTCTGAAAATATTAACATTTTTCAGAAAATATTTAAGGAATTTCCTTATTTTTCTAATTAAATGATCAGAAAAACAGAACTTTTGCTGCTCAATACATCCTAGACGTTGTTGATCCACGCCTAGGAGACAGTTTCCTAACAACGTCTAGGAAACTTGCGTCCTGGGCGTTGTTGGAGGCTGATGTTTCCTGGGCGTTGTTGATCCACGCCTAGGAGACGGTTTCCTAACAACGTCTAGGAAACGTGCGTCCTGGGCGTTGTTGGAGGCTGATGCTTCCTGGGCGTTGTTGTACCACGCCTAGGAGCCACACTTCTAACAACGTCTAGGAAACTTGCGTCCTGGGCGTTGTTGGAGACAGATGCTTCCTGGGCGTTGTTGTACCACGCCTAGGAGCCACACTTCTAACAACGGCTAGGGACGATGCATCCTGGGCGTTTGTTGAGGACAGATGCTTCCTGGGCGTTGTTGTACCACGCCTAGGAGCCACACTTCTAACAACGTCTAGGAAACTTGCGTCCTGGGCGTTGTTGAGGCTGTTCGAGCCTTGATTCATCGATTTTAAATCTTTTCAAAATTCAAATCTTATGGGCTTCCCGCCTTTTTCTTAGGCCCATGCCCGTTTGTGCATCTTTGAGCTCCTCTATATAAGAGGTGGAGTGTGAGTTCATTTCTCACACTTCACAAAAATTTCTAAACTTCAACTCTGCAATTAGTCTCTCAAGAATCGCCACCTCCAAGCGATTTCCGGCTTTCTACTCCGCCACTTTCTGGGCTTATTTTGAAGATTCCGTTTGAATATTCATCTTCTTTACTTACTTTCAAGAGCTTCCTGGGTTTTTGTCTTCATCCATGGCGAATTCTGATTCATCTCACTCTCATGTCCCCCAAGCTGTTGCCCGTCCCTCTAGGGCCAGCCGAGGTAAAAAATCTCTTGTACATTCCTCAGTTATTTCTCTTAGGGATCTTTTAACCGAATTTGGGCAAGCCTTTCCTAACATGTTACACTTAGATGCATATAATTATCCTTCTAGATTTGGTCCAGATCAAGTAGGTACCATAGCCCGCCTTTTTGGCATTTCTCACCCTTATAGGGCCGAGGCTCCAGGCCCAAATGATAGGGCCTGCTACCCAAAACCTGGGGCCATTCGGGTCTATAAGGAAACCTTCTATGCTGGTTTTCGCCTACCTCCCCATCCTTTTGTTTTTCGCCTTTTGGCTGAGGCCCGAGTCTGTCCGACCCAACTCACACCCAACTCTTGGCGTTTTATTCACTGTTATATGGCCCAATCTCGTAAACACGGTTTTGAGCCAAATGTTTGTGTCTTTCGTTATTTATTTAAATTTGTAAATGCTTCTGAGGACCAAGGATGGGTCAAAATAGTTCATAGATCCTTGGCTCGTTCCTGCTTTATTTCTGGCACCAATCCCGACTCGTATCCAACATGGAAGAGTGAGTGGTTTTATATATTTCTGGATTCCGAGGAGGGTTGGGACCATTTTTTCAGGCCCAACTTCTCAAAAAGTATAGACGGGTCTTTAAGAGACCTAAAATTGGGGATAGATGAGGATGCGGCCATCAAGGCCATTACTGCTGATAACTTGCACCATTGCGCTCTCATCCTTTCAGAGGGTAATTTGCAAGGTTTAGGTCTAAGTGACCTTGGTCCCGAGGGTATTTCTTTCCCCTTTTTGTTCCATTTCCTCCATTCTCTATTTGTCCTTTTTCTTACGTGCTCGTATTTGCCTGCAGCTAGGGCCGCTTTGGACACGATCTTCAAGAAGCGGGAGGCCCATGCCGCCAAGGGCTCTGCTGTTGAGACCCACCGCGACAAGCGAGTTAGGATTGGTGACGGCCCTTCAGTCACGGTTCAGGAGGCCGTCCCTACCTTTTTATCCCGAGGCCTCCTAGCCTTGATGAAGATACCTCTCCCTTCACCGTCACTTGGGGCCTTCAGAGGAGGGACACGGTGGTAGGGAGTTCCGAGGCTGCCGCCATTTGGTCTCAGAGTGTGATCACGCCTCGTGACAGGGCTGAGATCGTAGAGTCTTCTGATGACCTACAGATTGAGCGTCTGGGTGCTCAGGCCGTGGCTTCTGTAAGCCTCTTCCTTTTTTAACTGTTTTTTTTATTACTTACTGTACTTTGATATGTTCGTGCAGATGAATACCTATCTCCAGGCTGCCCTTCACAATTTGAAGGATGTGAGGACCAGCCTAACTATTGCTGAGAGGGACAGGGATAGGTACCTCAAGGCTTCCGAGGCCAACTTCACTCGTTTCCGTGAGGTAGAGAAGGAGCTGGCGGACGAGAAGGAGAAAGTTCGTAAGCTGGAGCTGGATGCTCAAAGGGCCCGAGCTGAGGTGATAGCTGAGTATAAGGCATCTCAGGACTTTCAGGATGTCCTAAATGCTGAGTACGATGCTAACTTCCCGGAGACCTTTTCTAGCTGTTTGGAGCAGATAGTAGAGGAGATTGGGAAGAAGATTCCGGAGGTGACTCTCACTGCCTATCCAGTCCCTGATATTCCTGGGAAAGAGCCTCTTCTTGATGATATCCCTCTTTCTCCTATTCTTGCTTCTTCTGCTGAGGCCGAAGCTGTTTCTCCTCGAGGTGCTGATCCTGTTCCAGTTCCTTCTTCTGCTGTCGATGAAGGAAACATCGATGATGACTTCTTCAAGGATCTTTGAGTATTTTGTTTTTCTTGTTTGGCCCATTGTGGCTTTCTATGTATTGACTTAATCGTATTCAGAACTTATTACCCTTCGGGGCTTATATTCTATATGTTGCTTTTCTTGGCTCTTTCTGTTTTGACTTTACAATCTTAATATGCATTTGAATCTTAAACATCCTTAGATTGAAATAATTTCAAACTCTTTAATATGAAGTCTGGTTTTTCAAAACCTTACATAGCATGGGTTCGACCCTAATTAATAATAACTAGACAAAGTAAATTCTACTGGAATATAAAATCCTACGCAAGCAAAGCTTCCAGGTGCTTTTAAACCTACTTGTCATAATGACAAGTGAGAATCGTACTTCGCCTATCTTACACGTAGTAAACCTTCAGGTTTTGTGCGTGCCAGGTCCTCGGGACTTCACCATCCATAGTTTCCAGCTTGTAGGTTCCTCTACCCTGAACGCTCTTGACTCTGTACGGCCCTTCCCAATTTGGGGCTAGCTTTCCTTTCTGTCCGACACCAGAAGCCTCTATTTTTCTCAAGACTAGATCGCCTTGTTTAAAAAACCTTTCTTTAACCCTTAGGTTGTAGTAGAATGAAGCCTTTTTCTGATATTCTACTATCTTTGCATGTGTCGTATCTCGCACTTCATCGATCAGATCCAGGGCTAACCTCTGCCCTTCCTCATTTTCTTCTGTATTGAAAGCCTGAATCCTTGGAGAGGAATGTGATATCTCTACTGGAACTACTGCTTCTGCCCCATACGCCAACATGAAGGGAGTTGCTCCTGTCGTAACTCTACAGGTAGTCCTATAGGCCCATAATATGGGAAGTATCTCATCCAACCAATTATTTCTTGACTTCTCGATCCTTTTCTTTAATCCATCCAGGATTATTCGATTTGCTACTTCTGCTTGCCCATTAGCTTGTGGGTGAGCCACAGAGGTGAACCGTAACTCAATTTCATTTTCTTCACAATACTTCTTGAATTCCTCATTGAATTGTGTTCCATTGTCAGTGACGAGGATACGGGGAATTCCATATCGGCACATAATGTTTTCCCACAGGAATTGTGCAACCTGCTTAGTTGTGATTTTGGCCAAGGGCTTGGCTTCAATCCACTTAGTGAAATAATCAATGGCTACAATCAGAAACTTCCTTTGTGCTGTGGCCATAGGAAAAGGCGCTAGAATATCCATCCCCCACATAGCAAAGGGGATTGGGGAGTTGATAGAGGTCAGCATCTCGGGGGGTTGTCTAACAACTGGTGCATGCTTCTGACAGCGATCACACTTCTTCACATATTCTTTGGCATCAGCCATCATTTCTGGCCAATAGAAGCCTAAACGGGTTATCTTATGAGCCAAGGCCCTGCCCCCCAGGTGTTGCCCACAAATACCTTCATGCACTTCCTCAAGAGCCAAGCGTGCCTCATCGGGCCTGAGACACCTTAAGTAAGGAACCACGAAAGATCTTTTATACAGAATCCCATCTATCAAAGAGTACCTTAGTGCTCGAATAGTTAACTTTCGTGCTTCAGTTGCATCACTTGGCAACCAACCGGTCTGAATGTGAGCCTTGATAGGATCAATCCATGACGTCCCCAGGCCTATGGGAGCCACAAGCTTAACATCTATGCTTCGTGTCTTCAATACACGGAAGTATACACTTCCTGAACTTTCTTCTATCTCAGATGAAGCAAACTTTGATAGCGCATCTGCCTTAGCAGTTTCTTCCCTTGGAATGTGTTCAACATGGCATTCATTAAATTGAGTCATCACAGCCCTTACTAGGCGTACATACTTAGCCATCGTATCATCCCTTGCCTCAAATTCTCCCTTTACCTGGGATATGATCAGCTTCGAGTCTCCACGGACCTTTAAGTTTTTAACTCTAAGTGTCCCAGCTAGACCAAGGCCAGCAATCAGGGCTTCATACTCTGCCTCATTGTTTGTGGTTGGGAAGTCTAGCTTCATAGCATACTCAATTAAGAATCCATCAGGGCTTTGCAAAACCAATCCTGCTCCACTGGAGTTTGTTTTTGATGCCCCATCAAAATAGAGAACCCAATATTCTTTATCATCCTTCTTTTTATCCCCATTATCGACTCCCTTGTCTTGAGGTATGGTATCTTCCTACCCCCCGACTTCTTGGTTGGGTATGGTACATTCCACCACGAAGTCAGCTAGTGCCTGGGCTTTTATAGCCGTGCGCGGCTTATACTTGAGATCGAACTCTCCCAACTCTATTGCCCACTTAATCAGTCTCCCACTTGCCTTGGGACTGTGAATGATGTTTCTCAGTGGCTGATTTGTTAGCACTTCAATCTGGTGAGCTTGAAAATAAGGACGCAGCTTTCTTGAAGCCATTACCAAGGCTAAAGCGAATTTTTCAATAGTTGAATAATTCAACTCAGCACCATGCAAGATTTTGCTGACATAGTATACGGGTTTCTGGACCTTCAGTTCCTCCTTAACCAACACCGCGCTCAAGGCGCTATCTGAAACAGCCAAGTACAAGAATAAAACTTCATTCAGAACTGGCTTGGCCAACAACGGGGCCTGGCCCATATATTTCTTTAATTCTTCAAATGCCTTCTGATTTTCCTCACTCCATACAAAGTCTTTAATGTTCTTTAGTGACTTGAAGAATGACAAGCACTTGTCTCCTGACTTGGAGATGAATCGTCCTAGCGCAGCAACCCTTCCTGTGAGTTTCTGAACATCCTTGATAGTTTTTGGTGGTTCCATGTCCAGGATCGCCTTTATTTTATCGGGATTAGCCTCAATTCCTCTTTTTGAGACCATTAATCCCAAGAATTTTCCAGATCCTACTCCGAAAGCACACTTCGTAGGATTTAACATCATCTTGTGGTACCTCAGGACCTCAAAAGCTTCCCTTAAATGGGCTATATGATCAGTCTTTACTAGACTCTTGACTAACATGTCATCAACATAAAATTCCATAGTCTTACCAATAAGATCCTTAAAAAATCTATTCACCAACCTTTGATAGGTGGCTCCTGCATTCTTGAGACCAAACGCCATAACAAGATAACAATAAACACCAAAGTCAGTGATAAATGATACCTTTGGAATGTCATCCTTATGCATTTTGATCTGGTTGTATCCGCTAAATCCATCCATGAAACTCAGCATCTCATGTCCAGCAGTGGCATCAATCAAAGTATCAATTCTAGGCAGCGGAAAATAGTCTTTGGGGTATGCATCATTCAGATCAGTGAAGTCTATACACATCCTCCACTTTCCATTAGCCTTCTTCACCATTACAGGGTTTGCTAACCACTCTGGAAATTGAATCTCCTCAATGAAACCAGCCTCTAAGAGCTTTTCTACTTCCTGTTTTATAGCCTCTTGTCTTTCCGGGGCAAAATTTCTTTTCTTTTGTTTCACTGTCTTCCGGCTTGGATCCACGTTTAGCTTGTGAGTAATTAACTCCGGGTCTATGCCTGGCATATCAGCTGCTGACCATGCAAACACATCACTATTTTCTTGCAAAAAATTCACTAACTTCCCTCTAAGGGGCTCCTCTAATGTGGCTCCAATGAAAGTCATCCTCTCAGGATTCTTGGGGTCTAAAGGAACCGAAATCAATTCTTCTGCTGGCCTTCCTCTATTCTCATCATTTTCTCGAACATCCATATCTTCAATAGGAAGAACCTGCCCCCCGACTCCATCTACCCTCAAAGAGGCCACATAACAGCTTCTAGCCATTTTTTGATCTCCTCTCTCTTCTCCAATCCCGTTTCGGGTGGGAAACTTCATGACTGAATGGTAGGAAGAGGGGACTGCCTTGAAGGCATGTATCCCTGTTCTCCCCATGATAGCATTATAAGTTGAACTAGCCTTTACCACCACGAAATCCAGCATCTGCGTTGCTTGCCTTGGCTCCGTACCTATGGTGGTTGGCAATTTGATTATCCCTTCCACAGGACATTCTACTCCAGCAAATCCATATATCGTCATGTTGGTTGGTGTCAACTGGGAGTCGTTATACCCCATCCTTAGAAAGGTGTCGTGGAGCAAGATATCCACAGAAGCACCATTATCCACAAGGAACCTCTTAACCGGGCTATTTCCTATTATCGGTGTTATGACCAGCGGGTCGTCATGGGGAAACTTCACACCCTCTAGGTCGGAATCATCAAAAGCCAATGTTACTTCTGTCCTGGCCCTCTTCGGGGCTTCTCCAACAATATGCATAACCTCCCTAGTATATGCCTTTCTGGAATTTTTGGACAATCCAGCAGCAGTTGGACCTCCAAAGATCGTGTTTATCACTGGCCCTCGAGGGCGTCGCGGTCCTCCAAAAATTGCATTTATAACCGGCCCTCTAGGTTGGGGATTCCGCCCCTAATCGTCTTGGTCCCTCCTATGATCTTCAAAGTTCTTCCTTCCATTATTGTTTTTGTCCCCTCCATCTCCAGTATACTTGTTCAATCTTCCTTTTCGAATCAAAAACTCAATTTCATCTTTCAATTACCTACACTCATCAGTGTTATTGCCAACATCTTTGTGAAACCTGCAATACTTGCCCTTATCTAGCTTGGCGGGATCAGCCTTCAAGGGCTTAGGCCAGCGAATATCTCTGTCTTTCTCAATCTCCATCAAAATCTGACTTCTGGGAGCATTCAGCTTAGCGTATTCAGTGAACTTTTGCCCAGATCCTCCCTTCTTGGGGGTTGAATCAGGGTTTTGTTCGGTTCTAGGATATTTGTCCTTAGCGATATACTCCAGATCAGTTTTTCGTTTCTTGCCTCCAGTGGGCTCATTACTTACTACGGTCTTCCTCATGCTTTCCTCAACCTTGATATACTTCCCTGCCCTCTCTTGGAGTTGCAACATGTTTTCAGGGGGACGTTTGGCCAAGGACATCTTGAAAAACTCATCCCTGGTTCCTTGTTGCAGTGCTATCATGGCTACCTTATCATCAAGGTCTGGGACTTTTAAAGCCTCCTTTGTAAAACGATTCAGGTAATCTCTCAAGGATTCCTTAGCTCCCTGCACAAGACTCATAAGAGATGCCGAACTTTTCTCATGGACTCTTCCACTGATGAATTGCTTAATAAAAGCCTGACTTAATTCTCTGAACGATCCAATAGAATTTGGGGGCAGGCGACCGTACCATCTTTGAGCCATACCCGACAGGGTTTGAGGGAAAGCCCGACACTTTATAGCATCATTCACGGGTTGCAGCAGCAGTGCATTAGAGAATGTCCTAACATGATTAGCGGGGTCTCCCGTGCCATCATAGGCTTTGATAGTGGGCATCTTGAATTTCCTTGAGATATGGGCATTCATTATCTCTTCTGTGAAGGGTGGAGTTGGATCATCAGGATCTCCAAGAGGAAGGAGATTGCTTGGATCAGTTCTTGGGACAAAAGCCCTTCTTCTTACCGAACCATCCAGGTCTATGACAGGAGGAGAATTTCTCCCCCTAGGAGGTATCTGAGGTTTGGTGGCCTGGTGAGCCTCCAAATCACGCCTCAGCCTTTGGATTTCAGCCTCATGAGCCCTGATCCTTTCCTGCACTTCTTGGGGATTCGCCCCTGGGGTGCTTTGGGGGCGTTGCCTTCCATCGGCCATTGGCTCTTTTCCAGGATGCCTCCTTCTCGGGGCCACTTCATCATCCGAAGATTCGGAGTCTCTCTCAGTATAAGGACCAGAAAATTCCCGATCCTCAGGAATAGGACCCAAACCTCGTATATAGGGGGGTGACTGCCCTCGTGCTTCGCCTCGCCCAGCATATCCGCTTCCTCCAACCTCAGGGCGAAGGGGCATCCCATAAGGGGGGTTAGTAGTAACAACAGTTGAATATTCATACCCGACGGGTCGAGAATTCACAGGTATATGTACTTGTTGAACTTGAGGATTCGTACCTTGAATAGTCGGGGGAGTTGTCCCTTGTGGCTGAGGTTGAGTTGCCCCTGTCTGGGCTTCCCCCTGAGTAGATGCATAAGTTGAATGGGGAGGAACCTCCACGGTTGATGAAATCACCTGGGTTGTCTCTGATGGTGTTCCTTCCTCTAGAGCTCCAATTGTTCTCCATGTTCTCGCCATGGTTGTTGTTGCGTTTTCCCACAGACGGCGCCAAATGTTATGGATAAAAAACTAAGGTTATTATTTGCTGTATTTATTACTAAGATTCGGGAGCTCAAGGCCTTTAATGGCTGCTCTCGTGCTTCGTGGCTCGATCTGCCTTTACGAGATGCCTACGTATCTCTGTGAATTAGAGAATCAAGCCAAAAAAACGTAGTTCTGATTTGTGGGGTGAGACCCCTTATATAGATGTTGGGAGTCCTTGAATTGGACTTGGTATAGGAGACCTGGTGGACAAGTCTCATAATTAGAATAGACTTAGGAGTCCTAGGAAGTAGGAAGCTGATTCCTTATCCTTTTAGGTCCCCTTGAGGCTAATCTATAAGGATTTATATCCTTATCGGGACTCTTCTCAATAGCTGATTTTTCCCTTATTAATTAATTACGAAATTAATTAATAATCAGGGCTTTTGGGCCTTTTTTATTCCACCAGGCCTGATCTGGTCCGTCAGGCTTAACCTTTCTGGTCTGAATATCATACATCTTCTTATTGGGCCTAGCAGCCCATTAATCATAAAATCAGGACTTATTTATCCCTATCAATCGATATATAAAATGGTTTGCGTATCAAAAATTTCACACCGGGACTCGTACAGGTCAAACCATACCCCTGATCGAAAAAGTCAAAACATGAAAATGTTCAGAATTATCAGATTAGGTTAGGAAGGAGTTTTCGGAAGAGTTTCGGGTTGTAAAAACGCAAAAACGATTGAAGTGTGACAATTTCTGATTCTAAAAAGAAATTTTATAATTATGTAAAAATAATCATTGTTAATTCTATAAATCCTTATAAAATCATATGATTATTTAAAAATTACAAGAAAAATACCAAAATTATCTAGATTTAATTCTGGATAATTGGAAATTAGAATATCTAAATTTTATCAGAAATAAACATTCAAATATTATTATCCATCATCAAATAATTCACCAAAATTCACACAAAACTCATATAATAATTATTTATTGATAAAAATAATTACATAATATTTCCCAAGAGTTACACAACTTGTGAGCATCTAGTATGTTTCAGAGTGATAGTGCAGAAGACATGACGAATATAGTAAATCTGTAAATGATAAACACATAACAACACTTAGCAAATATTCAATTTCATTTCAAAACACTATATGAATCGGGTCTTTATTCATAAGTGTCTCCCACTAGTTTATCTGATTTATTCAACCCCTAAGTGAAAATTAAGTATTCATAATGCCAGTGGGAATAGGGATCCTACATTCCGTCACACAACCTCGGCTGTGGCACGAAACGTCATGTGATGTTCAATAGGCAGACAACTCTTGTCAATTACATCTTATGTTATTCCCTAATATAACTTTAGCCTCTTGAATAATTGAGTCACAGCTGTGGCACGACAAACTCAATATTCTAAGTCAAGTCTAACCCAACATTTCGTATAATTGAATCAGTCTCCAACGACCCACGACTGTGGCATGTACCGACCTTTAGATTCTAATTCAATGTACACATCTCTGTGTAATAGAAAATTATTTCTTATTTCGAAATCAAAGCCCTCGGCTGTAGCACGAAACGACAATGATTTAAAAATAAGAATCACTTTCTACCATGTTGGAAGGCTATGACCGACACAAGCCCGTTGTGTCATTGGCCAATTACTACTTGATATTATTTAATTTTAGAGGGATTATATTACGTTACAATCATAATCATATTATAAAAAGATTCTTCCTTTTAAATTAAATATTTCAAATCAATAATCGATAATTAGATGATTCCCAGATCGGGTGGAGCATTGTTGTTAGGGCGAAAACACGCGCTAATATTCACGCTAGTATACGTGTTCGCAAGTAATATAGAATACTTTCTAGTTCGTTCCCACAGAGACTCAGACTAATTTATTGTCTAATTAAACTCACACACCAATGTATGATTACTTCTCAATGTTAAGACACTAACACTTAGAATTGTTGACTAAACATTAACTACAATTAACTACTTAATTAATCACTTAATTAACACTTCAATTTAACAATATTAAAACACTCATGAGACCACAACTTCATTACTACTTCCTTCAATAGCTATTGTTATTACCTTTAGCATGTGACAGTGATGATATTAATCGAATAACACGAAACTGATAAAAGCCAACTTTCATTGTACTAATACCATTCTACCAAACATCCACAATTAAGATAGAAGTTGAATAGTCATCAATTATGTTGAGTTCCTATATGTCTACAGAAATTGACAACACAACGATTTAAGCACAAGTTATTCCTTTTGATTACACAGGGCAAATAAAACTGTTAGAGTTACCCACTAATCATGCACATCATACATGAACCTATGTTAGCATGGCAAGTTCTAAACCTCAAGATCCACCGTCGCTTCACAAGAGATTAACACCCTATCTTATATATTCGCGACGCACATAAGATGAATACGCACAACCAATACTAGATATCATACAATCATCACACACTAAAGTATTAAACAATTAACTAAAGAATTCCATAGTAATTCCGTTGCAACCCCATGATCACGATTAGCCCATAATAGCACTTATCGTCATCATGGGTTCATATGAAATCATGATAAACAAACACAAGAAAATAATAACTAAACTAATTATATTAAATCAGAGTACGTCACAAGAGTAAATAGGTTCAAAGTAAGAAAACTAGCATCCAACTTACAACGAAACAAGAATCACAAGAAAATATGCTTCCTCTTTGTTGTTGTGTGCTAAAACGGTCTTCTTCCTTATCTCCTTCGCTCCTTGCGTAATACCACGATCCTCTCTCGTGAAAACGTCTCCAAATCTACTTATATAATAGTCCCATAAAACTCAGATTACATAGAAGTGGAAGCCAAACAGAAGTAGAAGTCCTAAAATAAATTGTCTTTTTTCCCGACCCTGCGCGGCCGCTCAGCATAGCTGAGCGGGCGCTCAGCTTTCTGCGCGGCCGCTCAGCACTCAGGACCCTTCTGGAAAATTCCTGAGTTTGCTCCGTTTCTTCGCCGTAATCTGCCCATTTCTTTCCTCTCGCAATGGTGAACACATGCCAAGGCTTATTCTTGACGATTACTCCTCCGAAATGCAACTAATACCCTGAAATGCATAAACACTAGAAAAACGCATCAAATACACATAATACTTGATTTCAAGGCACCAATTTAAGCCATTTTAAGATGTTCTAAGTGGTATAAAATGCCACTTATCACACCCCCAAACTTAAATCGATGCTTGTCCTCAAGCGTCACAGACTCAAAAACAAATAAAAACATGCATGAATGCAATCTATATGAAAATGCAGTGATCCCCCTTACTACGAATAAACCAACCAAATTGCAATAACTCAACAAATGCAGTTAGGAGACTAAAGATCAATAAACTCATGCAAACGAACATACAACCAGAAATGTGGTGTGTGCAGATGCTTAACAGATATGCTTCGGAACTAGACCAATTATTATGACTCGACTATCCTCAAGGCAATCACATGATTATACAAAGAATAAAAATTCTAGGCACAAAGTGACATACAACACTACAAGAATTCTGGAGCTTATTACGGAATCATGCTTTTTATTCACAACACAAATGCTTATTTGACTGTGCAATGAGTGAGGTCCACAAAAGACTTGTACAATGGTATCCATGTAGTGAGCGTTAGGTTAGCGGATCCCAGACTCTAAAAGCCTTAGGTCACTAGGCACAAAGTCCCCTAAGAACTTAATAACTCGAATACCAAAGAGCCCACTCATGATCAATTATGCATAAGCACCACAATTTTTTTCTTTTCTTCTTTTTTTTTTCTTTTTTCTTTTTTTTATAAAATTTCTGAGCAAGTGTGTTTCGCTCCATCTTGCTCAACCCTAGACTACTCACACAACATGCGAGCCGGCTACTAGCCATTTGACGCCTAGCCACAACTAGTAACAAATTCCATTTTTTACTCCAATTTTTTCCTTTTCATGCCTTTATCACTAAGAACCTATTATCGAATTCTAAGCATAATAGATAAATTAACCTCGACAATAATCAAATCATACAAACAATCTAGCCCTTAAGCATTCTCTAAGACTTAGTGAAAATACAAGTGCTTCTAGCATGCATATCAACTTACACGACTCAATATCCTTAATGCTATCACTACACTCGCATCAATATCACAATTCAGTCGATAAATCATCGCAAAAGGGATCATGGTATATGCATGAGCTACATGATATGATAAACAAATAAAGCTATATAAAAAAAACTATATGGCATAAATTATGCAACTATATGAACTAAACTATCATGAATATGCAGCTATATGACACACACACAGTATTCCTTAACTACCACCCCCAAACTTAAAATCTTCGCTGTCCCCAGTGAAAGTAGTAGAAAGGAACACAGGGTATACCTACTCGGAGTCATCATCATCATCACCCTCAGTGGGTGGAGTATCAGGCGGCGGGTATGCAGAGTCCTCACCAAAAACTGGCCACTGGATATCAGCTCCAAGGCCCCGAAAAGCAGTCCCTAACGCAAGGGTGAGCTCCTGAGCAAACCTGCTCTGCGTCTCGTACATTGTATCCATCCACCGTGAAAGCCTCCTATACTGGGTATCAGCCATCCCAGCACCCTCCTGAGCTCTCGAAGAACCAGCCTCATCACGCCTAGGCCTAGCCATAGTAGCACCTCGTGCTGGACGCCCTCCTGGAAGACGATAACCCAGCCCATGCTCCTCGGCCTCACCACCGGTCCACTCCTGCATCCCGTTCAGAGTCCCAGAATCAATCAGAGCTGCCGGCAACTGCAACTGCTCATAAGCCGGCCAGTTCACTCCTACTGCTCGGCACAGCTTCATAACCGTGGATGCATAAGGGATGTTCATATGCTTAGCTCCCCTCAAAAACTTCAGAATTCCTTGGTAGATAAACTCACCAAGGTCCACATAGTACTCCTCATTAAGAATTCCCCACAACAACTGTGCTCCTTCAACTGTGACCTCGTGTGCATGCGAAGAAGGCAAAATATTAGCACAAATAAATGCATTCCATTCACAGGCATACCTATTCATAGCGATCGCCGGGAAGTGACGATATTCATTAGTGCCGGTCTTGAAGGTCCAAACTGTGCCCGGCCTACAGAGAGTCACACAAATCAAATCCAAGTCAAAATCCTCAGCAGTCTTCTCATTCCAGTTCTCCTCCTCGGGCTTCCTCTCTCGCTGCCCAATCACACGGCGAATCGCCGCAGGGTGATAATCAACCGTCAGCCCTCGGACCACAGAAAACCCATTCTTTTCGGCCTTCGCGTTCACATAGAACTCGCGAACCACGCTCATCGGCACTGCTTCGGGCGACTCATAAAAAGCTATCCACCCCTTCTCTGCAATCATGGGTAGCAACTCACCATCCCTCCCCGATGGTAAAAACCCTCTCTCCTTCAGAAACGGCTTCCCCAAAAGCCTAGTATACTCCTCCTCCGCAGCTCTGTCAGTCAACCGAGGCCTTGCAGCAGTACCCCTTGATGAATCAGCAGTAGGGACTGTGCTGCTGCTATCGATAGTTTGTGCTCTCTTGGGTGCCATTGAATCTCGAATAAAAGTGTTTAAGAACTGATTTTTGGTGCTTGGGAGAGAGTTTAAGTGTAGGAAGTTTGTGGGAGATATGTAGGATATGTGTATGTATATATAGGGTGTGGAATAGGTTAAATTAGATTAGGGTTGGGGATTGAGGGGTAAAATCATGGGGTAGTAGGAACAAATCGTGGGTTTATGGGCTAAAGTTGGGTTTTATTATTTTTTTTTGATTTTTTTTTTGGTTTTTTTCTCTGAATTAAAAAAAATTCATTCAGCGGACCCTTGAGCGGTCGCTCAGCAAAGCTGAGTGGGCGCTCAGGGGGTCACTGGAAAAATTTTGTTTAAGCCCCGTTTTTCTGATTTTTTTGTGTTTTTGGATAGGTTATTAACTTCTAAGGGTTCCTGTAACAACAAATCATGGGTTGCCTCCCACCCAGCGCTTCTTTTTCGTCATTAGCTTGACGTTGCATACCTTTCTCAAGTAGTCAACAAAATGGCACTAACCACTTCTCGGTTTGCCATATCCCCATAGTAGTGCTTCAAACGCTGACCGTTAACCTTGCATGCTTGGTCTGGATCATTCTCAAAAATTTCCACTGCTCCATGTGAAAACACAGTTTTGACAATAAAAGGTCCAGACCACCTCGATTTTAACTTCTCAGGAAAAAGTCGGAGACGAGAGTTGAATAAGAGAACTTGTTGCCCCGACACGAATAACTTAGGATGTAGCTTCCTATCGTGCCACCTCTTCACCTTTTACTTATACATTTTGTTATTCTCGTACGCTTGAAGTCGAAATTCATCAAGTTCATTAAGATGAAGCATTCTTTTCTTACCAGCTGCATCTAAATCCAGGTTCAACTTTTTCAATGCCCAGTAGGCCTTATGCTCAAGCTCCGCAGGTAAATGACATCCCTTACCGTAAACCAACTGAAACGGGGATATACCAAGTGGAGTTTTGTATGCTGTTCTGTAAGCCCAAACAGCTTCATCGAGCTTTAAAGACCAATCCTTCCTTGACGGACAAACAACCTTCTCTAGAATGCGCTTGATCTCTCTGTTAGACACTTCCGCTTGACCATTTGTTTGCGGATGATAGGCAGTAGCCACTCGATGATTCACATTATAACGCTGCATCATAGAAGTGAACTTACGGTTGCAGAAATGCGACCCTTCATCACTTATGATTATCCGAGGTGTTCCAAACCTTGTGAAAATCTGCTTATGAAGAAAATTTAGCACTGCCTTTGCATCATTTGTCGGTAAAGCTTTGACTTCTACCCATTTTGAGACATAATCGACTGCCAGCAAGATATACTGATTATTGCAGGACGAGACAAAAGGCCCCATGAAATTGATTCTCCAAACATCAAATACCTCGACTTCAAGCATCACATTTAACGGCATCTCATCCTTTCTTGTCAAATTTCCCACTCTTTGGCAACGATCACACCTTAAAACAAACTGATGAGCATCCTTAAACAAAGTAGGCCAGAAAAAACCTGCTTGCAGAATACGAGCTGCCGTATTCTCACCACCATAGTGTCCACCATAAACCGTGGAGTGGTAGTCTCGTAATATCCCCTCCGTCTCACAGAACGGGATACATCTCCTGATGATCTGGTCAGCTCCCTGTCTAAACAAATATGGTTCATCCCACATATACCACTTCACCTCATGCAGAAACTTCTTCTTTTGAGCGGAGGTCAAATTAGGAGGCATTATATTGCTGACGAGATAGTTTACAATATCTGTAAACCATGGTTCTTCCTCCTGAACTGCAAACAACTGCTCATCCGGGAAAGATTCATTAATTAATGTCCTATCTTGTGAAGTAGAATCGGGATTCTCCAACTTAGAGAGATGGTCAGCTACTTGATTCCCAGTACCTTTTCTATCCTTGATCTCTAACTCAAATTCCTGAAGTAAGAGCACCCAACGAATGAGTCTCGGCTTCGAATCCTTCTTGGAAACTAGATAGCGAATGGCCGCATGATCAGTGAATACTGTTACTTTAGTACCAAGCAGATAAGATCGAAATTTCTCGAAACCAAAGACTATAGCCAAGAGCTCCTTCTCCGTAGTGGTGTAGTTTATTTGGGCCCCATTTAAGGTCTTACTCGCATAGTAGACCACATGAAAGAGATTATTCTTGCGCTGTTCCAGAACTGCACCTATCGCATAATCACTCGCATCATACATCATCTCAAACGGCTCTGTCCAATCTGGTGCTGTAATAACTGGTGCAGTGATCAAACTCTTCTTGAGAGTCTCGAATGCCGCCAAACATTCATCATCAAATTTGAAAGGCACATCTTTCTCAAGCAAATTACACAACGGCTTAGATATCTTTGAAAAGTCCTTGATGAATCGTCGATAAAAACCCGCATGACCAAGAAAACTACGGATTCCTTTCACAGAAATAGGTGTGGAAGATTTTCAATGACTCCCACCTTGGTCTTGTCCACCTCCAGACCCTTGCTAGAGACCTTATGCCCAAGAATAATGCCTTCACGCACCATAAAATGACATTTCTCCCAATTGAGCACCAAATTAGTTTCCACGCACCTTTTGAGTACGGCGCGAAGATTATTCAAACATTCATCATACGAATGTCCAAAGACGGAGAAGTCGTCCATGAACACCTCGACATTATTTCCAATCATGTCAGAGAATATAGCCATCATACATCTCTGAAAAGTGGTCGGGGTGCCACATAACCCAAACGAAACTCTGCGAAAAGCAAACGTGCCAAATGGACAAGTGAAGGTAGTCTTTTCCTGATCCTCTGGTGCAATACAAATCTGATTATACCCTGAATAGCCATCCAGAAGACAAAAATACTCGTGACCAGCCAACCTGTCAAGCATCTGATCAATGAACGGAAGAGGGAAGTGATCCTTCCTCGTGGCTTTGTTCAACTTTCGATAATCCATGCATACTCTCCATCCTGTAACTGTTCGAGTGGGGATGAGCTTATTCTTCTCATTTGCTACCACAGTGATACCTCCTTTCTTAGGTACACATTGTACGGGGCTCACCCACGAACTGTCAGAAATAGGATAAATGATGCCTGCATCCAGCCATTTCAGAATTTCTTTCTTCACCACCTCCTTCATGATAGGATTCAGTCTGCGCTGCTGTTCAACAGTCGACTTACTACCTTCCTCTAGCAGAATTTTATGCATACAATATGAAGGGCTGATCCCCTTGATGTCTGCTATGGTCCATCCAATAGCCGATTTGAATTCCCTCAAAATCCTTAAGAGCCTGTCTTCCTCACTACCTGAAAGGTCAGATGCAATAATAACAGGTAAAGTAGATGCATCACCTAAAAAAGCATACCTCAAGTGTTCAGGTAATGGCTTGAGCTCCAAGGTAGGTGCTTCCTGTTGGGAACCACGGACTTGGGGTGTTACTACGTTTTACGATAAAGATTACGAAAAGAAGATTACCTTGTTAATGGTTGATTCCACGCTCTTCTATTGTATTCCCAAATTCCCTTGAGCGAAGTGTGGCCTCTGTCTTCTCAAGTTATCCTCTCTTCTTGCTCCTTGGTGGCTATAATATGTTTTCACACAATTCCAAGCAAGAAGAGAATAAGAATATATATAGGCTACAATAGGGACCATGGATAATTAGGTTGGGCCTTCTAATTACATCTTGAGCCTAGCCCAATGTAATTAAATATTAATTTAATCCACTAAAGAATTAATATTTGCACTACCTTTCCTAATACCGTAATTTAATTAATTCGGTTCCAATATTATTTGCTTATTAAATTCCCCATGTTTAAAATATCATATGTCCATTAATTAAATAAATTACTGATAATTTATTTAATTAATATCTTTTATCCTTGATCATCCACTCAACCTTTATTTAATTATGCCAGAATAAATTCCACCTGCAGGGTTTCACATAATTAAATCTTTTTGAGCTTTCAAGGGGACATCATTACCCCGAATATTATCAGGACATGGATTCCTTCAATAAATAATATCCACCATGTATATAATTCCATCACCCAAAATATAATGATATAATTCAAAAGAATTATTTCATATATAAATCAAAGCATGTAAATAATATACACGTGTCAAATACTATTTCCGGATTAAGAACCTAAGCATTAATAATAACATAGAATCTTAGTTCTCCTTCTTAATCAGTATTAAGGGAACAATTCTAAATTTGATCATGTTCAATATACACAAAGTATACTAGTATTATTTATTAGTCAATATAAACTAATCTAAATAATACTACAGCCATACCAGTGGATTGTCCAACACCACATGTGTTGTGAACCTTATTATATTATATAACCATATTTAATAATCTAATATTATGTATCCTATTTGATACTAGATTGTTCACAATATATAATATTAGACAACATGTAAACATTCAAATGATTCTCAAATAAACTGGCCAGAAATAAATGTACATACTTCAAATAAATATTTTCAGTATACACTAACAATCTCACACTTATACTCAAAATATTTTATGTGTACATCAGTGTTTATTTAATCCACTATTACATAAAAATCTATGTGTCCATCCATCTGACTCCTATCGCTTCCACATGCTTGTCAAAAACCTTGGTTGGCAAGCTCTTTGTGAAAGGATCTACTCGGTTGTCTTCTGATAATATGTGAGCCACAACTATATCCCCTCGCTTTACGATTCCTCGTATGAGATGATACTTACGTTCAATATGTTTAGCTGTTTTGTGGTCTCGCGGTTCCTTTGAATTTGCCACAGCACCAGTGTTATCACAATACACCGTCAAGCTCCTAGGCAAATTAGGTACCACATCTAAGTCCAAAAGGAAGTTCCTGAACCATACAGCCTCCTTGGAAGCCTCAGAGGCCGCCACGTACTCGGCCTCCATGGTGGAGTCTGCAATGCATTTCTGCTTTACACTCCTCCATATAACGGCTCCACCTCCCAAAGTAAAAATATATCCCGAGGTTGATTTCCTCTTATCCCTATCTGATTGAAAATCTGAATCAGTATATCCCAAAGGAAATAGATCTGAGGCCTTGTAAATTAACATATACTCCTTAGTCCTTCTCAGGTACTTGAGTATAGTTTTTACTGCACTCCAATGTTCCTGACCTGGGTTCGACTGATATCTACTAACCATGCCTACAGCAAAGCAGATGTCAGGCCTCGTACATAACATAGCATACATTAAGCTTCCACATGCTGAAGCATAAGGAACTGCTTTCCTGCTCTCTATATCCTTAGGTGTCGAAGGACACCGCTTCTTAGATAGAGCAACTCCATGCTTAAAAGGTAGAAAACCTTTCTTGGAGTTCTGCATGTTAAAACGAGCTAATACTTCATCAATGTAGGGCTCTTGAGATAAAGCCAACATCCTTTTCTTGCGATCCCTTATAACTTTGATCCCAAGGATGTATGCCGCTTCACCTAATTCCTTCATGTCAAATTGTTTGAACAACCATGCCTTTACTGATGACAACATCTCAACATTGTTTCCAATGAGTAAAATATCATCTACATATAGTACTAGAAAAACCACTGCATTACCTTCACTTCTCTTATACACGCACGATTTGCTTGGACTTTGATCAAATCCATATGACTGGACTGCCTGATCAAAACGAATATTCCAGTCTCTAGAAGCTTGTTTAAGTCCATAAATAGACCTCTTAAGCTTACATACCAGATGCTCTTGGCCTTCCTTAATGAATCCTTTTGGTTGCTGCATATAGATGGTTTCTTCAAGACTTCCATTAAGAAAAGCTGTCTTGACATCCATTTGCCAAATCTCATAATCGAGATGAGCTGCTATAGATAAAAGAATACGGATTGACTTAAGCATGACTACCGGTGAAAAGGTTTCCTCATAATCGATACCTTCTTTCTGAGTATACCCTTTCACAACAAGTCTTGCTTTCCAGGCTTTCACCTTTTTATCTAATCCCCTCTTTTTCTTGTAGATCCACTTACATCCAATAGGTTTTATACCTTTGGGTGGTTCCACGAGCTCCCATACCTGATTAGAATACATTGATTCTATCTCAGATTCCATCGCCTTTTGCCAAAGATCTGCATCTTTGTCTTGTGCTGCCTCTTCGTATGTACGGGGATCATCATCATGTTCACCAGAGACCAAGTCTGAAGACTCACCCAAAAACATGAATCTATCAAGCTGTTGAACAACCCTCCCACTACGACGAGGCACTGGTGCGGTATTAGTGACAGGTTGTACATTATGTTGTGGTTGTTCTACTTGTACTACAGCTTCATGGGTATTATTTGTCCCTCCCACTAGTTCCTCTAAAACGAAACTACTCATGGGTTTGTGATTCATTATATATTCCTCCTCTAAGAATCTTGCATTGGTGCTAACAATGACATCCCGATTCTTCGGACTATAAAATAAATATCCTTTCATTCCCATGGGGTAGCCTACAAACAACCTTACTTCTGTACGAGATTCTAACTTAGTCGCATTCTTGTTCAGCACATGTGCTGGACAACCCCATATTCGAATATGTCTTAGACTCGGTTTATCCCCGGTCCACAATTCTAAGGGGGTTTTAGGAACCGACTTAGAAGGTACTAAGTTCAGAAGATAAGCTGTTGTCTCTAAGGCATGTCCCCAAAACGACTTGGGTAAATCCGAATAACTCATCATCGATCTAACACTCTCTAAAAGAGTCTGATTCCTTCTCTCTGCTACACCGTTCTGCTGGGGTGTGCCTGGTGCAGTTAACTGGGATTCTATCCCATTTTCTAATAAATATTCCCTAAATTCTCCAAGCAAGTATTCGCCACCACGATCTGATCGTAGTGACTTGATACTTTTATTAAGTCGCTTCTCCATTTTAGCTTTGTACTCTTTGAACTTATCAAAGCACTCAGACTTACGGTGCAACAAATAAACGTACCCATATCTAGAATAATCATCAATGAAAGTGACGAAATATTCATAACCACCTCTTGCTTGGATATTCATGGGTCCACTTAAATCAGAGTGAACCAATTCTAACAGTTGTTTGGCTCTATTCCCTTTTGCCTTGAAAGGCCTATTAGTTATTTTACCTTCCAAGCAGGATTCACAAACTGGAAATGGCTCCACTGCCAATGAGCTTAAAGGCCCGTCTACTACCAGTCTTTGAATCCTCCTCAAGTTAATATGACCTAATCTCAAGTGCCAAAGATATGTTTGGTTCAAACTAGAAGGTTCCTTTCTTTTAGTAGAGTTAGAAGATGTGTTGTTCAATTCCCTAAATTGCAGTTGCAGTGCAGGTTGACTAGGATTAATTATATAAAAATTGTCTTGCAATGTACCGAAACATATAATCCGTTTATGGAAACATTACGATCCAAACAAACATTATAACCATCCAAATCAAGTTTAGAAACCGAAATTAAATTCCTTCTAAAAGAAGGTACATAAAGACAATTGTTCAAAACCAAAATCCTATCAGAACCAAAAGATAAATGAATAACTCTTACTGCAACTACTGCTACTTTCGTAATATCTCCCACGAACACGTATATCTCACCATCTCTAAGCATTCTGGATAGTTGGAACCCCTGCATAGAATTACAAACATGATCAGTGGCTCCTGTATCTACACACCAAGTGCTCGTAGATATAGCCGCTATAAATGTTTCTGTAACTAGAGAAAGAGATATACCAGTATTGTTTATCTTCTTAGGAAGAGGACAATCCTGTTTCCAGTGACCTGACTGTTTGCATCTGAAGCACTTTCCCTTAGGCTTTTTCACACCACCCTGAACTCCCACTACCTTCACAGCTTTCTTTGTCTGAGCCTTTTTCTTCTTCTTAATACCTTTCGGCTTAGAGGAAGAACCTTTCTCAGCCACATTCACTTGAACACTCTGCCGAAATAATCCTTCAGCTGCCTGAAGTTCTGTCAGCAGTTCCGCGAGACTATACTGCCTCTTGTTCATGTTGTAATTCAAGCGGAACTGCTCAAAACTCTTAGACAAGCTCATAAGGATAATGTCAATCTGGGTTTTCCCGTCAAGTTCAGCACCAAGGATCTCTATCTCATTCAGATGCGACATCATCTTGAGAACATGATCCCTTACAGGTGTGCCTTCATCCATCTGAGTGTTCATTAAAGCCTTCATGGCTACTTTCCTAGCAGCCCTATTCTGATCTCCAAAAAGTTCCTTGAGAATAAAGAGCATATCCGAAGCAGTGGCCATAGACTGATGTTGATGCTGCAAAACACCCGATATTGCTGCCAGAATGTAACATCGCGACATCTCATCAGCCTTAATCCACCGTTTATAATACTCTTTCTCATCTTCAGGAGCATCAGCAGCAGGCTGTTCAGGCTTGGGTTCATAAGTGCAAAACTTGTACTCCTCAGCAGTCAACACAATGTCCAAATTTCGTTTCCATTCAATATAGTTAGGTCCGGTAAGTTTGTTATCCTTAAGTATGGTGAATAGTGGATTAAAGCCCATTTTATCCTGAGAATCATGCATAAAAATATCACATAAATAAGGGTGCATTAATTATTAAGAGCTATTGATTCCTCTAACAATTATTTAAAATTAAATGCACTAACATCTAAACACCATAAATTTCTGGTACGCCACGATGTGTGACATGTATACCACCTAATTTTGTTTAATTGTTACTTCGGTCCTATTACTAAACAATATGCCACGTTGGGGTGGACTATATTATTTTTCATAGCTAAGTGTATACCATCATCAAATCTTAAATTATTCGAAATCTATGGAACTTGGTACGCCACGATGGGTGGCGTGTATACCTTCCAATATTCGTAATTTTTCCTTGAACAGAATACTTCAATTCAATATTCATCAATGGTTTGATTTCCAGTAGTGGAGGAGTCACATCGGTCTCGCTTGAAACCCACAGCCTTACAAGTTCGATGAACCCGTTTTTGACAAAATCGCCCCAAATCAGAAATAAAGAAAATCCGTATTTATTCCTTTTAAAATTTATTAATTTAAGAAGTTTGTTCTAGTAATTTCTATAACATTCTAGACACCATAAATTACATGCCATGATGGGTGATGTATATATAATTTATATTCATCTTTATGTTAAATTACCTACAACCAATAATGGAGACCACGGGATTTAATTTCATATTAATTCCCTCTCCCACTTAGAACTTTTTTTATTAAAATTGAGGAATTTTAAAATTAAATGGGGCCCTATGTTGTTATAATTATGTCTAAACATGCATTCAAAATACACACATAATTTTAGCAACATATAACATTTAATTAAAGAATTACACACATAATTAACGACACACATAATTAATAAATTAAAGCAATAATTAAAATTTAATGGAAAAAATTAAAATAAATTTTCCACTATTATGGCCCTTGAAAAAAAATCCAGCTCTCAAAAAAAAATCTGCCCCAAGCGCGCCCCGACGCCCCCAGCAGCCCCAGCAGCCCCAGCAGCCCCAGCACCCCAGCAGCCCCAGTAGCCCCAGCACCCCAGCAGCCCCAGCAGCCCCCAGCAACCCCAGCAGCCCCAGCAGCCCCATGTAATCGCACAGCGGAACAAAAAAAACTATCGGAATTGATTTCCGATCGCACATAACTTGTACAAAATACCCGGAACAATTACAAAAAAATAGATCTAATACAAAACTAATTTTGTAAAATCTATTCTAACACGATCAACCCTCGTGTAAATTACAACCACGATTAAACCACGTGGAAACCAAAACAAAAATTAACCACGATTAAACCACGTGGGATCCAAACACATAATTAAAATATACATGGCCATAATAGTGGATTAACAACCTGCATCAAAACCAATACAAGCAAAACACTATATACACGCATATATAATTACGACATGGACATTATATCATAAAATGTAGAACCCATTACCAGGCTCTTGATACCAATTGTTGGGAACCACGGACTTGGGGTGTTACTACATTTTACGATAAAGATTACGAAAAGAAGATTACCTTATTAATGGTTGATTCCACGCTCTTCTATTGTATTCCCAAATTCTCTTGAGCGAAGTGTGGCCTCCGTCTTCTCAAGTTATCCTCTCTTCTTGCTCCTTGGTGGCTACAATATGTTTTCACATAATTCCAAGCAAGAAGAGAATAAGAATATATATAGGCTACAATAGGGACCATGGATAATTAGGTTGGGCCTTCTAATTACATCTTGAGCCTAGCCCAATGTAATTAAATATTAATTCAATCCACTAAAGAATTAATATTTGCTCTACCTTTCCTAATACCGTAATTTAATTAATTCGGTTCCAATATTATTTGCTTATTAAATTCCCCATATTTAAAATATCATATGTCCATTAATTAAATAAATTACTGATAATTTATTTAATTAATATCTTTTATCCTTGATCATCCACTCAACCTTTATTTAATTATGCCAGAATAAATTCCACCTGCAGGGTTTCACATAATTAAATCTTTTTGAGCTTTCAAGGGGACATCATTACCCTGAATATTATCAGGACATGGATTCCTTCAATAAATAATATCCACCATGTATGTAATTCCATCACCCAAAATATAATGATATAATTCAAAAGAATTATTTCATATATAAATCAAAGCATGTAAATAATATACACGTGTCAATTACTATTTTCGGATTAAGAACCTAAGCATTAATAATAACATAGAATCTTAGTTCTCCTTCTTAATCAGTATTAAGGGAACAATTCTAAATTTGATCATGTTCAATATACACAAAGTATACTAGTATTATTTATTAGTTAATATAAACTAATCTAAATAATACTACAGCCATACCAGTGGATTGTCCAACACCACCTGTGTTGTGAACCTTATTATATTATATAACCGTATTTAACAATCTAATATTCTGTATCTCATTTGATACTAGATTGTTCACAATATATAATATTAGACAACATGTAAACATTCAAATGATTCTCAAATAAACTGGCCAGAAATAAATGTACATACTTTAAATAAATATTTTCAGTATACACTAACACTTCCTCTATTGATGGTTTGAGCTTTCCTTCAGCATTCTTGAGGTCAGAAGTACCAAGAGATTCAAACGGCATGTCCAGCTTTCGCTTCCAGGGAGAAGCGTTCAGATATTGTAATTGCTCGTTGCCATCTTCATCATCGTTGTCAAAATCCCCCACTAAGGCCTTTTCCAATACATCAGACATTAGCATGCGATCGAGTTCCGAAGTAACCGCAGAATCAATCACATCCACTTTTAAGCACTCCTCATCTTCTGTAGGGAATTTCATTGCCTTGAATACGTTGAAGGTCACATCCTGATCTTGTACCCGCATAGTAAGTTCACCTTTTTGCGCATCTATCAAGGTACGGCCAGTAGCCAAGAAAGATCTTCCCAAGATTATGGGAATCTTCTTATCTTCCTCAAAATCCAGAATAACAAAATCTGCAGGAAAGAAGAGCTTATCCACCTTGACTAGCACATCCTCCACTATGCCCCTTGGCTAAGTAATGGAACGATCAGCCAATTGTAGAGACATGTATGTGGGTTTTGGATCAGGAAAATCCAACTTTTTAAAGATCGACAACGGCATCAGATTGATGCTTGCTCCCAAATCACAAAGGCACTTGTCAAACGATAACTTGCCAATGGTGCAAGGAATGGTGAAGCTACCCGGATTTTTAAGCTTTGGAGGTAACTTTTGCTGCAGCACAGCGATGCATTCTTCCGTTAGAGCAACGGTCTCAAGGTCATCCAGTTTCACCTTCCTTGAAAGAATACTCTTCATAAACTTCGCATAACTAGGCATTTGCTCCAGAGCCTCAGCGAAAGGTATATTGATGTGAAGTTTCTTGAACACCTCCAGAAACTTACCGAACTGCTTATCCAGCTTTTGTTGTTGCAATCTCTTAGGGAAAGGTGGTGGAGGATAGAGCTGTTGTCGTTGATAATTATTCACATACTGAACAGATTTGTTGACAAGAGAACACTGATCCGTAGCATGAGAACCTGCACAAAGCTCACAAACCATAGCTATTTGATTAACTCCATATATAGCCAGAGAATCAACCTTCATTGACAGCGCTTGAAGCTGTGCTGCAATAGCGGTGGCAGCATCGACTTCCATAATACCTGCTACCTTACCAGACATCATCCTCTGAGTTGGGTTTTGATGCTCATTTACAGCCATAGTCTCGATAAGATTATAAGCCTCAGTATAGCTTTTAGCCCATAAGGCGCCTCCAGCTGCTGCATCGAGCATGGGCCGAGATTGGGCCCCCAAACCATTATAGAAACCAGTGATCACCATCCAATCAGGCATTCCATGATGTTGACACTTTCTCAATATTTCCTTGTAGCGTTGCCAAGCTTCGCATATAGATTCTGCAGGTTGGTGCGCAAACTGAGTAAGAGCACTCCTCATAGCAGCAGTCTTTGTCATTGGATAAAACTTCACCAGAAACTTTTGCGCAAGATCTTGCCATGTAGTGATGGACCCAGCTGGTTCAGAATGTAACTAGTCCTTAGCTTTGTCCCTCAGTATGAATGGGAAAAGCCTCAGCTTGATAGCCTCATCAGTCACGCCATTATACTTAAAAGTGCTGCAGATCTCGACAAAATTCCTTATGTGCATGTTGGGGTCTTCAGTCGCAGCTCCTCCAAAAGAAACAGAATTCTGCACCATCTGAATAGTGTCCGGCTTGATTTCAAAGGTGTTAGCTTGAATAGTCGGATGAAGAATGCTTGACTGAATGTCATCAATTTTTGGCCGAGCAAAATCCATAAGAGCTGGATCAGCCTGAATAATACGATCACCCATGTTTACTGGTTCTTTCCGCTCAGTTCCTGAATCCGAATCTTCAAAATCTAACTTCTCCAGAATATCAAGAACTTCATCTGTCTCCTCAGCTGTGTCTAAAGTCCTCTTGCGAGTACGAGAACGAGTTTGCATAAACGCTCGCTAAAGTACCTGAAACACAACCGGAAACAATAAGTAACTACTACGTCCTAATCACTGAGTCCTAATGACCAATGATGGTAAGTACATAAACTAAACAAATACGCCGAGTCCCCGGCAGCGGCGCCAAAAACTTGTTAGGGCGAAAACACGCGCTAATATTCACGCAAGTATACGCGTTCGCAAGTAATATAGAATACTTTCTAGTTCGTTCCCACAGAGACTCAGACTAATTTATTGTCTAATTAAACTCACGCACCAATGTATGATTACTTCTCAATGTTAAGACACTAACACTTAGAATTGTTGACTAAACATTAACTACAATTAACTACTTAATTAATCACTTAATTAACACTTCAATTTAACAATATTAAAACACTCATGAGATCACAACTTCATTACTACTTCCTTCAATAGCTATTGTTATTACCTTTAGCATGTGACAGTGATGATATTAATCGAATAACACGAAACTGATAAAAGCCAACTTTCATTGTACTAATACCATTCTACCAAACATCCACAATTAAGATAGAAGTTGAATAGTCATCAATTATGTTGAGTTCCTATATGTCTACAGAAATTGACAACACAACGATTTAAGCACAAGTTATTCCTTTTGATTACACAGGGAAAATAAAACTGTTAGAGTTACCCACTAATCATGCACATCATACATGAACCTATGCTAGCATGGCAAGTTCTAAACCTCAAGATCCACCGTCGCTTCACAAGAGATTAACACCCTATCTTATATGTTCGCGACACACATAAGACGAATATGCACAACCAATACTAGATATCATACAATCATCACACACTAAAGTATTAAACAATTAACTAAAGAATTCCATAGTAATTCCGTTACAACCCCATGATCACGATTAGCCCATAATAGCACTTATCGTCATCATGGGTTCATATGAAATCATGATAAACAAACACAAGAAAATAATAACTAAAGTAATTATAGTAAATCAGAGTACGTCACAAGAGTAAATAGGTTCAAAGTAAGAAAACTAGCATCCAACGTTACAACGAAACAAGAATCACAAGAAAATATGCTTCCTCTTCGTTGCTGTGTGCTAAAACGGTCTTCTTCCTTATCTCCTTCGCTCCTTGCGTAATACCACGATCCTCTCTCGTGAAAACGTTTCCAAATCTACTTATATAATAGTCCCATAAAACTCATATTACATAGAAGTGGAAGCCAAACAGAAGTAGAAGTCCTAAAATAAATTGTCTTTTTTCCCGACCCTGCGCGGCCGCTCAGCATAGCTGAGCGGGCGCTCAGCTTTCTGCGCGGCCACTCAGCATTGCTGATCGGGCGCTCAGGACCCTTCTGGAAAATTCCTGAGTTTGCGCCGTTTCTTCGCCGTAATCTGCCCATTTCTTTCCTCTCGCAATGGTGAACACATGCCAAGGCTTATTCTTGACGATTACTCCTCCGAAATGCAACTAATACCCTGAAATGCATAAACACTAGAAAAACGCATCAAATACACAAAATACTTAATTTCAAGGCACCAATTTATGCCATTTTAAGATGTTCTAAGTGGTATAAAATGCCACTTATCAATTGTCAAGAGGCGTCACTTAATAACCCTTTCTTACAGATAGAAATCTGTTGTTAACAGAATCATCCTTTCTCTCAATATTGAAAATTCATATTCAATTACGTGTTTTATAAACATAAGGATCTCATGATCGTATTCATAATATTTATTGTTAAGGCAAGAAACGATTCCTATTCTAGATTTTCTAGAGCACGCCTTATATTGATTTAGGTTCACCTGAATCTATCATCGCATGGAAAACATAGGCATATATCTCATATATAAAATTAAATAAACAAGTAAATGTAAAGTGCAATAAAGTAAATGTGTTTGGTTATGGCCCCATCCTATGTGATCTTTATCAAGCTCCTGATAAAGATCAAGGTCAATCTAATATGGTGATGGAAATAAATACAACTACTTATTACATAAGTCTTCTTCTTTGTTTAGACTTCTTGCATGCCTCATCTTCTTCTTTATATCACCTCCATTGGATAGCCTTCTTGAGTCTTTAATTACATTACATGATTGAAAGTAAAACTAATCTAATGAACTTATAAGAATAACTCGAGTTACAATCGAGATTTATGATTACAAAGATTGACGACATGCAAGTCGTATTTAAAATCAAAACCAAAACCATTACACTAAGGTCGAAAGGCCATAACCATCCACCATGCTCATACAACACATAAAAGCATGTTAAAACACATAATATGATCTTAACATATCATATTATCCATGATCTAATCATAAAAAGAAAATATGACAAAAATCAGAAAAATCATAATCAAATCAGAAAAACAAGAATCACTGTTTACGGGCAGTAAATGACGTCAAACGCCTTACAGATGAGTCGTTGATAGCTATAGCTATCAGTTTTGTTCAGACGCTCGTTTACCTATGGAATATGGTATTCGTTTGCGTAAATCGGACACCAGACCCAGATTTCAGCAAATCTGCAGCAGCCAATTCAGAATTCGTATCTAATATGATTCTCATAATTAGAACAAACATAAATCATGTATATATCAGTATATATACATATTACATAATCATCTTATGATTATACAACTCACATGAATATCATATATTCAAAACCATACATATATAAGCATATTATATCAACATCAAATCATGGCGAATCACGTACATGCTCATATATCGAAAACAGTTAAACACACAAATGAATTAAAAACTTTTCGCAACTAGCTTTGATGCCATTGAAGGTTTTTTAGCACATAAACACAGCGAAAACGTAAATTTAATCTTAAAAACACTGAAACCTTCCGCAGGATCCATGCGAAAAATAATATTTAATTCGTAGTTTAGTGTGTTTACCTTAAGAAGTTTTATGTTAATGGAAAGATGGGGGTCTTTAATAGCGATCCAAGAACGATGAACGGAGATCCTTAGCAGCTGCTCCTCAAGTGTGAAGCACTCCACCGGTATCCACCAAGAAAACGATGTAATGAAGGAGGAGGAGATGGAGAGAATTATGGTTTTGTAAATCTTTTTGGTTGAGGCAAAAATAGGGTCTATAATATTATATTTATAGGCAAAATTTTCAGCTGAAAATTTTCCCATAAAATATTATTATTATTAACCCTTTATTATTCTCACTAATAATTAAAACACCTTTTAATTATTAATCCTTTTTCTAAACTCTTTAGAAATAATTCTCTCTCTTGATTTAATTTCCAAAAATTAAATTCTTAATTAATAATATTAAGAACCTTTTCTTAATTAATTTATAGTCAATTAAATCTCATTTAATCAATTATTAAATTTTCCAATTAATTATTTATTTCATAAATAAATAATTATCAGCCATTATTAATTAATTCCTCCACCATTAAATCATTCTCTTTTATGGTGTGACCCTGTAGGTTCAATATTAAGCCGGTAGTAGAAATAAATAATAATAAAACTATTTTATCATTATTTATATAAATTCTCTAATTCAATAAATATGATTAATTAATTAATCATATTTATTCTACATCGTGAGGGATACTTCTCAGCATATCGCGACTATCCGGATAATATGAATTCACTGCTTAGAATACCAAGAACTTATTCAGTGAGTAGTTACCGTATAATCAATTCCTTCTACCCTGCAATGTCACAATTAAATACAAGGCATGGAAATTGTGTCAAGCCTATCTTATTTAAGAACTTGCTTTCCCATTCACTATGCTTAATTCTATTTAATGTAATTTAGAAACTCCTTTCTAATTTCATTCACTCTGGCCAGAGATTCCTGAACTAGCATAAGTGGATCAGCAATGAACATTCTCTTCCTTCACTGGAAGGGGTAGATCCTTTATTGATCATACACTATCTTCGTGTACAAATTCCTATACCCAGTAGAGCCCTTATAATTATCCCTTGAGACTAAGAACTAAACCAAAGCATAGTTCAGTGTACACAAGATGACTATGATGACCTCAAGTCTAAGGATACTTGTACAACTATCACTATGTGAACAACTGCTGACAGGTGAGTGAACTCCATCAGTTGTTCAGCTGTATGAGTAATGTTCAGTGAACTTATTCTATAATAAGCACCTACATACTAGCTATAGTGTCACCACACAAATGTCTATGAGAACAGACATCCTTCATAATGAAGCAAGCATAGTATGTACCGATCTTTGCGGATTATTAATTACCAGTTAGTAATCCTACGACCAGGAACTATTTAAGTTTAGAGTTATCATCTTTTAGGTCTCATTATTATGATCTCATCACAATCCATAAAATGCTTTACTCTAAACTGTGGTATATCTTATTTAAACATTTAAATAGATAGAGCCCGCAATAAAAACAAAACAAGTCTTTTATTAATATCAATGAAATCAAAACAGATTACATAAAAGTTATTCCTAAATCCTCATATAAGATTGGATTTAGGACATATCTCTTTCACCAGCTACTTCAGAATGTAACCAGTCCTTAGCTTTATCCCTCAGAGAGAATGGGAAAAGCCTCAGCTTTATAGCCTCATCAGTCACATCATTATATTTGAAAGTACTGCAGATCTCGACAAAATTCCTTATGTGCATGTTGGGGTCTTCAGTCGCAGCACCTCCAAAAGAAACAAAATTCTGCACCATCTGAATAGTGCCCGGCTTGATTTCAAAGGTATTAGCCTGAATAGCCGGATGAAGAATGCTAGACTAAATATCATCAATTTTAGGCCGAGAAAAGTCCATAAAAGCTGGATCTGCCGGAACAATATGATCACCCATGGTTAATGGTTCTTTCTGATCACTTCCTGAATCCGAATCTTCAAAATCTATCTTCTCCGGAATATCATGAACTTCGTCTGTCTCCTCAGCCGTATCTAAAGTCCTCTTGCGAGTACGAGAACGAGTTTGCATAAACGCTCGCTAAAGTACCTGAAACACAACCGGAAACAATAAGTAACACGTCTTAATCACTGAGTCCTCATGACCAATAATGGTAAGTACATAAACTAAACAAATACGCCGAGTCCCCGGGAGTGGCGCCAAAAACTTGTTATTGCGAAAACACGCGCTAATAACACACGCAAGTATACGCGTTCACAAGTAATATAGAATACTTTCTAGTTCATTCCCACAGAGACTCAGACTAATTATGTTCAATTAAACTCACTCACCAATGTATGATTACTTCTCAATGTTAAGACAATAACACTTAGATTTGATTAACTAGTTATTAACTACAATTAACTATGAGAATTAAGCACTTAATTAACACTTGAATTAACAATATTAAAACACTCACGAGATCACAACTTCATTACTACTTCCTTCAATAGCTATTGTTATTACCCTTAGCATGTAACAATGATGATATTAATCGAATAACACGAAACTGATAAAAGCCAACTTTCATTGTACTAATACCATTCTACCAAGCATCCACAATTAAGATAGAAGTTGAATAGGCATTATTTATGTTGAGTCCCTATATGTCTACAGAAATTGATAACATAACGATTTAAGCACAAGTTATTCCTTTTGATTACACAGGGCGAATAAAATGGTTAGAGTTACCCACTAATCATGCATACTTGATAAGTGGCATTTTATACCACTTAGAACGTCTTAAAATAGCTTAAATTGGTATCTTGAAATCAAGTATTTTGTGTATTTGATGCGTTTTTCTAGTGTTTGTGCATTTCAGGGTATTAGTTGCATTTCGGGGGAGTAATCATCAAGAATAAGCCTTGGCATGTGTTCAACATTGCGAGAGGAAAGAAAGGGGAAGATTACAGCGAAGAAACGGAGCAAACTCAGGAATTTTCCAGTAGGGTCCTGAGCGCCCGCTCAGTATGCTGAGCGGCCGCGCAGAAAGCTGAGCGCCCGCTCAGCTATGCTGAGCGGCCGCGCAGGGTCGGGAAAAAGAATAATTTGTTTTAGACTTCTACTTCTGTTTGGCTTCCAACTTCTATGTAATCTAAGTTTTATGGGACTATTATATAAGTAGATTTAGAGACGTTTTCACAAGGTTGGATCGTTGTATTAAGCAAGGAGCGAAGGAGATAAGGAAGAAGACCGTTTTAGCACACCGCAATGAAGAGGAAGCATATTTTCTTGTGATTCTTTGTTTCGTTGTAACGTTGGATGCTAATTTTCTTTACTTTGAACCTATTACTCTTGTGACATACTCTGGTTTAATATAATTAGTTTAGTTATTACTCTCTTGTGTTTGTTTATCATGTTTTCCTATGAACCCATGATGACGATAAGTGCTATCATGGGCTAATCGTGATCATGGGGTCGTAACGGATTTACTATGGAATTCTTTAGTTAGTTGTTTAATACCTTAGTGTGTGATGATTGTATGATATCTAGTATTGGTTGTGTGTATTCGTCTTATGTGCGTCGCGAACATATAAGATAGGGTGTTAATCTCTCGTGAAGCGACGGTGGATCTCGAGATTTAGAACTTGCCATGCTAGCATAGGTTCATGTATGATGTTGCATGATTAGTGGGTAACTCTAACCGTTTCATTCGCCCTGTGTAATCAAAAGGAATAACTTGTGCTTAAATCATTATGTTATCAATTTCTGTACACATATAGGGACTCAACATAATTGATTCATATTCAACTTCTATCTTAATTGTGGATGTTTGGTAGAATGGTATTAGTACAATGAAAGTTGGCTTTTATCAGTTTCGTGTTATTCGATTAATATCATCATTATTGCAGGCTAAGGGTAATAACAATAACTATTGAAGGAAGTAGTAATGAAGTTGTGATCTCATGAGTGTTTTAATATTGTTAATTCGAAGTGTTAATTAAGTGGTTAATTACGTAGTTAATTGTAGTTAATATTTAGTCAACAATTCTAAGTGTTAGTGTCTTAACATTGAGAAGTAATCATACATTGGTGAGTGAGTTTAATTGAACAATAATTAGTCTGAGTCTCTGTGGGAACGAACTAGAAAGTATTCTATATTACTTGTGAACGCGTATACTTGCGTGTATTATTAGCGCGTGTTTTCGCCCTAACAAGTTTTTGGCGCTGCTGCCGGGGACTCGGCGTATTTGTTTAGTTTATGTACTTACCATCATTGGTCGTTAGGACTCAGTGATTAAGACGTATTTGTTACTTATTGTTTCTGGTTGTGTTTCAGGTACTTTAGCGAGCGTTTATGCAAACTCGTTCTAGTACTCGCTAGAGGACTTTAGATACAGCTGAAGAGACAGACAAAGTTCTTGATATTCCGGAGAAGATAGATTTTGAAGATTCGGATTCAGGAAGTGAGCAGAAGGAACCAGTAATCATGGGTGATCGTATTGTTCAGGCCGATCCAGCTCTTATGGACTTTTCTCGGCCTAAAATTGATGACATTCAGTCAAGCATTCTTCATCCGGCTATTCAAGCTAACACCTTTGAAATCAAGCCGGACACTATTCAGATGGTGCAGAATTCTGTTTCTTTTGGAGGAGCTGCGACTGAAGACCCCAACATGCACATACGGAATTTTGTCGAGATCTGCAGTACTTTTAAGTATAATGGCGTGACTGATGAGGCTATCAAGCTGAGGCTTTTCCCATTCTCACGGAGGGACAAAGCTAAGGACTGGTTACATTCTGAACCAGCTAGGTCCATCACTACTTGGTAAGATCTTGCGCAAAAGTTTCTGGTAAAGTTTTATCCGATGGCAAAGACTGCTGCTATGCAGAGTGCTCTTACTCAGTTTGCGCAACAACCTACAGAATCTATGTGCGAGGCTTGGGAACGCTACAAGGTAATGTTGAGAAAGTGTCCAATCATGAATGCCCGATTGGATGGTGATCACTGGTTTCTATAATGGTTTGGGGGCCCAATCTCGGCCCATGCTCGATGCAGCAGCTGGAGGCGCCTTGTGGGCCAAAAGCTATACTGAGGCTTATAATCTTATCGAGACTATGGCTGCAAATGAGCATCAAAACCCAACTCAGAGGATGATGCCTGGGAAAGTAGCAGGTATTCTGGAAGTCGATGCAGCCACTGCTATTGCAGCGCAGCTCCAAGCGCTATCTATGAAGGTCGATTCTCTAGCTACATATGGAGTTAATCAAATAGCTATGGTCTGTGAGCTTTGTGCAGGTTCTCATGCTATGGATCAGTGTTCTCTTGTCAACGAATCTGTTCAGTATGTGAACAATTATCAGTGACAACAGCAGCCTGTGCCAGCTACTTATCATCCTAACAACAGAAATCATCCAAATTTCAGCTGGGGTAATAATCAGAATGCTATTCAGCCACCATATTAGCAAGGTGTGAGTAAACAGTTCAATCCACCTGGATTCCAGCAACCGCATCAATATGCTAAAAGGCAATCATATCCTCAACAGGGAAGTGCAGCTGCACCTACTAGTGCTGATTTTGAGGAACTTAAGCTGTTATGCAAGAGTCAGGCGGTTTCTATCAAGACCTTGGAAAATCAAATCGGTCAAATAGCCAATGCAGTGCTCAATCGTCAACCTGGAACACTTCCCAGTGACACGGAAGTACCAGGCAAGAAGGAAGTTAAAGTGAAAGTCAAGGCTATTACCTTAAGGTCTGGTAAAGTTGCTGATGCTGAAAAGGCAAATGAAGGAGAAGCTGAAGTTAGAGATGAAGAAGCTAAGCAAAAGGAGAAAGCGGCGGAACCAAGGAAGACTACTGTTGAACACACTCTGCCTGAGGGTAATACAGGGGAGAAACAGCTCTATCCTCCACCACCTTTCCCTAAGAGATTGCAACAACAAAAGTTGGATAAGCAGTTCGGTAAGTTTCTGGAGGTGTTCAAGAAACTTCACATCAATATACCTTTCGCTGAGGCTCTGGAGCAAATGCCTAGTTATGCGAAGTTTATGAAGAGTATTCTTTCAAGGAAGGTGAAACTGGATGACCTTGAGACCGTTGCTCTAACGGAAGAATGCAGCGCTGTGCTGCAGCAAAAGTTACCTCCAAAGCTTAAAGATCCGGGTAGCTTCACCATTCCTTGCACCATTGGCAAGTTATCGTTTGACAAGTGCCTTTGTGATTTGGGAGCAAGCATCAATCTGATGCCGTTGTTGATCTTTAAAAAGTTGGATTTTCCTGATCTAAAACCCACCTACATGTCTCTACAATTGGCTGATCGTTCTATTACTTACCCAAGGGGCATAGTGGAGGATGTGCTAGTCAAGGTGGATAAGCTCTTCTTTCCAGCAGACTTTGTTATTCTGGATTTTGAGGAAGATAAGAAGATTCCTATAATTTTGGGAAAACCTTTCTTGGCTACTGGCCATACCTTGATAGATGTGCAGAAAGGTGAACTTACTATGCGGGTGCAGGATCAGGATGTGACCTTCAATGTATTCAAAGCAATGAAATTCCCTACGGAAGATGAGGAGTGCTTAAAAGTGGATGTGATTGATTCTGCGGTTAGTTCAGAACTTGATCATATGCTAATGTCTGATGCATTAGAAAAAGGCCTTAATAAGGGATTTTGACAATAATGATGAAGATGGCAACGAGCAATTACAATATCTGAATGATTCACCCTGGAAGCGAAAGCTGGACATGTCATTTGAATCTCTTGGTACTTCTGACCTCAAGAATGCTGAAGGGAAGCTCAACCCATCAATTGAGGAAGCACCTACCTTGGAGCTCAAGCCATTACCTTAACACTTGAGGTATGCTTTTTTAGGTGATGCATCTACTTTACCTGTTATTATTGCATCTGACCTTTCAGGTAGTGAGGAAGACAAGCTCTTAAGGATTTTGAGAGAATTCAAATCAGCTATTGGATGGACCATAGCAGATATCAAAGGGATCATCCCTTCATATTGTATGTATAAGATTCTGCTAGAGGAGGGTAGTAAGCCAACTGTTGAGAAGCAGCGCAGACTTAATCCTATCATGAAGGAGGTGGTGAAGAAAGAAATTCTGAAATGGCTGGATGCAGGCATCATTTATCCTATTTCTGACAGTTCTTGGGTGAGCCCCGTACAATGTGTGCCTAAGAAAGGAGGTATCACTGTGGTAGCAAATGAGAAGAATGAGCTCATCCCCACTCGAACAGTTACAGGATGTAGAGTATGCATGGACTACCGAAAGTTGAACAAGGCAACATGGAAGGATCACTTCCCTCTTCCATTAATTGATCAGATGCTTGACAGGTTCGCTGGTCATGAGTATTATTGTCTTCTGGATGGTTATTCAGGGTATAATCAGATCTGTATTGCACCGGAGGATCAAGAAAAGACTACCTTCACTTGTCCATTTGGCACGTTTGCTTTTCATAGAGTTTCATTTGGGTTATGTGGCGCACCAGCCACTTTTCAGAGATGTATGATGGCTATATTCTCTGACATGATTGGAAATAATGTTGAGGTGTTCATGGACGACTTCTCCGTCTTTGGACATTCGGATGATGAATGTTTGAATAATCTTCGTGCCGTGCTCAAAAGGTGTGTGGAAACTAATTTGGTGCTCAATTGGGAGAAATGTCATTTTATGGTGTGTGAAGGCATTATTCTTGGGCATAAGGTCTCTAGCAAGGGTCTGGAGGTGGATAAAGCCAAGGTGGGAGTCATTGAAAATCTTCCACCACCTATTTCTGTGAAAGGAATCCGTAGTTTTCTTGGTCATGCGGGTTTTTATCGGCGGTTCATCAAGGACTTTTCAAAGATATCTAAGCCGTTGTGCAACTTGCTTGAGAAAGATGTGCCTTTCAAATTTGATGATGAATGTTTGACGGCATTCGAGACTCTGAAGAAGAGTTTAATCACTGCGCCAGTTATTACAACACCGTATTGGATAGAGCCTTTTGAGATGATGTGTGATGCAAGTGATTATGCGGTAGGTGCTGTTCTTGGGCAGCGCAAGAATAATCTCTTTCATGTGGTCTACTATGCTAGTAAGACCTTAAATGGGGCCCAAATGAACTACACCACTACTGAGAAGGAGCTCTTGGCTATAGTCTTTGGTTTCGAGAAATTTCGATCTTATCTGCTTAGGACAAAAGTGACAGTATTCACTGATCATGCAGCCATTCGCTATTTGGTTTCTAAGAAGGATTCGAAGCCGGGACTCATTCGTTGGGTGCTCTTACTTCAGGAATTTGATTTAGAGATCAAGGATCGGAAAGGTACTGAGAATCAAGTAGCTGACCATCTCTCTAGATTGGAGAATCCCGAGTCTACTTCACAGGATAAGACATTGATCAACGAGTCTTTTCCGGATGAGCAGTTGTTCGCAGTTCAGGAGGAAGAGCCATGGTTTGCAGATATTATAAACTATCTTGTCAGCAATATAATGCCTCATAATTTGACCTCAGCTCAAAAGAAGAAGTTTCTGCATGAGGTGAAGTGGTATATGTGAGATGAACCATATTTGTTTAGACAGGGAGCTGACCAGATCATCAGGATATGTATCCCGTTCTGTGAGACGGAGGGGATATTACGAGACTGCCACTCCACAGTTTATGGTGGACACTATGGTGGTGAGAAGACGGAAGCTCGTATTCTGCAAGCAGGTTTTTTCTGTCCTACTTTGTTTAAGGATGCTCATCAGTTTGTTTTAAGGTGTGATCGTTGCCAAAGAGTGGGAAATTTGACGAGAAAGGATGAGATGCCGTTAAATGTGATGCTTGAAGTCGAGATCTTTGATGTTTGGGGAATCGATTTCATGGGGCCTTTTGTCTCATCCTACAATAATCAGTACATCTTGCTGGCAGTCGATTATATCTCAAAATGGGTAGAAGTCAAAGCTCTACCGACAAATGATGCAAAGGAAGTGTTGAATTTTCTTCATAAGCAGATTTTCATAAGGTTTGGAACGCTTCGGGCAATCATAAGTGATGAAGGGTCGCATTTCTGCAACCGTAAGTTCACTTCTATGATGCAGCATTATAATGTGAATCATCGAGTTGCTACTGCCTATCATCCGCAAACAAATGGTCAAGCGGAAGTGTCTAACAGAGAGATCAAGAGCATTCTAGAGAAGGTTGTGTGTCCGTCAAGGAAGGATTGGTCTTTAAAGCTTGATGAAGCTGTTTGGACTTACAGAACAGCATACAAAACTCCACTTGGTATGTCCCCGTTTCAACTGGTGTATGGTAAGGGATGTCATTTACCTGCGGAGCTTGAGCATAAGGCCTATTGGGCGTTGAAAAAGTTGAACCTGGATTTAGATGCAGCTGGTAAGAAGATAATGCTTTAGCTTAATGAACTTGATGAATTTCGACTCCAAGCATACGAGAATAACTAAATGTACAAGGAAAAGGTGAAGAGGTGTCATGATAGGAAGCTACATCCTAAGTTATTCGTGCTGGGGTAACAAGTTCTCTTATTCAACTCTCGTCTCCGACTTTTTCCTGGGAAGTTGAAATCAAGGTGGTCTGGACCTTTTATTGTCAAAACTGTGTTTCCACATGGAGTGGTGGAGATTTTTGAGAATGATCCGGACCAAGCATTCAAGCTTAATGGTTAGCGTTTGAAGCACTACTATGGGGACACGGCAAACCGAGAAGTGGTTAGTGCCATTTTATTGTCAACTTGAGGAAGGTACGCAACGTCAAGCTAATGACGAAAAAGAAGCGCTGCGTGGGAGGCAACCCATGATTTGTTGTTACAGGAACCCTTAGAAGTTAATAACCTATCCAAAACCACAAAAAAATCAGAAAAACCGGGATCAGAATTTTTTTTTCCAGAGACCCCCTGAGCGCCCGCTCAGTTATGCTGAGCGACCGCCAGGGGTCGACTGTGAGATTTTTTTTTAAGTTCATAAAAAACCCAAAAAAATCAAAAAATCAAAAAAAAAACATAGGCCATAAACCCATGACCTATTCCCCATTATCCCATGATTTTATCCCTCAAACCCACTCCTAATCTAATTTTAACCTAATACATACCCTATATATACATACACCTATCCCATACATCTCCCACACACTTTCTACACTCAAACTCTCTCCCAAACACAAAAACACTATTCTCAAGCACTTTTATTCAGATTCAATGGCACCTAAGAGAGCAAGGACTATTGATAGCAGCAGCACAGTCCCTACTGCTGATTCATCGAGAGGTACTGCTGCGAGGCCTCAGTTGAATGACAGAGCTGCGGAGGAGGAGTACACTAGGCTTTTGGGGAAGCCGATTCTGAAGAAGAGGGGGGTTTTTACCATCAAGGAGGGATGGTGAGTTGCTACCGATGATTGCTGAGAAGGGGTGGATAGCTTTCTGTGAGTCACCTGAAGCAGTGCCGATGAGCGTGGTTCGCGAGTTCTATGCGAAAGCGAAGGACGAGAAGAATGGGTTTTCTGTGGTCCGAGGGCTGACGGTTGATTATCACCCAGCGGCGATTCGCCGTATGATTGGGCAGCGAGAGAGGAAGGCCGAGGAGGAGTACTGGAATGAGAAGACTGCTGAGGATTTCGACTTGGATTTGATTTGTGCTACTCTCTGTAGGCCGGGCACAGTTTGGACCTTCAAGACAGGAACTAATGAGTATCGTCACTTTCCGGCGATCGCTATGAACATGTATGCCCGTGCATGGAATGCGTTTATTTGTGCTAATATTATGCCTTCTTTGCATGCACATGAGGTCACAGTTGAGAGAGCACAGTTGTTGTAGGGAATTTTGAATGAGGAGTACTATGTGGACCTTGGTGAGTTTATCTACCAAGGAATTCTGAAGTTTTTGTGGGGAGTTAAGCACATGAGCATCCCTTATGCATTCACAGTCACGAAGCTTAGCTGATCAGTGGGAGTGAACTGGCCGTCTCATGAGCAGTTGCAGTTGCCGGCCGCTCCGATTGATTCTGGGACTCTGAATGGGATGCAGGAGTGGACCGGTGGTGAGCCCGAGGAGCATGGGCTGGGTTATCATCTTCCAGGAGGGCGTCCAGCACGAGGTGCTACTATGGCTAGGCCAAGGCGTGATGAGGCTGGTTCTTTGAGAGCTCAGGAGGGTGCTGGGATGGCTGAAGCCCAGTATAGGAGGTTGTCACGGCGGATGGATGCCATGTATAAGACGCAGAGCAGGTTTGCTCAGGAGCTCACCCTTGTGCTAGGGACTGCTTTTTGAGGCCTTGGAGCTAACATCCAGTGGCCAGTTTTTGGTGAGTACTCCGCATACCCGCCGCCTGATACTCCACCCACTGAGGGTGATGATGATGATGACTCCGAGTAGGTATACCCTGTGTTCCTTTCAACTACCTTCACTGGGGACAGTGAAGATTTTAAGTTTGGGGGTGGTAGTTAAGGAATATTTTGTGTGTGTCATATAGCTGCATATTCATGATAGTTTAGTTCATATAGTTGCATAAATTTTGCCATATAGTTTTTTTATTTTATAGCTTTATTTGTTTATCATATCATATAGCTCATGCATATGCCATGATCCCTTTTGCGATGATTTATCGACTAATTTGTGATGTTGATGCGAGTGTAGTGATGGCATTAAAGTGATGTTGAGTCGTGTAGGTTGATATGCATGCTAGAAGCACTTGTATTTTCACTAAGTCTTAGAGAATGCTTAAGGACTAGATTGTTGTTATGATCTGATTATTTTCGAGGTTAATCTATTTATTATGCTTAAAATTTGATAATAGGTTCTTAGTGATAAAGGCATGAAAAAGAAAAAAATGGAGTAAAAAATGGAATTTGTTGCTAATAGTGGCTAGGCGTCAAATGGCTAGTAGCCGGCTTGTAGGTTTCTGCGAGTAGTCTAGGGTTGATCAAGATGGAGCGAAACGCACTTGCTCAGAAATTTTGAAAAAAGAAAAAGAAAAAAAAATAGAAAAAAGAAAAAAAGAGAAAAAAAAAGAGTATGTATTTATGCATAATTGATCACGAGTGGCTCTTTGGTATTCGAGTTATTAAGTTCTTAGGGGACTTTGTGCCTAGTGACCTAAGGCTTTTAGAGTCTGGGATCCGCTAATCTAACACTCGCTACATGGATACCATTGTATAAGTCTTTTGTGGACCTCACTCATTGCATGGTCAAATAAGCATTGCTGTTATGAATAAAAGCATGATTCTGTAATAAGCTCCAGAATTCTTGTAGTGTTATAAGTCAATTTGTGCCAGGAATTTTTATTCTTTGTATAATCATGTGATTGCCTTGATGATAGTTGAGTCATAATAATTGGTTTAGTTCTGAAGCATATCTGTTAAGCATCTGCACACACCACGTTTCTAGCTGTAT